>NW_024080720.1:2168163-2749643 GCF_003009895.1 Hyaena hyaena | reverse complement strand
GGCGCCCCGCCTTTTCTTTTTTTTTTTTTTTTTTTTGAGAGAGAGAAAGCAGAAGAGGGGCAGAGAGAGAGGGAGACACAGAATCTGAAGCAGGCTCCAGGCGCTGAGCTGTCAGCACAGGGCCCGACGTGGGGCTCGAACTCAAGAGCTGTGAGATCATGACCTGAGCTGAAGTCAGAAACCTAACCTACTGAGCCACCCAGGTGCCCCCTCTTTTTTTTTTTTTTTAATGTTTATTTATTTTTGAGAGAGAGAGAGTGTGTGTGAGCAGGGGAGGGACCGAGTGAGTGAGTAGGAGACACAGAATCTGAAGCAGGGCCCAGCTTCTGAGCTGTCAGCACAGAACCGTTGGGGGGCTTAAACTCATGAAACACGAGTTCATGAAGTTGGATGCTTAACCAGTTGAGCCATTCAGGTGTCCCAGTTCATTATTTAAAAAAAAAAAAAAAAGTTTATTTATTTATTTTGAGAGAGAGAGGAAGGGGCAGAGAGAGGGAGAGAATCCCAAGCAGGCTCCGTGCTACCAGACTACTTGTGCCTGGTTTTCCTCTTGCTGCTTTCTGTGGCCAGGCGAAGTGTCTAAAAGTTGGGGTAAGAGTTGGGGTAAAGTCACAAATATTATATCAATATTATATCAATATTTGTGACTTTAATTAAAAATACTTAAGAGAATTTGATTTAGAATTGCAACAAGAATGCGTAGAAACCTCTGGATTAGTAAATAATTTCAGACTTAATAGGTTTGTAAATAGTGCTTCAGTGCTTAGCAGTTCTGTTTGTTACATTTATAAGTCTGCCTTGTCAGACATTTGAAGCACTGAACAGAATCAAATTTGCAATTGTGGTTAAAAATGCCAACGCTGAGGGAATGTTATTAATCAACTTTGTAAATGATGTTAAATATTTAGGAGAATTTACTATGTCAAATTTACAAGCTAATTTAGCATTGATCTATGAACAAATAAAAATCTGTTAGTCGTTAACTTTACATAAGAGATAGCTAGACTTATAAACACAATAACATGATCTGTAGGTTTTGTGTTAAAGACTTAGGGAAAACTAGGTTTTTAAGTCTATAACTTTTAACAAATTGAGCATTAGTTAATACAAGTACCTGTAAGTATACTCTTGCTTGCAGTGGAGTCCAAATTTAGATACAAAAAAATATTGCTGTTCCCCTTGAGATGCCATCTTATGCCACTCTCACTATTTCCTCAGCACAGGTATCCACAGCCCACATACCAAAATTCCACTAAAATGATAGAAAAATACAGTAGTCCCTCATTATCTGTGTTTTTCTTGCTACTGTTTTAGCAACCCCTCGGGGTCAACCACAGCCCAGAAGCAGATGATCCTCCTTCTGCCTAATGTTACATCACATGCCTACGTTATACACCTCGCTTCATCTCATCACGTGCGCATTTTATCATCTTCTATCATCTCAAGAAGGGTAGATACTAGACAATGAGATATTTAAAAGAGACCACATTTGCATAACTTTTATTATAGAATATTGTTATAATTGTTCTATTATTTATTATTATCCTTTAAAAAATTTTTATTAAAAATTGTTTTAATGTTTATTTATTTTTGAGAGAGAGCATGGGGAGGGGCAGAGAGAGGGACAGACAATTGAAGTGGGCTCTGTTAACAGCAGAGAGCCTGATACGGGGCTTGAACTCATGAACCGTGAGATCATGACCTGAGCCGAAGTTGGATGCTTAACCAACAGAGCCACCCAGGTGCCCTTTTTTGTTATTATTCTTAATCTCACTGTGCCTTATTTATTTTTTTAAATTTTGGTGGGGGGGAGGGGCAGAGGGATAGGACAAGAGAGAATCCTAAGCAGGCTCCCTGCCCAGAGCAGAGCCTGACTTGGGGCTCAGTCTCACAACTGAGATCATCACCTGACCCTAATTTAAGACTCGAATGCTTAACCAACTGAACCACTCAAGCACTGCTCACTGTGCCTAATTTATAAATTAAACTGTACTATAAGTATGTATATGTAGGAAAAATCATAAAATATACAGGGTTTGGTACTATCTGTGGTTTCAGGCATTCACTGGGGGTGTTGGAACATACACCCCATGGTTAAGGGGGGACTACTGTATATATCTTCTATTTATATATCATGCAGTTTTTACATATAGATTCATAATTGCTAAAAACCGAGAAAGAATCCTATCAGTCACTCAGAAATGGTGATGAAATCTTGTAAGACAGACTACATAAGGGTTCGAATCAATGGCAAAACCAGGGTAGAGAAACTTGTCGCTGAACGTGCAGGAGGGAAGGCACTTCTTCCCAAGGGAGCCTGGGGAAAATCCAAGATTAGAGGAAACAAACACGAAGAATGAAAGAGGTCCCCCAGGGCAGTCCTTGAGGTAATTAAATACAGGGCTGCATTTGGTCTGGCTGGATCAGACATCCCCTTCTGGATGGCAGCTCCAGAAGGATAAAGTTTCTGGGATAAAGACCTCAAGACTATTTTGTTGAACAAGAGAATAAATACTTCTCCTGGGGAAGGCTCTGACTTTGAAGGCTGACCTGATTGGGGAAGCAGAGCCCTTCTTAACAAGGCCTCTATAACAATAGGGGCCAAGGTTGAGGACAAAGAGGAAAAGTTGGCCCCAAAGCCTGCCGCCAACAGCCGTGTGGGTAGCTCTCCAGGGTAGGGCACTGCAGAGCAACGAAGGCTGCAGGAGAAGATGAGCAGTGCCCCAGATAACATTGAGTTACCAAAAAGGATAGAATATAAGCATCCTGGTCTGGCAGTAGGTGTACCCCCATCTCTCCGAATCTCCAGAATTAGCTCCTGCAGTAAGAACAGGGATTCTGATTTGGACTCCAGCTTCTAACACTACAACGTCTGGAGAAAATGAGTGGTGAGTATAAGAAACATGGTATCCAAAAAAAATCATTAAAACTTGTGGCTATATCTAAATAAGTAAGTGAGTAGAATTTCATTAGATTTCAACATTGGAATCAAGATAGGAAAAGGCTTGAAGGTATATTATGGCTTGAATTGTCTCAGGGGAGGTATTAGTGCAGTGTACATCTAGATATTGCCAGGAAGATATCTGTTTAAGGAGATTTAAGATTAAAAAAAAAAAGGAGATTTAAGATAAACTGGGATGGATCATACAGGAGGCTCCTGGGGTATTGGTAATCTTCCACTTCTCAATGTAAAAATTTTAACTTTTGTTTGCTTTCTGTTCTCTTTTCCAGTGTGTGTTATATTTCTCTACTTGTGGCATTTTATAATAAACATTTAAAAAAACAAGCAAAAAGCAAGAATGACTATTTGATTTTTAGTTCTCAAACTCAGCTAAGCATTAAAAGGACTTGGTGGCAGAGGGCATGGGGGAGGAGTTAAAAAATACTAATGCCCAGAACACACCCCAGATCAAGTAAATTAGAATCTCTGGGATGGAGTCAGACATATGTATCTGAGAACTGCAGCACTAGAAGAATAGAAATAAAAATAAACACATTCAACAGGAGGAAACACTAATCACAATTGTTGTTAATGGGTTAAATTCCCCAATTAAAAGGCAGAATCCAGACAAAATCACCAAGATCCACATTTTCTTCATTTCTCAGGTATCCTATCAGTATTGGGTTGGTTCTCAAATTCCTTGTGATTATAAGACTGCTGTAGAAACATTGTTCCTATGTTCTTTTACATTTGCATTCAGAGGGAAAACTCCTGAGTTTGTGTTGGAAATCTCAAAAGTGTTATGGCATCTCTCTCTCTCTTTTCCTAATGTGATCATATGCCAATCGTTTACCCTTGAGCCGGTCACTATGACCAGGACACTTTCATTGACTATCTACTGCAGAGGTATGGGGTGGAGTCAATATCAATGGAACTACATGGGATGAGAGTATAGGGGAGAGGTGGGACCACAAGTAAAACCCAAAAACTGTTTGAGTGAATGGAAGCTGGGCATTCAGAAGGAAAAAAGAAAGTTTTCCATAATGGAAATACAGAGTTAAGGCATTACAAAACAAATATAAATTAAACCAAAGTGGATAGGTTCAAAGTAGGAGGTTAGGAGATGGAAATTGGTTGGAAAAAATATCACATCCTACTGAAACAGTTGCCTGTGACCTTGGCTGTGGCTGGAGAAGGAGCAGTGGACAAGCTGAGGCAATATCTATGGCTACTAGTCCATCCTAGATCCCCAAATATGTATCTGCAGTTCAGATTTCTCTCTCTACACTTATATACACATTTATATACACACTCTGGACAACTATTCTACATATGTGAAAGGCAGCTCAAATTCATGTTTGAGCCCTTAATTATCAAAGGGCCACAAACCTCCTCCTCTTGAATTCTTTCTTTTTTTAACTAAAAAATTTTTTTTTCATTTTAGAGAGAAAGAAAGAGAGAGATCAGATGCATGCAAGTGGGGAAGGGGCAGAAGGAGGGAGACCATCTTTTTTTTTTTTTTAAATTTTTAACGTTTTGGTTTTCTTTTGAGAGACAGAGAGAGACAAAGCACAAGCAGGGTGGGCAGAGAGATAGGGAGACACAGAATCCAAAGCAGGCTCCAGGATCTGAGCTGTCAGCACAGAATCCCGTGTGGGGCTTGAATCCACAAATGTGGGATTATAACCTGAGACAAAGTTGGACACTCAACCAACTGACACCCAGGTGCCCTGATGATCTTTATTTTTAATGTTTATTTATTTATGAGAGAAAGTGAGTGAGGGAGGGGCAGAGAGAGATGGAGAGAGAGAATCCCAAGCAGGCTCCATGCTGTCAAAAAGAGAGCTCGACCCAGGATTTGATCTCACAAACCATGAGATTATGACCTGAGCTGAAATCAAGAGTTGGACAGTCAACTGACTGAGCCGCCCAGGTGCCCCTTCCTTTTCCTTATTAATAACCTCTGAACCAGGGACCCTGGATCATCTTTTAATCCTTTCCTCTCTTGCCTCTGTGTTTAACCTTTCTCTAAGTATGGCTGTTCCATCTCCGTACCACATCTCAGGTCCACTGTCAAGTCTTCATCAACACTTAAGACCACTGTAATTCAACCATTTGGGTAATTTGTTTGAATACATATCTCTTCCACTAGGCTGGATCCATCACAAGAGGACCCATCTCAGTTTTACATTTTTGTGTCCTTAAATCTGAACTTGGTTACTGAAACTGATTAGGTACTCAAATATTTGTGGAAAGGTTAGACTAAGTTAAAGTCTGCCAGTATCAAGTTTTATGCACTGCCTTCCAAACCTAGCACTATATTACTTGAGTAATTTTCTGAAAATACAAACCTGCCTATATTTTCCCCTCTGTTTAAAATCTTTGCATGTTTCGATGCCCTCCCCCCATCACCTAAAGCAAAATAGTGTTTCCTAAATTTTCAGTATCAAATAACAACTTATTGGCTGTCTGGAGCATTTGCAAGCCTCCCATTTTAAGTGAACATCCATCCATTTTTAAATAATAAAATTAAGATATGATAATTTACAGTTAATAATATTCAAGTATTCTTTGCTTTCGTTGTATTTATCTCCTGAGTTTGAGTTTGGAAAACAAGTTCATATAGCAAGAGATACAGTAGGATTTGCACATACTTCATACTTGAATTTTGGATAACAAGTAACAAAAGTTTGGATAGAGCTACTGCTAGAAGTATTTGAATATACTCAGATCCTGAACCGGGGAATAAAGAGTTAAAATCACAAAAGCAGGGTGGTGAGAAATATCAGATCAGTAAAAGGGAAACTTGTTTGCAGTTGATTTAAAGTATATTACATACTTTAGATAAATAAATATATGTCTGGATTAATCACAGATTCAACTTATTTTTGTTCTACTAAATGAGAAAGCACTAACTAAGAATTATGGGCTACTGGTTAAAGCAGAAAATGTTTAGCCGCCCTGAGAGATGGTTTTATCAAGTTTGATGGGACATCTACTGAGAAACAGCGGTGACATTTCTCATTAAAGACCACTTTTATGAACAGCTAAGTCTAAGAGGGTCGGATGATTTCACTCGGGTGATAGTTGCAAATGAACTGCTTTTTGTTTTTTGTTTTGGGTTCAGCTCTGGAGAGAATTTCTCTATGATTCCTAGCATTGTGTATGGTTATTAAATGTCATTGATTTCTTTCTCCAGAGAATGAAGAAAATCAAGTGTTGTCAATGCCTGCCTGTGAAGCCTCCTGCTTCAAAGTTCAATTTCCTGATATCTTATCCCCAGCACTGAATATCCTCACCACATAATATCCTATTACGTTGGACCTAAACGGAGAAGTTCAAGCTTTTCAAGCTCCTGACCACAGTGTGTTGACATATCACTTGAAATCAGAGATAACATTTCTTCATAATGCTGATAATGACAACAAGGACCAGATTTATGATTTCTGGTCTTTCACGGGATCATTAGTGTTATAAAGAAATCTTATCTCCTCTTCCATTTTGACTATTTACATGAGTACCTTCCCCATGGACAGCCAGCATGCTTTAGTGTGGAATAGTAGTTTTAGTACCTGTCACACATATCTGCACAAAATACACAGGAAAGACACATGCTCAGTGACTGAGATTTGACTGTGCTAACAATTTTCATGACTTCTTCAACCTTTGATTAGGGTTAGATCAGGATGCATAATGATGTTCTTAGTAAGTAAAGCGGTGGGATATTTAGCACTCAGATACAACCATTATTGACTAGTCAAGTGAGCCCATGGCAAAAATGGCATAGTTCTATGCCCTTCCTCATCCTATCATATTGAAGCCTCCTCTCTCCTCATCCGTGAGTTGGCCATGTGACTTTGCTGTGGCCCAGGGGGATGTCAGTGATTGTGACAAGGCAGAGACTTGATGAGTGCTTGCATATTTGGGCTGGCTTGTTCTTGCTCCTCTGCCTTTGCCGTAAGAACACGCTTGGGCTAGCCTGCTGAAGGAGGGGATGCATGGTATAGAGCAACCCCTGTTGTCCCAGATAAGTTTATCCTAGACTAGCCAAGCTGATAGCCAGACATATGAAAGGACCCAGCCAACAGCAGCAGAACTGCCCACATGACCCACAGCCCAGGCTGGCCTCAGGGTCAGGGGACCTTTTTAGTCACAAAGGGGCTCTGTGTTAAGAAGGCCCCATGCTGGGTTGAATAATCTGCTGTCACCGTCTTTTAAATTCTTAGTAATTTTTTCAATAAGGGGCCCTGCATTTTTATTCTGCACTGGGCTCCACAAATTAGGTAGTTGACCCTGCCCACATCTTATCATTGACACTGGGGTGAGCTTAGCTGAGATGGGAGAACCATCCAGTTGGCCTATAGGCTCATGAGATCAATAAATTCTCAGTGTTTAAGTAGCTTTGAGATTGTGTTGCATTATTGTAGCGATAGATACTGATACACCAAACCTTTCTTTGCTGGACACATGGCTGGTCCTCCATGAGCATCACCTCAGAGATGCTCCCAGTCTGCACCATGTCTCACAAAAATATTAGATGAATTGATAAAGAGAACTCAAAAATATAAAATGTGTCTTTCTCTTTTATATAAGTCCCACATGGATGCAGAGAGTTCTAGTGCTTTAGACTCAGCTGTAAAACAAAATATCATCATCATAATAACTACCATATTTGTATGACCATGTCATTAGGCTTGCTTATGGCTATCTTTGCTTTTCTCCTAGCATTTTATTTGTCCTGAATTTGAGGCTGGCTTTTTTTAAGTTTATTCATTTATTTTGAGAAGAGAGCAGGGGACGGGCAGAAAGAGAGAGAGAATCCCAAGCAGGCTCTGCACTGTCAGTGCAGAACCTGACTTGGGGTTCAATCCCCCAAACTGTGAGATCATGACCTCAGCCGAAATCAAGAGTCAAATGCTTAACCAACTGAGCCACCCAGGAGCCTGAGGCTGGTTTTATAAGTATGTTGACGATAGCATGACTTGAATCTGTTGTTGCTGTTTAGCCTCTTTGTATTTGGAAATAACATTAATTTTGTATCACAAAATATTCTGTACTTAGTCTGAGAGAATCTACTGGTGGACCAACAATGTTATTCTATTTTGGAAATGGCATGAAACCTCTGGAGGCATCATGAAGCTCTCTGACAAAGAGCTTTCTAATAGAGTGTACGTTAGAGACAAGAGGGGGATAAATCCCTTCCTCAGAAAAATCCAGTTTTTAGATATTCATAGCCACACTTTCCATTCACACGTTGCCTTTCAGCTCCTTGGATGAAATCATCGCATTCACAGATGCTCTTGTCCCAACAGATCCTGGAGTCCTGTTCACTAATTACTCTTCTGACTTGCAGTGTTTGTGTTACTATTTTTATCTTTGCTTTTACACTTCAATGAACCACTTTATAGTCATTAATCTATTTTTGTTCATCAGAACCATAACAAAACATAAGAGTAACAACAAAAAATGCAAATTTTACACCATAAACAATAATGTGCACGATATAGCTAAATAAATGATATATCTAGTGACTGAATTTCAATGACAACTTCTTAAGAGTCTGACCATTTTGAGCCATCTGCACCCTTGAACCATTATGAGGAAAATAATGGTCCTTGATAATTTTTCTTCCTTTTCAAATTTGTAAAACCCTTAAGCACATATTTTACCATTCATTGCCTATGTCACAAAAGCTGTCTAACAACTTGAAGACCATTTGTTTTACAGACAAATTGATCCCATTTTAGGAATACTGCCTCAAAAGATAAAGCCTGAACTCTTTGATGTGGTATATAAGCCATCCCATAATCTTACAGTTGTTATTAGTTTGTGTGTGTGTGCGTGTGTGTTTGTGCAGTCGTAAGTTGTCATTGGAATAACAACAGGAAGAACAACAACACTTTCTGTTTACTGAGACCTTAAATGATATCATGTGTTGAGTGCCAGTCTGAACGTTTCAAATGGATTCTCTTATTTCAAATTCACAATAGCCCTTGGAGGTTATTGTACATTTACAGACAGGGAATTATGAATATTATAGAGGTACTTGCTTATGGTCACAGAACTATTAGGAGGCTGAGCAGGAATCTGATTCCAGGTTTGTCTAACTCTTAATGACCATGTTATCTGGTACCCTCTCTTTGACCCTGCTTCTTTGATCTCCCCTTCCTGTACTCTCTTCCAAACACACGCAGCCTCTGTATGCCACAGTCGTGTCACACTCCCTTCCATTCCCCAGCGATCTTCCATCTGATCTTTGCACTTTGCCCCCTCTATCTGGAATGTTCTCTTCCATTTCTCCCCTTGTCACCTTGGTGAACTCTTACTCACCTGTCAGCACCCCATTTAAGAGTCTACTTTGTAAAGTCTTTCTTTCTACCCACATCCTAGGATTTTTACCTTGTCTGTAATAGCCTAAATTTTATTTCTTTCCATTCTCCAGATAAAGATGCAAAAATGTCTAGAGTGACAGCTGAGTTATTAAGAATTACCATATGACAGAACATAATTTACTACATTTTATCTGATTGTTCCCTGGTCTATCATTAGTCGACTCCATTATTGACTTATGTCTCAATGAACAGGTAATTCCTTACCTTAAAAATGTTATTCTCAGGTGGTCAGAGAACAGAATTAATTCTCATTGTGTCTATAATAACAACTAGTTAACTTCATAAGGCACAGAAAATACATTCTCTATTTTATCCTTTCCAATTTACTCTCGGAGAGTGAGACCCACAATAATATATGAAGTTTCTAAAATCACTATCTCTGATAGATGATATTGCTTTATGGATACTTAGAAAATGCAGTTCTATCAAGGTGACAAAAACATATCTTCAGGTCTGCTAGTAATTAAGAAAGCTGTAAGTTAATCAGCTATATTCTTTTTGAAGAAAACCTGTAAGGTAGTGGTTTAGAGTAATGGTCTCCTAAACTTATTTGAACATTTACTTCAACAGTATACATGTTGGGCCTGGACCTCCACAAATGTGTGTATTTATTTATAGTTTATGTATGTGTACATACTATTGTATGTAACATTCAGTATATTACAGAACATTCATGAGATGGAAACTAAAAGAAATGAGGTAAGGAAGAAATATAATTAGAAGTTCTACTAATTTTCTTCTTCACCCAACAGATCATCTTGTGTACCTAAATTTGCACTACTACTGAAGATCAACAGTCTGCAAATCATTCACTGGACAAGTTCTACTCAACCCCCTGGATCCAGATGCTGGCTCACCCCAGTGATCTCCAGCACCAGGATGGCCCCTGTGGACTCAGGATCCAGGTCCACTGCCATGTACCCAAGCACCAGGCCTGCCCACTAAAGGACTCCAATAGCATGCCCATCTATGGATACCCCCAGATGGCCCACTCAGAGTCTCTGGATGGGCCAACTGGTAAAAGGTTTTGCCTGTTGAAGCCAGTCTTTAAAGACTGGAAGAGGTAGCTACTTCCTAAGTTGTACAGACACCAAAACAAGACCACAAGGATCATGAATAATCAAGGAAACATGGCATCACCAAAAGAAACTAATAAAACTCCAGCAACTGACTTAAAGAAATGGAGGCTTATGAACTGTCTGACAAAGAAATCAGAATAACATTCTTAAAGAAATTCTGTGAACTGCAAAAAAAAAAAAAAACCCCAAAAAACATATTGTTTATATTTCATTTTATATTTCATTCCTAAATGAAATTAGGAAAATAATGCATGAACAAAATGAGAAGTTCAACAAGAAATGGAAACCATTAAAGATAAAAGCCATTTAAAAACATCTGTGCCTGGGGCACCTGGGTGGCTTAGTCGGTTAAGCGTCCGACTTTCGCTTAGGTCACGATCTCGCGGTCCGTGGGTTCGAGCCCCACGTCGGGCTCTGTGCTGACTGCCAGCTCAGAGCCTGGAGGCTGTTTCAGAGTCTGTCACTCCCTCTCTCTCTGACCCTCCCCTGCTCACACTGTCTCTCTCTCTCTCTCTCCTAGAAATAAATAAAACATTAAAAAAAAAAAAATCTGTGCCTGAGTGGCTCAGTCAGTTGGGCCTCTGACTCCGATTTTGACACAGATCATGATCTCAAGGTGCGTGGGATTGAGCCTCGCCTCAGGATCTGTGCTGACAGCGTGGAGCCTGCTTGGGATTCTCTCTCTCCCTCTTTCTCTGCCCTTCCCACACTCGTGCTCTCTCTCTCTCTTTCTCTCTCTCAAAATAAATAAATAAACATTAAAAAACCCACAGAAATCCTAGAGTTGAAGAATACAGTAACCAAAATGAAGAAATCAATAGAAAGTGCAACAGCAGACTCAACCAAGCAGAAGAAAGAATTTGTTAGCTAGAAGTCAGATCATTTGAAATCATCCAGTCAGAGGAGCAAAAAGAAAAAAAAGAATGAAAAAGAGTAAAGAAAGCCTACATTAATTATATGATACCATTAAAAGAAGCCATGCATTACTGCATTACAGAAGGAGAAAAGTAGGGGGGAAAGGTAGAAATCTTATTTAAAGAAATAATGTATCTATTATACCTAGCCTCTTGCAAAAGAGATGGTCGTTTCTTGGGATAGTTTCCAGCTCTGGAAAATGAGCACACTCAAGGGTCCCCAGAATCTAACTACACCATGTACACTTCTTTTATGAAGTCTCATCATGGCTATGACCTGACTCCCACAAGCACCAATTTGTTCATATTTAATACTTCTCTGTGGGTGAAGAAAGCTTTTTGGCAATTAATGGTATGTAAGCTGCCCCTTTGTGGGATAGTTAGAAGCAAAATTTTGTGGGCATTCGGGCCATCACTGATTTCATCAATATCTTGCACCACTAGGGGCGCCTGGGTACCTCAGTTAGTTGAGCCTCCCCAACTTCAGCTCACAGCATGGTTCATGGTTTGTGAGTGCAAGCCCCACATTGGGCTTGCTGTCAGCAGAGAGCCCACTTTGGATCCTCCGTTCCCCTCTCTCTCTGCCCCTTCCCCCCTCACACACACACTCTCTCTCTCTCTCAAAAAATAAACATTAAAAATTTTTTAAAAACATCTTGCACCGCTAGTAATAAACCAGTGTTGATACAGACCTATGAGCTGGAAGAGTAGAGATAGAAACTTGGAGGGTCGTTCGTATACATATGGACTTCTTTAATTCCTTGTCTGCATTGCTTCTAATCCCTTGTCTGCATGTTGTCTTTTCATTAATTCAAAACAAGATCTGCAGGATGCCAGTTATGGACTCAGAATCAGGCAACACCTTGCACATATTCACCTATAAGCACATTCTCAAGGGTCTCAAATTGTTTGCTGCTGAATTCCCCAAGCCAGAGTTCATATCTAAGTCTCTGGAAGAACTTCAGGTTAGCACTCAGGCCAGCACTGCTATGGTCCACACTACCACCCCTGTCTACATGACTTATTTTGTGCAGCGCTGATTCTCAACTCCGCCACTGGCGGATGAGAGAGAGTGTGTGGTGGACTTCTACTCCGAGTTTTATGTTATCAATTTAGCAGGAAAACAAACTTACAATAACCTAGATGTGTCAGTGACCAAAGCCCTACAATGTTGATCACATTCCTTGAGATGTGTCTTCAAGTGCTATGTGCATGAGACTCTGGAGACCATCATCAACAGGCTGGTGGCTGCAGAGAGTCACCACCTTGTATTGGTGGATGAGAACGATGCAGTCAAGGAAACTGTATCACTATCTGATATTCTTCGGTTCTTGGTGCTCACCGGCAGGGACAGAAAATCCTGAGCTGGCCAGGCAGCACCACAGAATAAGCCCTACTCACTGCCCACCCCAGGAATCACAGATGAAACCTTGAGAGAACTATGATTATTCTCTGCTCAGGAGACCCCTACTCTTCGACCTGGAAGTTGGGGAAGGTATGGAAAGAGGAAGGAGAATGGGTTTTAAAGTGTCCCTATCCTCACAACACTCCTGAAAAAAACCTCCAGTCTTCCCCAGCCTAGCCCCTGTCCTCTTAGACATAGTCCCTTTTCTGAGCAAACTATGGGTTCTGTGCCCCTGAGAAAAACCCTAAGAGATTCCCAAATTTCACACCAGCCCTTAACTCTGCCTCTGACTCCACCCTGAGATAACAGCATAACGAAACTCATAAAGACATTTTTATTTATCCTGTTTCATGCTGTATGGAAGAAGCTGGATCCACTTAGTGACATTTCCCCCCCCTAATAGGAGTAAGGGGGATGGCGGGGAGGGGGGGGGTCTTTGGGTTCCTGTGCTATAGATATATGAAGGTAAACAGGGGCTAGGTAGAGGACTAGGGCAAAGTGGTTAGCTGAAATATTGCTTTTCATAGCAATCCTGATTAAAATAATCGGAACCTAAAACAACAACAAAGAAGAGAAATCACAAATAAAAAACATAACTTTACCCCTTAAGGAACTAGAAAAAGAAGAACACACTAAGCCCAAGGTTAGCAGAAAGAAGAAAATAACAAAGATCAGAGCAGAAATAAATGAAATAGAAACCAGAAAAACAATAGGAAAGATCAACCAAATTAACAGCTAGCTTTTTGGAAAGATCAACACAATTGACATACTTTCATTCAGACAAAGTAAAAGAGAGAACCCAAAAAACTAAAATCAGAAATGATAGAGGAGAGAGGGGCGCCTGGCTGGCTCAGTCAGTTGAGCGTCCAACCCTTGCTTTTGGCTCAGTTCATGATTCCAAGGTGATAGGATCAAGCCTCACATTGGGCCCCATGCTAGGCATGCAGCCAGCTTAAGATTCTCTCTTTCTTGTTCTCTCTCTCTCTCTCTGTCACTCTCCCCAACATGTGCTTGTACTCTCTCTCTCTAAAAAATAAAAATTAAAAAAATAAAAGGAGACATTACAACTGACACCACAGTAATACAGATGATCATACGAGACTGCTATGAACAATTATACACCAACAAATTAGATAATCTAGAAAAAAAGGATAAATTCCTAGAAACATACAACCAATCAAGACTGAATCATAAAGAAATAGAAAATTTGAACAGACTAAAAACAAGTAAGAAGATTGAACTGATAATTTAAAACCTCCCAACAGAGAAAAGCCCAGGACCAGATGGCTTCCCTGGTGAATTCTAACAAATATTTAAAGAGTAATTAACATCAATCCTTTTCAAACTCTTCCCAAAAATTGAAGAGGAGGAAATTCTCCTCTCCTCATTTGTGAGTCCAGCATTACTCTGATACGAAAGACAGATAAGGACAAGACAAGAAAAGGAAAGTACAGGCTAATATTCCTAATGAATATAGATACAAATATTCTCACCAAAATACTAGCAACATGAATTTACATCATGTTGAAATGGACAGCAACAGCATGATCAACATGATCATGAGGCTTATCGCTGAGTTGCAAACCAATAAATATGATATACTTTAATAAAATGAAAGATGAAAATCATATGATCACTTCAATAGAGGGAGAAAAATATTTGACAAACTCAACATCCTTTCATGATAAAAACTCAACCAATTGGGTGTAGAAGGAACATACCTTAACATAATAAGGGCCTTATATGAGTGACAAACCTACGCCACATTCAACAATGAAAGGCTAATTTCTCACTACAAAGATTAGGAACAAAAAAGAAAGATGCCCACTTACGTAGGTTATATGTTTATAATATATTGATAAAGCTGGGAAAAAAAGAAAATAATTACCTACAGTAAAAGAACAAAGTAGAAAATAATATTATCTTAAAAATACAGAAAAAGTATTTGATAAAGTTCAAAACCCATTAATGGTTGAACAAAACTGAGCAAAGGAGAAATAGAAATTTTCTTAATCTGATTAAACCCCTCCCCCAAACTGTAAAAAACCCCTTCAGCAAACATGTTACCTAACTGTGTAATATTGAATGCTTTCCCTTTGAGATCAAAATGAGACAAGAAGAATTACTTTCACCATTTCTATTATATTGTATTAGAGGATTTAGCTGAGACAATGAGGCAACAAAAAGAAATCAGAAGGTGTTAAGGATTGCAAAGTAACAAAATCAGCTTGCAGAAAACAGTTTGGCAGTTTCTTGTAAAATTGAACAGAGGCATACTCTATGATCCAGCATTTTCAATTCTAGGTATATACCTAGGGGAATTCTTGTTCAAGTATACAAGACGTATATGAGAATGTTTATAGCAGTGTTATTCATAATACCTCCAAACTCTGTGTGTGTGTGTGTGTGTGTGTGTGTGTAAAACCATCAAGAATAGAATGCATAGGGGTATCTGGGTGACTCAGTTGGTTAAGCATCAGACTTTGGCTCAGGTCATTAAGATGCCACAGTTTGTGAGTTTGAGCCCCACACGGGGCTCTGCACTGACAGCATGGAACTTCACATCTTCCGTCTCCCTTTCTCTTTGCCCCTTCCCCGCTTATGCACATATGCGCCTTTCTCTCTCTCAAAAATAACATAAACATTTAAAAGAAAAAGAGACTAAGCCACCCAGGCGCCCCGAAATGATACCAGTCTTAAGATTCAATTCAAAACAATCCTAGGTGGGATGGATGGTAAAGAGAAAACAAGATTGGTCATGAGTTGAATATTATTGAAGCTAATGATGGTATACTGGGTTTCACCAAGTTTTAACTATGTTTGAAATTCTGCATACTAAAATTAAAATAAGATAAAAACCAGAGCAAAAGAAAGAAAGAAAGAGAGAGAGAGACAGAGACAGAGAGACAGAGAGAAAGGCAGGCAGGCAGGAAGAAGTTTGCTCAGTCAAGATCTGTTTTGAAAGGGACATTTTGGGGTTCATTACCTTCTCATCATGCCCAGAACAGCACCATGCTTCTTCCAGAGGACCATTTAGACCTGTGCTTCTCAATCTTTAATGTGCATATGAATCAAAAGGATATTGTTAAAATGCAGATTTGGATTCAGAAGATCTAAAGTGAGCCTGATACTCTGCATTTCTAACAAGCTCACAGGTGATGCTGATGTAGGATTTCCTGAAGAACGCAGTCACTTCCCTCCTCATAACCTGTATTCCATTGGCCTTCTACCACTTCCTCATTCTCCATCAATCCTTCCTGGTCCTGTTCTCATTCTGGCCCAGCTTAGATTCTGTGGGTCACCTTGACTATCACTCCCTTGTAAACCCCTTCAACATCCTTGCTCTTTTCTCTCCTATGGGATTTGTTCAGCAAAACATCAACGTCATGACACTCTACCATCTCCAGGTGCTTGAACCCAAGCATTTAAATGATCCTGGAGAAAACGACCTAATAGGTACTGTTTTATGTAGCAGCTCCGCTCCCTTCTTTACAATGCTTATTTCTCTCTCCCAAGAGGACCATTTTATATGTACTCCTCTTTCTACTTCCCATCTCCTTTTCTCTCCGCTAATGACCTTGCCTTTGTCGTGAAAATAAAAGTTGACACATAGCAAGTTCTTCATCTTCCCAACACCAAATCTAGTTTTTGTGTATCTGCTCCAGCTTTTCTCCTTACCCCCTCCTATAAAAAAATTAAAACCTGTCATCACCTACTTGTTCACACACACTTTCGATCCCATCCCCTCTTGCTTGTTCAACTGCACCACTTTGATAGTTTACATCATCTAGAGGCTTTTATTTTTTTAAAAAGCAAATATAAAATCAAGAAAGTTCCTCTGACCCTGCCCCATATCTAACTACTGCCTGATTTCTATTATCCCTTTCATAGTTTACTCATCTCCATTCACTCCTTAACCCACTCCAACAGGGTTTCTATCCTCACTGCTCCACTGAAACTGCTCTTGTCCAAGTCTTCAGCTGCCTCCAAGGTGCCAAGTCAGACACTTTTCTGTCCTCAATTTACCCAGTGTCTCAGCAACATTTGACCAAGTTCATAATTTTTTAAAATCTTTTTCTGTTCTTCCCAACCCCATCCTCCCTTGCCTCCCTGACCCCCAGCAAATATCCTCATCCTCCCCTAGTCTTTCCATTTGGGGAAATAATTTCACCAACCTGGGAAGCTTTAATATGTCCTTTTTCTTTAATGCCTATCAAACCCATCAGCAAATCTTGTTTCGTCTTAAGGATTTTTTCCTAATGTGTCCATTCCTATTCCATTTTCACTGCAATTACATTAAGCTGAATTGTCTCCTATTTCCCAAACAGGCCACCTACTTCCTTGCCTCAGGGCCTTTGTACATGCTATTGCCTTGCCTGGAACACTTAAACACATTCTGAGTTCCATATGGCCCAAACTTCATTCTAGGGTAACAATCTTAAAAGTCTTCCTAGACTCTAAGCTGTTGCCAGATAACCCTGTGAGAAGAGGAGACATTTCTATACCACAGTCTAGATATACTCCTGATCCATGTCCAAAACAGATGCTTAGACTCCTACTTGCTCCAATCAGAAAACAAAGTTTGATATATGACCAAGTTTAAGTTCATTTCCAAATCAAAGCAAAATTGGCTCCAAACTTCCTCCTGGCTTTCAATTCCTTCCCATAGCAGAGGAAGACAGTACCCAGATTATTATTTCCAATTCGTGTTGTAGATGGGAAACAAATGGAACCCCATTTTTTGTAGCTCCTCTGGTTCAGAGATCTATTTCTCCATCCCTTGAAGCTGGGCTTGACCATGCAACTTGTCTAGGCCAATAGAATGCTAGCAAACGGGTAACAAGAGGATGTTTGAAAAGTGTGTGTGCATTGGGGCCCGCTCCCTCTCTTGTTGCTTGTGGAACCCAGCCGTCATATGAAGAAGCCTGGGCTGGCTCACTGGATGAGGAGACACATGACCCGGTCAATTTCAATTGCCCTTGCCAATCAGCAGACAAGTGAATGAGACTGTCTAGGACCAGCCACCCGCAGCTGACTAGCTACACGAGCAAACCCAGGCAAGAACTACCGTCCACATGATCCCACCCGCGACTGCCAACCCATAGCTGTTTTAAGCCACTATGTTTCAGCATGTTTGTAACGCAGCAGAAACTAACTGATACACCTCTTGAAGAAGGCTTTTCGTACTGCAGATCCAGTTATGCTACCTCCCCGCTTAAAATGCTTTAATGGTTTTTTCCATTGATCCTGGAACACAGCCCCAGTCACTTTGGCAAGGCTTACAAGACATCCACATTGACTGGATGGCCTCATTCCCGCTATGGTCCCTGTCACACTGCGCTCAGCCCACTGGCTTCCTGCTGCTCCTCGAGGGGTGCCAGCTCTTTCCCACCTCAAGGCCCTCACACGTACTATTCCCTCTGTCTGGAATGCTTTTCCTGGATCTTCACCTGCTTGACTTCCTGGCTCCTCTCTCTGGTTACAACTTAAGTATTACATTGGTGACTCCTTTGACCAACTCTTCCTCTTTGTCCCCCCACTGAAGCACAGCTCCAGTTACATATTCTCATGGCACCCCCTTATTCTTCTTGGCAAATACCCTGATTTGAAATGATACATTGTCTTATGTGATATGTTTAATAGCTCCCTTCTCCAATGGACTGTAAACTCCATGAGAACAGGACATCTCTGTTTTGTTCACAAAGGTAGCCCTGAACCTTGCATGCTACCTGTCACATAGTAACGTGGATGGATTTTTTCTTCTAGGCAGTTTATCATAGTAGGTGACTGTGCTCTGGAGAGAAGCTGCCTGCATCTGAATCCTCGCTCTACCACTTACTAGTTGAGTGACTTAACTAACTGCTTTGTGCCTCAGCTTGCCTATCTCTAAGCTGGAGACAAAAATTGCACCTGCTCATTGAGTTGTTGGGTGGACTGTGCTCAATAACTATTACTTATATCTTGCTGAACAGGTGTCGGCACACCTGGATAACCGTGAACCAGAAGCTAGTTCTGACACAGCCCACACTTCCTTCCTATGTAGTGTGGACAGTGCTATGATTAAATCTACATGTGTCTTCTCCATCGTTGGTTTCTCAGCCAATGCTCTGCATCATTATGCAAAGGTGCAGCCTCAAACTCTGAGCCAGCCCTCCGAGAAGCATAGAGTTCCTAAGCCTTGAGCACTGGATCCTGGTCCCTGCTTTAAAACCTCATTTCTCCCACAGAGTCAGACATCGAGGGTCAGAAAGCAATGTCTCAGGATGGCTGTAACTGCCCCTCCTATCACTTGATGATCTCCTAGCTAAGCAGGCATCTGGAGCCAATGAACATCCACCCAAGAAGCAGTTCTGATGGCCCCAAGAAATAGACCGGTCACCCTTTAACACAGACGCACACACACATGCATACATGACAGGAACTGGGCCATCTACATTGTGTTAGTGAGAAAAACATTTTGGAAGGGATAATTAGTACATTTCCAACCACCAGGTGCTCAGAGTCTTGTCTTTCAGGTTTTGAACAGAAAGAATAGAAGATCTAGGTGTTCAGAAAAATCGTAATTTTAAAAGTGGAGGGGAACAGACCCCCTAAGAAAAGCAGTAGGAGAGAAACAAAAAGTGGGGGCGAATAAGAAGGGGAAATAGGAGTTGGAGAGGGAGGGGGCAGGTGAGAGAGAGACTCAGAGGAGCAAGACTGAGGAAGGAGAGAGGGGAAGGAGGTCGGCCGGTGGGGGACAGGGGGAACAGGGATGGAGGAACGCCTTCCTCCCCAGCTGTCACCAGAACAGCTCTGCTTTCCGGGAAGGCTGCGGAGGTTTGGCGACCAGAGAGCCGCAGCTCCCCAGGGCGGGCAGGCACTTTCCTTCCAACGTGCCCAGCAAGGGTGCCCTGTGCATGCTAATGAGGCAGCCTAGGACAGCTTCACAGATAATTGCCCAAAGTGTTGAGTAACTTACCAGGCTGGGAGTCAGTGGGCTGCGGAATGATGGGGCACAGCTCCTGGGGGACCCCCAGCAGAGGGGGCCTGGCCTCCAGGTACCCGGTGCTCACAGGTTAGTGTCTGCAAGATGACGGGTTTTCCATTCAGTCGGGCACCAACCCAAAGGGAGGGAGAGCCAGACCAAAAGGCAAAAGAGAGGAGGGGAACCTGCTTGTGTTTTTGTATTTAAATTGTTTTCGAGCCCACGTAGCCCTGGGAGTCACATGCTGCCTCCAACATCACCGGAGTCATCACATGATACAGGTCCCCCATCATGTGATAAGACAATTCTGCCTAACTTCGGCCCCCCACCCCCACCCCACAGGCTGACGGATAAAGTGCTTCTGGAGGAGACCTCCCCGCCCCCCACAAAAATCCCTGGTTGAGGGAGGGATGCAGATGGAGAACGCTTGGAGCCCATGCAACGCTGAGATCTTGATGAATACTTAATACGCCTTTCTCCCTCCTCCTAAGCTACTGCGACTTGGAGCCGTGCCAGCCTCATTTGAATTCCAGCCTTTGTGAATAACTCAAGTGTTGCCACCGTTGCTCCAGCAATCGCAGGGCCTTTGCGCTCACACCATCCTGCCTCGTTCTGGAAAGCCTTGCTTGGCCGCCTCCCCGCCCCGCATCTTCCATGCCGCCTCCGGGAGCAGGGAGTGGGGCGGAGGTGGGGGGACTGCGCTCGCTGAACCTTCTAGGCCTTTTTTTTTTTTTTCCTTTCCCAGCTGCAGTAAGAGTCAGGTGGGGCCCCGTCTGGCTCTCTGATTAGGCTGTCTCCTCTTGGTGATCCTAGCCCTGTTCTGTCTGCAGGATCTCTCTCCCAATCTGCGTGTGTGCCTGCATTTCTACGTTTCTGCCTTCATCAGGATACACTTGAATGGATTTGGTTTAAAATCTGTTGGGCTTGTTTCCTCCCACGTCTGTAGCCTCCTTTTCTCATTGATTCGTTCACTCTCACAATCGTTTATTAAGCAAACGTTTTTGTAGAGCACCTACTATGTTGCAGGTCTTGTGCTAGGCACTGGGGAGGAGGAGAAAGGGGGGAGGAGAGGTTTTAGAGAGATGCATGGAGTGGGCTCCCTGCTCTTCTGGTGATGTCTCGAGAGGCAACACAAACACAGACAGAGGTGGCACATGCAGCGTTCATGGTCACACAAACCTGTTTGTACAGAAACGTAAATTCCCCGCTTGTCTACACCCAAGTCTGATTTCTACTCTAACCAGCTCCCCCTCCCCATTCTGCCACACGCAGGAAACAATTTATCACATCATGTAAACTCTATCAGGGGTAAGCAGTCAAGTGAGTGTGCCACAGACACCTCTGTTTTATTGTATAGGACAAAACTTTTTTATTTCCACTGGTGCCCATCTGGCCTTCAGATATAATCCTGCTTTGCTGAACCTCACCCCCAAATTGCAAAGTGACAGTGAAGGACTCTCTTTCTAAGGAAAGTGGTCCACATGGTTTGTTTACTGATTAGTTCATCTGAGTATCAGAACTTAGTATCAACCCCACCGTGGAGAGCAAGAATGTTTATTTTTGAGAGAGAGAATGAGTGCGGGATGGGCAGAGAAAGATGGGGCAGAGGATCCAAAGCCAGCTCTGTGCTGACAGGAGAGAGCTTGAACTCACAAATCATGAGATTATGGCCTGAGCTGAAGTTGGACCCTTAACTGACTGAGCCACCCACGTGCCCCTGCAAAGAGAAAAATCTTTCATTTCATTTGCTTTAAATCTGAAGCAGGGAAAAATGATGAGTTTTTTGGATGAGTTTATTGGAAAGTGATTAGATTCAGTTTCCTGTATTGGGCAGAATGGGCTGCAGGTGGAGGCGGGGCAGGGAGGCTGGAGGTAGGGGTGAAGTTCAGGTGTAGAACTTCTTGCCTTACGCATTTTTACAACTCATATCCCTTGTCAACAAAACCCCTTTATAAAAACCCCAATAGCAGTGTTTCCAACATAGCCTTGTTGACAGTTCTTGCCAGAGGGGTGAAAGGGCCAACTGCTTGGACCTTCTGGAAAGAGTTTTCCTATTTAATAAGAGGGAGGCTCATGAGGAAAAAGTCCTTTTGTTGCTTGCTACGTTCTGCTACTTGGATGTGGTCATGGCAGGCACCCATGATGTGACAGCGAGTTAAAGAACATCATTAACAAGCTAAAGATGGCAAAGAAGAAGAATGGAAAGGATGCCTGGGTGGCTCAGTCAGTTGAGCATCCAACTCTTGATTTTGGCTCGGGTCATGATCTCACAGTTGTGAGATGGAGCCCCGCATTGGGCTCCCACTTAGTGTGGAGCCTGCTTGGGATTCTCCCCCGACCCCATATGCTCCTCCCCATGTGCACACTCTCTTTCTCTCTCTCTCTCTCTCTAAATAAACATTTTTTTAAAAGTACAGAAAAACCTTAGGTCCTTAATGGAATTGGACTGTCAAAGTGACCATCTATCTCCGAAACATTAAGAATCTTTATGGTTTAAGCTCCTTTTAGCCAGGTATTATATCACTTGTGTTTGGAACACATCCTAACTGAAACAGCATCCCAGGAATTTGGCAGTTGGTTCCTGGTCATCAATGAAGTTGTGGAGGCAGAAGTCTGGTGACAGTAGGTTAGAAAGTAAATTGGAGGGGCGCCTGGGTGGCTTAGTCGGTTAAGCGTCCGACTTTCGCTTAGGTCATGATCTCGCAGTTCGTGGGTTTGAGCCCCGCGTCGGGCTCTGTGCTGACTGCCAGCTCAGAGCCTGGAGACTGTTTCAGAGTCTGTGACTCCCTCTCTCTCTGACCCTCCCCTGCTCACACTGTCTCTCTCTCTCCTAAAAATAAAAAAAATATTAAAAAAAAAAAAGAAAGTAAATTGGAAAATTCTATGCCTGATAATATGGAGGAGCCAATAGTCACAGAGAAGTTCTGGATAAAATATAACAGGTATTCTTGTAAGTGAATAGCACAGTTCTCTAAAAGGCAAGAGGAAACAAAACCAGAGAGCTAAGCACCATAGATTAATACTGTGCCAATCTTGAAGAGCTGGTGCTTGGTGGGGATATGATAGCCTTAAAAGATTGGGTTGTAGCTCCAAGCAGCTGCAGGTCACAAAGTCTTGTGCTTGAGAGCTGGAACTGAAATGTCTATATCAACTTAGGGCCCTTAAAGCACTCTATCCTCAGTGAAAATGTGGAATGGGACAAAGTTTACCTTTATGTCCAAGAAAACATGGAATCTTATGGGATTCGACCTGAATTTTAGGTCAGAGAAAAAATGACTCCCCTGATAATTAATAAGCCTGTCCTGTCCTCATGTGCCCTTGATATTTGACTCTTGAACAACACAGGAGTTAGTGCCACTGACCCCTGATGCAGTAAGAAATCCACAAACTTTTGACTCTTCAAAAACTTAACTTCTAATGCCTTTCTGTTGACCAGAAGCCTTACTGATAACATAAACAGCCAATTAATATATATTTTGTATGTTATATATAATAAATACTGTATTATTATAATATAAAGTAAGCTAGAAAAAGAAAATGGTATTAAGAAAATAATAACAAATAGAAACTACATTTATAGTACTGTCCTGTAAAAAAAGTCCATGTATAAGTGACCTCCACAGTTCAAAGCTGCATTGTTCAAAGGTCAACTGTAAACCACTTTTATGACCCAAGAATAACAAAAATAACAAATAAAGAGAGTAGCCTTAGGCAGGCAAACATAAAATTGATCTAGAGGAAAATTCCTTAAGCTCAGGCCTCAAAGAATACCCACAGATTAAATTCCCATTGCAGATGAGTTCATAATCCAAAATTTAAAAACACCAGTTCTTTTTATACACAGTTAGACAGAACAAAGAGGAGAACAAACTCTATAAATTTCATGTAATAAAACAGTTGAATGAAGTCCATTAAAAAAACCTGTATGCTTAACTTTTAAAAAAGAGGGAGTGCCCTTTGATTCCAAATAAGATGGAATAATAGGAATTAGAAGTACCCTTCTGGCTGAAACTGAACAAAAAAAAGAAAATATATGACAGTAATTTTCAAGACATTGAAGGTCAGGTAACAAAGGACACTGATCTGCAAGACAAAGGAAACCAAGGAGATAAGCCCTATCATTGCCCCGTATTACTGCCTAGAGAGAGTTTCCAGGCTGCAGTATAGATGTGGAACTCAGACTGAGACTGGCAGTCTCCCTAAGTCAAAGAGACAGAGCTGGGAGTCCAGGGAGGCCAAGGCAAATAGACTTTGCAGGGCAGTTTACTGGAAAGGACAGTGCTGCACAGAAATGAACTGCAAGAGGGAACAGCATGGAAGTTTTTTTGCATCTCACATCCATGAAATACAGCCAGATCAACACTAAACCATCCTGCACAACTAGAAAACTGATTTGAGAATTAAAACAACAATCTGCACAATGTAAACTCAGCAGGTACGCGGCACGGAGAGGTGAACTGGGGGAGAGAGAAGCCGTGGAGACCAAGGAGCTGTTTTTGCTTGCATAGAGAGGACAGACATGGGGGGACAGTACGGGCAAAGCACCACCGCCCCCAAACACAGCTGGAGAGAAAGTGGAAAAGTGGAAACAGCCGCAGGTACTGAACTAAAAAGGGAGAAAGAAAGGAGAGTTAAATTCCATTAAGATTCTATAAACAGGGGGATCACAGAGTCTGAAACTCTGTAGCTCGATACCTGGAGATGCTCTGGCGGGAAGGGTGAATCCCCAGGAGCAGACTGAAGTCTGGGGGTCCTTAGGCCACATGGGGAGAGGCGGTTCCCCTGCTGGGAGCACATTTGGTAGAGGCTGTGTGGCCTCCCCATGGGCAAAGGTCCCAGCAGACCCCGGAGAATGGCCACATCCACTGGTGTTGGAGGGAGGACATTGAGGGTGAAGCCTGGTGCCAGATGTGTGTTGTGATTTTCCATAATCCCTGAAACACTGCTGCTATGCGATCACATGAACTCTCTGGGGCATGCTGACACCTAGTCTCAGTCTCTAGGCATCGGCAGCAGCACAGTCCTGCGCACATTCCTGGGTGCGGCCAGCACCCAGCCATGCTCAGTAAGACCCTCCCACAGAGGAGCAGAACGAGTCACAGCCACAGTCCCTCAAAAGCGAGGAATTGGGAAACACAGCTGCATCTGAGATAAAACTTGGGAGGGAAGTGCGCCTGGCAACCTGATGGCTTGGTCGCAGACAGTGCAAAAGCGGGGAGTGGATGGAAACTGGAGACAAAGGACAGGTGCTCAATTGCTGATGGGGGAGAACAGAGTCCTGATACTAGAGAATGGGTGGCTAGGTGATGCCATTTTCACCTCTCCCGCGCATATGCATACACACCTACAGGCGCCACAACAATCCACCCCAGGAAGCTAAGCAGCGCCATCTACTGGAGAACAGAGTCATTACACTAAGCTCTACCCAACCAGGCCAACCTCACTCCTCAGGAACATCACAAATCTCTCCGCCTGCTTAGTTTATGGACTGTAAAGTGCTTCATAGTTTGACTTCTAGAGGAAAATAATGTAATTTAAATCATATTTCAGTCTGTTTGCCGGTCCATTTATTCAATTTTCTGGTTTTTTTCTTTCATTTTTTCCCTTTTTTTCTTGAATACAGAAAGAGAAAAAATTTATTTTTATTTTCAATTTTTTTCTACTATACTTTTTACTTTTTAATAAATTTTTCAAATTCTATTTTACTCCCCTCATTTCACTTTATCCTAGTTCACTGTATTCATTTTTTTTTAATTTTCAAACGTTTTCCTTTTTTTTCCCTTTCTTTTTCTTTTTTTCCCTAACCTACCAAGCTCCTTTCAATACCCAGACCAAAACATACCTAGGATCTAGCATCATTTATTTGATTTGTGTGTGTGTGTATTGCTTTTAATTTTTTTTAATTTAAAGTAGTTTTACTTTATTAATTCCTTTTGTTTCTTTAAAATGATGAAATGATGGAATTCACCCCAAAAGAAAGAGCAGGAAGAAACGACAGCCAGGGACATAATCAACACAGATACAAGCAAGATGTCTGAGACAGAATTTAGAATCATGGTAATAAGAATAATAGCTGGGGTTGAAAATAAATTAGAATCCCTTTCTGCAGAGATATAAGAAAGTATGCAGAGATATAAGAAAGTAAAAGCAAGTCAGGATAAAATAAATAATGCTATAACTGAGCTGCAATCTCAAATGAATGCCATGGTGGCAAGGATGGATGAGGAAGAGCAGTGAATCAGCAATCTAGAGGATAAACTTATGGAGAACAATGAAACAGAAAAAAAGAGGGAGACTAAGGCAAAAGAGCATGATTTGAGAATTAGAGAAATCAGTGACTCATTAAAAAGTAACAATATCAGAATCGTAGGGGTCCCATAAGATGAAGAGAGAGAGAAAGAAGTAGAAGGGTTATGTGAGCAAATCATAGCAGAAAACTTTCCTAGCCTGGAGAAAAACAGACATCAAAATACAGGAAGCACAGAGGACTCCCATTAGATTCAACAAAAACTGACCATCAACAAGACATGTCATAGTAAAATTCACAAAATACTCAAGCAAGGAAAATCATGAAAGCAGCAAGAGAAAAATAGTCCTTAACCTGCAAGAGAAGACAGATCAGGTTTGTAGCAGACCTATCCACAGAAACTTGACAGGCCAGAAAGGAGTGGCAGGATATATTCAATGTGCTGAATCAGAAAAATATGCAGCCAGGGATTCTTTTTTTTTTTCTTCTAATTTTTAATACTTATTTAGTTTTGAGAGACAGAGAGTGACTAGAGGAGGGGTAGAGAGAGGAAGACAC
Organism: Hyaena hyaena; assembly: GCF_003009895.1. NCBI lineage: Eukaryota > Metazoa > Chordata > Mammalia > Carnivora > Hyaenidae > Hyaena > Hyaena hyaena. Next base: position 2,723,143 of record NW_024080720.1, on the reverse strand, counting down.
AGAATCTGAAGTAGGCTGCAGGCTCTAAGCTGTCAGCATAAATATCGATGCGGGGCTCGAACCCATGAACTGTGAGATCATGACCTGAGCCAAAGTCAGCTGCTTAACCAACTGAGCCACCCAGGCGCCCCCAGGAATTCCTTATCCAGCAAGGCAGGCATTCAAAATAGAAGGAGAGATTAACAGTTTCCCAGACAAACAAAAACTAAAGGAGTTTGTGACCACTACACTATCCCTGCAAGAAATTTTAAGGTGGGGCTCTCTGAGAGGAGAAAAGACCAAAAAAAAAAAAAAAAAAAAAAGAAGAAGAAGAAGACCAAAAGTAACAAATACTAGAAAGGACCAAAGAACATCACCAGAAACTCCAACTCTACAAGAAACATAATGGCAATAAATTAATATCTTCCAATTCTCACTCTAAATGTCAATGGACTAACTGCTCCAATCAAAAGACATAGGGTAACAGAATGGATAAGAAACAAGATCCATCTACATGCTGTTTACAAGAGACCCACTTTAGACCCAAAGACACCTTCAGATTGAAAGTAAGGGAATGGAAAACCATCTATTATGTTAATGGTCAACAAAAGAAAGTCAGAGTAGCCATACTTACATCAGACAATCTAAACTTTAAAATAAAGACTGTAATAAGAGATGAAGAAGGGCATTATATTATAATCAAGGGGTCTATCCACCACGAAGAAGACCTAACAATTGTAAATATTTATATTCCAAGTGTGAGAGCACCCAAATATATAAATCAATTAATCACAAGAATAAAGAAACTCATTGATAATAATACCATAATAGTAGGGGGCTTCAACACTTCACTTACAGCAATCTAAACAGATCATCTAAACAGAAAATCAACAAGGAAATAATGGCTTTGAATGACACACTGGACCAGATGGACATAACAGAAATATTCAGAACATTTCATCCTAAAGCAGCAGAATATATATTCTTCTCCAGTGCACATGGAACGTTCTTCAGAATAGATCACATACTGGGACACAAATCAGCCCTCAACAAGTACAAGAAGATCAAGATCATACAATGTATATTTTCAGGCCACAACACTATGAAACTCAAAATCAACCATAAGAAAAAGTTTGGAAAGGTAACAAATACTTGGAGACTAAAGAACATCCTACTAAAGAATGAATGAGCTAACCAAGAAGTTGAAGAGGAAATTAAAAAGTACATGGGGAGGGGGGTGGTCTGGGTGGCTCAGTTGGTTAAGTGTCCAACTTCAGCTCAGGTCATGATCTCACAGTCATGGGTTCGAGCCCCGCGTCAGGCTCTGTGCTGACAGCTAGCTCAGAGCCTGGAGCCTGCTTCACCTTCTGTGTCTTCCTCTCTCTCTGACTCTCCCCTGCTCACGCTGTCTCTCTCTCTCTCTCTCAGAAATAAATAAAACATTTCAAAAATTTTTCAAAAGTACATGGAATCCAATGAAAATGAGAATACCACAGCCCAGAACCTCTGGGACGTAACAAAGGTGGTCATAAGAGGAAAGTATATAGCAATCCAGGCCTTCCTAAAGAAGGAAGAAAGGTCTCAGATATACAACCTAAACTTACACCTCAAAGGGCTGGAAAAAGAACAGTAAATAAAACCCAAAACCAGCAGAAGACAGGAAATAATGATTAGAGCAGGAAAAAAACAACAACCAGTAGAACTGATCAATGAAACCAGAAGCTAGTTCTTTGAAAGAATTAACAAAGTCGATAAACCACTACCCAGTCTGATCAAAAAGAAAAAGGAAAGGACCCACATAAAGAAATGAACTGCAACGGCATCCCTCAAGTCTTCAGCTTAGTACACAGCATCACATGTCTGTGAGAAAATTACCTAAGACAATAGGAAAAACTACCCAAAAGGATTTGAGAGACCAAATTTTGGGGGCACACAAAGGGCCAGGAATAACTCCTGCTCACTATCCTAGAATGGAAAACTTCGTAGTTCAGAGTATCCAGTAGAACAGTCAGAAGTGTTTTGCCTCAGTGGTGGAACTGAATTACGCCTAGACTAAACACAACTCTGGTTTAGCCAAACAAACTTTCAAAGCAAGCCTTGAAAGGATCAACATGTTTCTGAACTGCATCCTCTATCAAAGTTCAACAGTATTTAAAGAAACACAGGAACAGCTAGCGCACATGAAAGTAAAATTCACAAGTCTACCATCTAATCACCAATATTAACAGACATGCAAAGAAGCAGAAAAACATAACTCATGGAGAGGAGAAACAATCAATCAAAACTAACCTAGAAATGGCACACAATAGAATTAGTATTAAGGAAGTTCACACAGTTACAGTAATTGTCTTCCATTTGTATTAGAGGAAAGATGAGACATGTTAAGTAGAAACATGGAAGATGTAACAAAGAACAAACTCAATCTTTTAGATATGAAAACTATAATGACTGAGAAGAATATTACACTGCATAAAATTAAAAGCAGATTATACTCCTAAAATAGAATATGAGTGAACCTGAAGCCACAGCAATAGAAATAGTCCAAAATGAAACACTTAGAGAAGAAAAATTGAAAGAAATGAGCAGAGCCTTAGTGAGCTATGGGACAACTTCAAGTGGCTTAATATAAGCATAATTGGACAACCTGAAAGGAGGGGGAGAGAAAAATATTTTTTAAGAAACAATGGCTGTGGCTCAGTTGGTTGAGTGCCCAACTCTTGACTGAAGCTCAGGTGATAATCTCACAGTTAGTCGTGAGATTGAGCCTCGTGTCAGGCTCTGTGCTGGTGTGGAGGCTGCTTAATTTTCTCTTTCTCTCTCTCTTTCTCTCTGCCCCTCCCTGCTTATATGCATATGTGCTCATTCTCTCTCTCTCTCAAAAAAGGGAAAAATCATGGCTGAAAATTTTCCATATAGATGAAAACTATAAACACAGATCCAAAAAGCTAAACAAACACCAACCATGAGAAACATAAGGAAAACAACATCAAAGAACGTCATAATCAAATTACTTAATACCAACTATAAAGAGAAAATATTAAAAGTGGGTAGAAGTCATTGTACATCTGCTGTAATTGCTATAATTTAAAAGAAAAACACATGTTTTTGTGTTGGCAAAGATGTGGAGAAATTAGAATCCTCATACACTGCTGGTGAGAATGTAAACTGGCACAGCCACTTTGGAAACAAGTTTGGCAGTTATTCAAAAAGTTAAATATTCAATTACTATTTGATTCAACAGTTTTGATACTAGTTACATACCTAAGAAAAATTAAAACACATGTTTTCATAAAAATACATGAGTGTTCATAGCAGTATTAATCACAATAGCCAAAACGTGGAAATCCAAGTATCTTTGAAATGATTAATAGAGAAGCAAAATGTAGTATACACTTAAAGTGAAATATTACTTGGCCATAAAAAGAAATTAAATACTGAAATAAGGTGCAACATGAATGAACCTAAAAACATTATATTAAGTAAAAGAAGGTAGACATCAAAAAACTCATGTATTGTATGATTCCTTTATATTGAATATCCAGTATAGGCACATCTGTAAAGAAAAGTAGATTAGGGCTGGGGAGATGAGGATATTGGAGATGTGGTAACAGTTAAAGGGTATGGGTTTCTTTTGGGGGTGATAATATGTTCTAAGGTTATGTAGTGATCACTGCACAACTCTGTGAACATACTAAAAACCACTGAATTGTATACTTTAAATGTACAGTATGTGAATTACATTTCAATAAAGCTGTTACAAAAAATAAACGAGCAATGAGAGAGGGAGAAATTTTATAGAGAAACAAAGGTAAGGATGATAGTAAATTTCTGTTGGAAAAAATGCATATAAGAAGACAGTATAACATCTTTCCTTTAGTAAAAGGAAAAAAAGTCAACCTAGAATTCTAAACCTAGCAATAAATCTTTCAAAAAGGAAAGCAAAATAAAAATGGTTTTAGTAATACAAAAGCTGAAAAGAACTCATCACCAGCAGACCTTCACTGTGGGAAATGTTCAAGGAAGTCCCTTAAGTAGAAGAAAATTATGCCAGATGGCAGTTTGGATCTACATAAAGGAATAAAAAGAATAGTAACTTGTGAGTAAATAGAAATATTTCTTATTTAAATCTCTATAAAAATAATAACAATGTATTGTGGGTATACAAAATAAGTAGAAGTATATGACAAAAAATAGCATGAAAACCAGAAGAGAAATAGAAGTATAATTTTACAAGATTCTTATATTAACTATATGTGAAGTGGAATATCACTTGAAAGTGGGCTATGATTAAGTGTAAGATGTATAGTATAAACCCTAAAGCAAGCACTAAAATAACATAATTAAAAGTCATAGCTAATATGCCAACAGAGAGGATGAAATGGAATAACAAAAATATTCACTTCACCTGAAAACAGAAAAAAGGAAAAGGGAAACAAAGAACAGATTATTGTTTCAACCCATTCATATCAACAATCACATTAAATGTAAATGATTTAAACACCCTATTCAAAAGCAGAGATTGTGAGATTGAATGAAAAAGCAAGAACCATATGCTAAAAGAAACCCATTTTAAATATGAAATATTAATAGATTAAAAACACACAGATGGGAAAAGATTATACTATGCTAACATTAGCCAAAAGAAGGATGGAATGGTTCTATCAATACAAACATAGGGAGATGTCTACTACAAGAGATAAAGAGAGTAATTTCATAATGACAACAGGGTTAATCTAGAGGATATAACAAACTTAACATTTATTTGCCAAATAAGAGGGCTTCAAAATAAATGAAGCACAAGAGATAGAACCATCAAGAAAAACAGGCAGATCCACAATGATAGGCAGATATTTCAACATCCATCTTTCAATAATTAATAGAGCTACTATACAGAAAATAAGCATAGAAGACTTGAACATTTTGACAAACTCACTCTAATTGACATTTACAGGACATTCCATGTAACAATAGCAGAATACACATTATTTTCAAGTGCACATGGAACATTTACCAGGATAAACCATAGCCTCATTCATAAAGACAAATTTCAATAAACTCAAAAAAATAAAAATTGTATAAGGTCTTCTCCTACTAAAATGGAATTAAATTAGAAATCAGTAACATATATGGGAGTGCCGGGGTGACTCAGTCAGTTAAGCGTCTGACTTCAGCTCAGGTCATGATCTCACGGTCTGTGGGTTTAAGCCCCACATTGGGCTCCATGCTGATAGCTCAGAACCTGGAGCTTGCTTTGGATTCTGTGTCTCCCTCTCTCTCTCTCTGCTCCTCCCCTGCTCACATTCTGTCTCTCTCTCTCTCTCTCTCTCAAAAATAAACATTAAAAAGTTTTTAAAAATCAGTAACCTATCTGAAAAGTCTTTAAGTATTGGAAACTAAATGACAAACTTCTAAATAACCCACGGGTGATCAAAAAGGAAACTAGAATTTTGAACTGAGTGCTAATTAAAATGTAACATATAAAAATGTGTTAGATGCAGCTAAGATGGTATTTAAATGGAAATCTGTGATACTAAATGCCTATACTAGAAAAGAAAGACATGAACTCAATAACTTCAGCTACTGCCTAAAGAAATTAGAAGAAAAAAAAACCCCAAAGTAAGCAGAGGAAATATAAGAAGAAATATAAAATTAGAACAGATATTAACAAAATAGACAACAAAAAGATAATACAGAAAAATCAATGAAACCAAAAGCTGATATTAATAGGTCAATAAAATTAATAAACTTCTAGCCACACTTGTCAGGGAGAAAAAAGGAGAAGACACAAATTACCAGTATCAGGAGTGAGAAAGATAACACTGTTCCTTTTATTCTATTAATAAAAGGATTCTATTAATTCTATTATTCTATTAATAAAAGATTCTATTAATATTAAAAAGGATAATAAGAAGATATTATGGGTAACTTTACGTTGATGAATTGGACAACTTTGATAAAATAGGCAAGTGCCCAGAAAGATACAAAGTATCAAAACTCACTCAAGAATAGATAGATAACTTGGATAAGTGTTATGTCTATCAAAGAAATTGAAATAGTACTGAAAATCTTTTCAATAAGGAAAACTCCAGGGCGAGATGACTTCACTGAGTAATTCTACCAAGTTCTTTAAAAAAAAAAAAAAGTTTATTTATTTATGTGAGAGAGAGAAAGAGTGAGAATGTGTGCCAGGGGTGGAGAAGGAAGGTACAGAGATAGAGAGAGAGAGAGAGGCGGGAGGGGGGAGAGAATCCCAAGTAGGCTCCATGCTCAGCACAGAGCCCAACGTGGGGCTAGATCTCATAACCATGAGATCATGACCTGAGATGAAATCAAGAGTCAGATGCTTAATGAACTGAGCCACACAGACACCCCTCTACCAAATTCTTAAGGAAGAAATAATTTCAATTCTACACCAGCTCTTCCAGAAAATTGAAGGAGGAATATTTCCCAATGAATTCTACAAAGCCAGTACTACTCAGATATCAAACTCAGAAAAACACAGTACAAGGAAAATAACTAAAAATGAATATCCCTCTTAAACAGATGAAAAAATTCTTTAAAAACTTTTATTAAACTGAATTTAATATCATATGAAAAGGCTACCACATAATGATCCAATGGGGTTTACTCCAGCAATATAAGGTTAATTTAACATTTAATCAATGTAATTCACACAATAACTAGAAAAGAAAACCCACATAATTATTTTAATAGATGCCAAAAAAATTTTTTTGAAAAAGCATAACACCCATTTCTGATAACTCTCAGCAAAATAGGAATAGAAGGGAAATTTTACAAACTAATAAAGAACATCTATGAAAACAATCTATAGCTAACATCACACATAGTAGTGAAAGACTAAAAACTTTCCCCTTAAGATCAGGAACAAGACAAAGATGTCTGTTGTCACTACTACTATCCAACAGTGTATTACAAGTATTGGTATTCAAGCAAGAAAATCAATCAATCAATCAAAGGCACCCTAGATTGGAAAGAAAGCAGTAAAACTGTCTTTATTTGTAGGCAACAGGATCATTTATGTAGAAAAATGTATGAAAAAAGGTACTAGAATTAATATGTAAGTTTAGTGAGATTTCAGTATACAAGTCCAATTTCCAAAATTATTGCCAGACACTAGCAACAAACAGAATGGAAATTTTAAGAGATAACCATTTATGAAAGCATGAAAATATGAAAAGCTTGAGGACAAATCTGACCAAAAATATATAAGTCTTATACACTGAAAATTATAAAACCCTGAGAGAAATGAAAGAATATCTAAATAAATGGAAACATACATGGGTTTATGGATTGGAAGACTTAGTATTGTTAAAACATCGATTCTCCCCAAATTAAACTGTTGACTCAATACAATCTTTTTTTTTTTTAATGATTTATTTATCTCTAGGAGAGAGAGAGAGAGACAGAGTGAGCAGGGGAGGGTCAGAGAGAGAGGGAGTCACAGACTCCGAAACAGGCTCCCGGCTCTGAGCTGGCAGTCAGCACAGAGCCCGACATGGGGCTCGAACCCACGAACCGCGAGATAATGACCTAAGCGAAAGTCAGACGCTTAACCGACTAAGCCACCCAGGCGCCCCTGACTCAATACAATCTTAATCAAAATCTCAGAAGGAGAGGTATCTGGCTGGCTCAGTTGGTAGAGTGTGCAACTCTTGATCTCAGGATTGTGAATTTGAGGCCCATGCTGGGTGTAGAGAGTAGTTAAAAATAAAATCTTGGGGCACCTGGGTTGCTCAGTCATTAAGTGTCTGACTTTGGCTCAGGTCATTATCTCACAGTTCGTGAGTTCAAGCCCCACACTGGGCTCTGTGCAGACAGCTCAGAGCCTGGAGCCTGCTATGTATTCTGTATCTCCCTCTCTCTCTGCCCCTCCTCCACTCATGCTCTGTCTCTATCAAAAATAAATAAACATTAAAAATTATCTTTAAATGAAATATTTTTTTAAAATCCCAGAAGACACTTTCTTAAAGTAGGTTTCATAACCAGTGCAGAACTCAAACTCATGACCCTGAGAACAAGACCTGAGCTGATTTCAACAGTCAGACGCTTAACTGACAGAGCCATCCAAGTACCCCCAGAAGGTTTTTTTTCTTTAATAAAATTTGAGAAGTTGAGTATATACTGCTAATGTCCATAGTAGCACTATTCACAATAGCCAGAAGGTGGAAATATTCCACATTTCCCAACATCAGAATGGATAAACAAAAATGTGGTATATACGTACCATGGAATATTATTCAGCCTTAAAAATAAAGGAAATTCTGACATGTGCTGTAACATGGATGAACCTTGAAGATATTACATTAAATAAGTCAGACACGAAAGGACAAATGTCATGTAATTCCACTAATGTGAAGTACCTAGAGTGAGCAATTCATAAAGACAGAAAACAGAATGGAATGGTTGTAGCCAGAGGGTGGGGGGAAGAAGAGTTGGGGAGTTATTATTTAATGGGTACATACTTTCAGTTTGGGACGATGAAAAAGATGGATGGTGGTGATGGCTGTACAACAGTATGAATGTACTTAATGCCACTGAACAATGCATCTAAAATTGGGTAAAATTCGAAGTTGTGTTATATATATTTTACTGCAACAAAATGCTGTTGATTCCAAAATTCACAGTAATATGGAAGGCATAGAACAGTGGGGGAAAACTCTGAGTCAGACTATAACTGGAGGGCAGAGCTGCAGTAATTGAAACAATGCAGTACTGGAGTAAGGACAGATGCAGAAACAATGGAACTGAAAAGGAATTATAGAGATAGGCCCCTACGGATATGGCCAACTGATTTTCAACAAACTTGCAAAGGTAACTTGCTAGAGAAAGTTGGTCTTTACAACAAATGGCGCTAACATAATGTACGTGCAAATGCTAAAAAACAAAACAAAACAAAAACCCACTTCAATCCGTATCCTGTACTATAAAAAAATTAACTCAAAATGGACCATAGGGACACCTCCCAATTCATCTTATGAGGCTGGTTTTACCCTGATCTTAGAACCAGACAGACATCACAAGAAAAAACATTACACCCAGGGTGCCTGGGTGGCTCAGTCCGTTAAGCATCTGACTCTTGGTTTCAGCTCAGGTCATGATATCACTATTCATAAGTTTGAGCCCCACATTGGGCTCTGTCTGCACTGACAGTGTGAAACCTGCTTGGGATTCTCTCTTTCCCCTTCTCTCTGCCCCTCCCCTGCTGTCTCAAAATAAATAAATAAACTTAAACAAACAAACAATTACACCCAACATCCCTTATAGATGAAAAATATTCCTAAGTAAAAATTCACACAGAAGTAATTATATACCATGACCAGTTGGGATCTCAGTAATGCAAAGTTGGTCTACTCTATGAACATAAATCAATGTAATACACCATTATTGAATAAAATACAAAAACCACAGGATCACCCCAATAGACATGGAAAATGCATTTGACCAAGTTCAACACCCTTGGACTTGGTGAATCAGGGACACTCAATAAACTAGCAATAGAAGGAAGCTCCCTCAACCTGGTAAAAGTTATTTATGAACAACTCAGTGCTTGATCATGAAAGCCTGACTGCTTTTCCCCTAACAGCAGAACATGACAAGAATGCTTCCTCTTGCCACTTCTATTCAACATTGACAGAATAATCAGGCATCAAAGACAAACCAAAAATAAGGGCTCCAAATTGGAGAGGAAGAACAAGTACCAACCACTCTTTCCAGATGGCATGACCTTACATACAGAAAATCCCAAAGAACTCCACCCAAAACTGTTAGAACTAATGAAAGGCTCAGTAAGTTTGCAGAATATGAGATCAATACGTAAAAATCAACTGTAGTTTTATACACTATTGATGAATAATAAAAAAGCAAATTAAGAAAGCAAATCAATTTATAATAACATTAAAAAGCATAAACTTCCTAGGAATAAACTTGTCCAAGAATGCACAAAATTTGTACACTGAAAACAACAAAACGTTGCTGAACAAAATTAAAGATTTACATAAGGGGAAAGATACCCTGTGTTTATGGACTAGAAGATTAATATTAGTCTAATATTAAGATGGCAATGGCACCCAAAGAGATCACCGTAATCCCTATCAAAATCCCAGATATCTTTTTCTTTTTTCCAGAAATGGACAATCCAACCCTAAAATCCATATGGGAATGCAAGGGAATAGCCTATATACGTAGATTTTAAAAGAAGTTGGAAGATTCATACTTCTCAATTTAAAATTTTACATATAAAGATGCAGTGTGGTACTGGCTTAACGATGAGCATATATATCAACAGAATAGAATTAAGAATCCATATATAAAGCCTTACGTTTATGGCCAATTGATTTTGGAGAAGGTACCAAGATTCAGTGGGGAAGCAAGTTTTCCAGCCAATGGTGCCAGGACAGGCGAGCATCCATATACACAATAGAATAAAAGTGGATCACTTTTATTCTACCTCCTATCATATGTACTCAGAATGTATCAAAGACATAAGTGTAAGGGCTAAAATAATAAAATCCTTGGAATGCAGAAGTAGGTCTTCATGACCTTGGACTAGGCAATGTTTTCTGAGATGTGACACCAGGGCACAAGTGACAAAAGGAAAACATAAGCTAAATTAGATGTCACCAAAATTTAAAACCTTTGCTTCAAAAGATATCATACAGGAAGTAAAAAGACAGTCCATAGAATGGGGGAAAATATTTGCAAATCATGTATCTGATAAGTGACTTGTATTGAGACTATATAAGAACTCTGGCAAGTCAACAATTAAAAGACAAATAGCCCAAGTGAAAAATCGGCAGAGGATTTGAATTTGAATGGACATTTCTGCCAAAAAAAAAAAAAAAAGAGAGATATGCAAATGGCCATTAAGCACATGAAAAGATGTTTAACATCATCAGTTTTGAGAAACACAAGTCCAAACCACAATGAAATATCACTTTACACCCACCAGCATACCTATAAACAAGATGAACAATTGGTGAGAATGTGGAGAAATTGAAACTCTTTGTACACTATTGGTGAGAATATAAAATGGTAGAGTTGGAACGCCTGGCTGGCTCAGTCAGTAAAGCATGTGATTCTTGATCTTGGGGTCTGTGAGTTCAAGCCCTACATTGGGCACGAAGCCTCTACTTGAAAAAAAAAAAAGGTAGATGGGCCACCTGGGTGGCTCAGTTGGTTAAGCATTCTGACTTCGGCTCAGGTCATGATCTTGTGGTTCGTGGGTTTGAGCCCTGCATCAGGCTCTGTGCTGACAGCTCAGAGCCTGGAGTCTGCTTCAGATTCGGTTTCTCCCTCTCCCTCCGTCCCTCCCCTACTTGCTCTGTCTCTGTCTCTGTCTCTCTCTCTCTCTCTCAAAAATAAACAAACATTAAAAAAAAAAGTCAGAGCTACTTTGGAAACCATTTGGCATGTGATCCAGCAATTCTACTTATAGGACTGAAAACTGAAAATACATATCCACAGGAAAACTTGTACGTGAATGTACATAGGTACATTGTTCATTAGAGCCGAAAAGGAGAAACAAGTCAAATGCTCATCAAGTGATGGTAGAGTCTCAGTGGATTATTGCTCAGTCACAGAAGGGAATGGAGTACTGACACACACAAACCCTGAAAACGTTATGCTCAGTGAAAGAAGCCAGACACAGACGGCCACATACTGTATGATTCAATATATATGAAATGTCCATAAAAGCAAATCCATGGAGGCAGAAAGTAGATCAGTAGTTGCCAGGAGCTGAGGCGAGGAGGGAATGGGGAATGACTGATGGGTAAAGGGTTCCTTTTCAGGGTTATGAGAGTGTTCTAATTAGACGGTGGTAATAATCGTACAACTCCGTGAATATACTCAAAGTCACTGAACTGTATACAACAAAGGGGTAAAGTTTATGGTATGTGAAATAGATCTCACTAAAGCTGGTATTAAAAACTGGATCATCAATCTAAGTGCAAACCCAAAGTTATAAAGTTTTTAGAAGAAAACATGGGAGAAGCTTTTTGAATTTGGGTTAGAACACAGATTTATTAGAAATAGTGCCAGAGCAGGGGCGCTTGAGTGGCTCAGTTTGTTGAGCGCCTGACTCCTGGTTTCAGCTCAGGTCATGATTTCAAGGTTCATGAGGTCCAGCCCTGTATCAGTTTCTGCACTGGTAGTTCAGAGCTTGCTTGGGATTCTCTCTCTCTGCTCCTCCCCCACTTGTTCTATCTCTCAAATTAAATAAATAAACTTAAAAAAAAAGAAAAAAAATACTGCCAAAGGGGTACCTGGCTCTTGATTTCAGCTCAGGTCTTGATCTCAGGGTTGAGTTTGAGCCCCACATTGGGCTCTGCACTGAGTGTGGAGCCAGAAAGCAAGCAAGCAAGCAAGCAAGTAAGAAGGAGGGAGGAGGGAGGATGGAGGAGGGAGGGAGACAGTACACCACCAGAAGCATGGTCTTTAAAAGACTGAATAAATACATAGGTGGACTCCAACAAAATAAAAAACTCTGGGCTTCAAAAAGCAATGTTAACTGGGATGCCTGGGTGGCTCAGTCGGTAGAAAGTCCAACTCTTGGCTCAGCTCATGATCTCATGGTTCATGGGTTCAAGCCCCATGTCAAGACCCAAGTCGAGACTCTAGTGGGGCTCAGCGCTGATAGCACAGAGTCTGGTTGGGATCCTCTCTTTCCTTCTCTCTCTGCCCCTCCACTGCTTGTGTTCTCTCTCTCCCTCCCTCTCCCTCACCCTCTCCCTCTCTCTCTCAAAATAGATAAACTTAAAAAAAAATGTTAAGTGAATGAAAAGCTAGCCATAGCATAGGAAAATGTATTTGTGTATCACATATTTGATAAAGGATTTGTACCTAGAATGTAGTCTCAAAATATAATAATTAAATTTAAAAATGGGTGAAATATATGTTTTCACTTATAATTGGAACAGGAGAAACTTAACAGAGGAACATGGGGGAGGAGAAGGGGACAAAATAGTTGAGGTGAAGGAGGGAGGCAAACCATGAGAGACTCTTGAATGCTGAGAACAAACTGAGGGCTGATGGGGGTGGGGGAGGGGGGAGATGGGCATGGAGGAGGGCACTTGTGGGGATGAGCACTGGGTGTTATACGGAATCCAACTTGACAATAAACTATTAAAGAAAAAAATGGGTGAAAGAGTAGAATAGACACTTCACTAAAGAAGATGTATGAATGTCGGGGTGCCTGGGTGGCTCAGTTGGTTAAGGGCCTGACTTCAGCTCAGGTCAGGACCTCATGGTTGGTGAGTTTGAGCCCCACATCAGGTTTTCTGCTGTCAGCACAGAGCCTGCTTTGGATCCTCTGTCCCCATCTCCTTCTGCCCCTCTGCTGCTTGCATTCTCTCTCAGTCTCTCTCAAAAAGTAAATAAGTAAACTTTTTTTAAAAAAAGGAGATATATAGATGGAAAAATAGCACATGAAAAAGTGCTCAACAGGAAATGTAACTTAAGATGTACAATGAGATGCTTCTTCCCAGAATGGCTAAATAATGAAGATTGGCCACGTGTCGGCAAGGATATATGGAAGAAGTTGAACTCTCATATACTGCTGATGCAAATGAAAAATGGCTTAGAAAACCATTGGAAACACTTTAGAAAACAGTTTGGAAATTTCTTAAGGTATTAAATAGACATATACTACATGATCCAGTAACCTCATTCCTAGGTACTTAACCATGAGGAACAAAAGTATATATACTAAAAAAGACTGGTACCCAAATGCTCATCACAGCTTGTTTTTAATATTCAAACATTGGAAACAACCCAAATATCCGTCAGTAGTTGAATAGATAAACAGAAATAAATTTTATTTATTTTTTGTTTTTTTATTTTTTAAAATTTTATTTATTTTTTTTAAATTAAAAAAAATTTTTTTTTAATGCTTTTTATTTATTTCTAGGAGAGAGAGAGACAGCGTGAGCAGGGGAGGGTCAGAGAGAGAGGGAGTCACAGACTGAAACAGGCTCCAGGCTCTGAGCTGGCAGTCAGTAAAGAGCCCTACTCGGGGCTCGAAGCCACGAACCGCGAGATCATGACCTGAGCGAAAGTTGGACGCCCAACCGACTAAGCCACCCAGGTGCCCCTTTTTTTAAATTTTTAAAATGTTTTATTTATTTCTAGGAGAGAGAGAGAGAGAGAGACAGCGTGAGCAGGGAGGGTCAGAGAGAGAGGGAGTGACAGATTCTGAAACAGGCTCCAGGCTCTGAGCTGTCAGTCAGCACAGAGCCCGACGCGGGGCTCGAACCCACTAACCGCGAGATCATGACCTAAGCGAAAGTCGGATGCTTAACCAAGCCACCCAGGCGCCCCTAAATTTTATTTATTTTTGAGAGAGAGATAGAGACAGCATGAGCAGGGGAGGGTCAGAGAGAGAGGGAGACACAGAATCTGAAGCAGGCTCCAGGCTCTGAGCTAGCTGTCAGCACAGAACCCGATGCGGGGCTCGAACCCACAAACCTTGAGATCATGATCTGAGCTGAAGTCGGACGCTCAACCGACTGAGCCACCCAGGTGCCCCAACAGAAATAAATTTTAAAAACCACACTCAGCAGGAAAAGGAACGATACATGGCATGGCAGGGATGAATCTCAAAATAATAATGTCGAGTGAAGGGAGCCAGACAAAAAAAGAGTACATACTGTAGGATTCCACATATATGAATGTCTAGACAATTCAAATTAATTTACGCTGTCAGAAAGCATATCAGTGGTTGCTTGGGGGCTGAGAATGGGGAAGGGGAAAAGGGAGGCTTACAAAGGGCACAAGAAAATATTTAAGGGTGACAGATATGCTCATCATCTTGATTGTAGTGATGGTTGATGGTTTTACATGTATACACATATGTTAACATTTATCAAATTTGGTAGTTTAAATACGTGCAGTTTATTGTGTGATTAAAACTCAGTAAAAATGTTTAAGATAAAAGAAAAATTGTCTGAGTATTTGAAACAATAATTAGACTAAGAGAAAAGCATTACTGAATTCAATATTAGTGTACTTAACACTATGTAATAGCAAAAGTTGACAATCTAAATGATCAATCAGTGACCAATTAAATGCTGTTATGTCTATACACAATGGAATATTATGCAGCTATAAAAAAGAATAGGGCCATTTTCTATGTATTGATAAAGAAAGATGTCCAAGTGTATCAGTTAAGTGAAAAATGCAAAGGGCAAAATGGTGTCCTTAGTACTGTTTTGTTCTAAAACTGTTTGTATAATAAGGAAAATAAAAGAGAGAGAGAGAGAGTGTGTGTGTGTGTGTGTGTGTGCGTGTGTGCACGCACGTGCGTGCACTCGCATATACGTATAAAGATACTCTGGAATGGATATACAAGCACCTAATAACAGTGTTAACTTGGAGTGGGATATAGACAGAAGCTATACAAAAAGCTGCTAGAACTTCTTCATATTCATACATGCACATAAATATATGCATCATAATGTCAAAGGGCAAGCCACAAGCACATATTTTAATGCTTTTATTGATCACAGAGAGGATTGAGGGATTCCAGTCAAACATGGTGGAGTGCATATATTTACCTCTGTTCTTTCCCAAAAGTGCACTGTGATGAAAATAAAGAGAGGGAAAGGCATGAAGGAACAAGAACAAGAACAGGAAATGACAGTTTGGGCAGGTGATATTCATCTGGAGAAGTGGCAGCTGACCCGGAGGACCAGAAAACCAGAGGTCTAAATCGGAGGCCCAAAGCCAGGTTATTCATAACACAGAGGCCCAGGAAGAACCAGAATATATTGACAGCAAGTACAACTGAAATCCAGAATGCAGATTGAGCCAAAAGGGAGAATACAAAGCTGCTCTCTCTGTGGCAGAAGAATGGAGGGTAGCTTTCTGGAGAGGTTCAAATAGAGCAGTGGTTCCCAACTTTGGCTGCATGTTGGAATCATCTGGGAAATCTAAGAGGCCTGATGTTCATGTCACACCCAGATGTATTAAGTCAGAAGCTCTGGGGATGGCATCCACTCTTCAGTATCTGTAAAAGCTCCCCAGGTAATTCCAGGATGCAGCCCTTGTGAGAACCACTGAACAGAAAAGTCTCTGGATTTGAGGACATCAGGCATAGCTGTAAGTAGGGGCCCTGTAATGAAAATAGGGAGGTCAACTGTAAGCCTTTATATGTAACAGAGCCTACTTATCTCCCAAAAAGTTGCTGGTAGTCAGGTTTGTAATTATATTGCATCTCCTCTAGCCCATTCTAAAGAGTAAAGAATTCCTTTCTGGGAAAATCAGCCCAAGATGAGCACTGAATAATGTATGGACCTCCTGAATCACTATATTGTACACCTGAAACTAATATAACTCTGTATGTTAACTATACTGGAATTAGAATTTAAAACATTATTTTTTAAAAAAAGGAAAATGCTTGGAAGATATTGACAGCTGGGAATCCCTCAATGAAATGATCTAATAAGATCAGCCTACAGGGTTAAGGTGAGGGTTAACCCATTTGACAAACCTTGAATAGTTTCTAATGCAAGGAGCATAAGAAAACTCCTATCACATCATCACCAACCCTACTATATCCATGAAAAAAGAACAGGAAGTTATGAAAAGGGAATAAGAAAACAAAAAAGAATTTTGAGAGATAAATATGCTACAAGAAATAAAAACTAGAAAATGTTGAGGAAACTTCACCAAAAAAACAGGGATGGAAAATAGAAGAGGGGTAAGAAAATCAGAGAAATTGATCCAGGAAATCTAACTCTAAATAATACATCCCAGAAAAAAATGGAATGGAAAACATTATCCTACAAGTAATAAAAGATAGTTTCTAGAACTGAAAGACCAGCACCTCCAGATCAAAAGGGCTCACGGAACACTCAGCAAGGTGAAATTTAAAAGACTCACATCAATACCCATCATCATATTTTTAATGCATTCAGAATAAAAGGAAGTTCCTGAAAGTACCTTGGGTGAGGGAAAAAAGTCATAAAATGGACCAGGAATCATAATGGCTTTGAACTCCTTCTCAGCAATGCTGGAAGCTAGATTATGAGAAATGCCTGCAAGTATGAGTGAAGATAACTTCCAACCTACAATTCTATATTCAACCCATAAATCAGGTGTGGGAGTGGAGTAAGAACATTCTTGATGTTATAGGGTCTCAAACAACTTACTTTTCCATGCAGCCTTTCTCAAGAATCTACTAGGGCATGTGCCTTTCACCACAAACAAGGCAGAAAACCTGGAAAGAGAAAGAGACAGGATGGAAGACACAAAGATCCACTGAGGGGAGAGGGTCAAGCTATGCAGGCTCATAGCTGGGTGGCTGGCCTAGAGGACAACCAATTTTTGCAGGACAGGTGTCACAAGAAAAAAGATAAAAACTGAATAACCACTTGATTTATTTGAATATACTGAGGAAGAGATTTACATTTTTGGAGTAATCTTTAGGAAATGAAACACTTTAAAATAAACCACTTATTAATTCTGGGGAACCAAAATTTTACAAGAAAAAGAATCCTGATAGACCAAATGACTTGATTTTGAACTACAGATATAAAGGCGTAAGAATGTCCACAGCATTTCAGTTCAGCCCAGGTGAGAACATTTATTTGGAGGGTGGGAGAAGAGACGTGTGGGGGGAGGGGAGGGGCTTGGAGAGGGGCTAGAGTCAGTAGTAGCTAATACTTGAAACTGAAAAATCAAGGGGCGCCTGGGTGGCTTAGTCGGTTAAGCGTCCGACTTTCGCTTAGGTCATGATCTCGCGGTTCGTGGGTTCGGGCCCCGCGTCGGGCTCTGTGCTGACTGCCAGCTCAGAGCCTGGAGCCTGTTTCAGTCTGTGACTCCCTCTCTCTCTGACCCTCCCCTGCTCACACTGTCTCTCTCTCTCTCCTAGAAATAAATAAAAGCATTAAAAAAAAAATTAAAGAAAAAAAAACTGAAAAATCGAGACGAGTACACTTTTTATGTTCAATAAGTGTTTCCTGTTTTGTTTTTAAAGAAAGAACTGGAAGAGTTGGAGCGGACTGCATCTGAAGAGCTGGAGCCAGGATGCAGTGGGTTGAGGCAGGAGACTCATGTATTTTATTTAGGTCTTGAGGAACTTTAAGACTTTTAAAAACTATGCAAGGGCTTTGTCAGAAATAAAAACAGAAAAGAATTTAAAAGCCTGCAAACTGAGGATGTGTATTATGATCTGAGCAAACTGAGTGAAACATTAACCATCAGACAAATGCTGGTGGAAATGCCAAGGGGGTGGGAGGAGGCAGAAATCAGGTCGGTTTTGGACTCGCAGGTAACTAAATGCCCGAAGGCACAGAAACTTCATCTTACTGGTGTTTTTATTGCCAGTGACATTTAGCCTTTGCAAATGTCAACTGGCCATTTGTATTTCTGTACAACAGTTGAGTTTGTAATTTTTAAAAATTGTATAGGGAAGAAAGGTGTTGCTATTTTAAAGAACTGCCTGCAGCATCCTCTCTTCTCTAATGGCATAATTCATCACAGGGGATGGTTGCTTGGCTCAGAAAAATATCTTAAAAGATGAAGGACTGATAGTGTAAGAGACAAAAGAAGGGATGACATTGGACACAGGGAAATAAGAGGGTGCAATGTATTCTGAGGGAACTGTCATAAAACTTATGAAGACTTGATACTCTACTGTAGTGAGATGTGAAGAGAAGCATCAGCAGCAGGAATAGACATCAGGGAATCAGAAAGGAGCCAATTATGATAAACCACATCTCACGAGTATTAACAGAAATATTAGGGAAGATCTTGGGTTTCCAGAGACTGATCAGTTTGAAAAATAAAGACCTAAACTATCAAAGACCCTAGAAAAAGGAAAACTGATCAACACTCGGGTTGGGTAGGAAAATAAAATCTTGGATAAAAATATTGAATCCATCTAGAATTTTAAAATGTGAAAAAAATTTCTCAAAATGGTAATCTAGTTCTTTCAAAGCTACTCACTGAAAAATTGATCTTTTTCACATTTATTTATGCCACAACTGTTATTACTTTTTTGTGTGAGTCTATTTCTGGAGTTTTACTGATGGGTCTACCTATTCCAGTACCAATACTATCATGATTTGAAAACTGTGTATCTTTGGTTTTTAACCCCAACCTGTAATAGCCACGGGAATGAAGCCTCTATGGCCTAACCCCCTTCCTGGCAATGAGCCCATATACAGCAAATCTGGTTTTGGTTGGAATCTTCTATCCCCATCAACATTGCAGCCTATGTTCAGGGTTCCTTTGTGCAATTCCCATCATATTAAAATGACCACAGAGGGAGTAGTCCTCATTTGCTCCATAACATACCATTATCCCTCCCGATTATGAAGCATTCATAATGCTCAAGATCTTCTATTTGCACTTCCCAAGAGGCCATCTGCTTTCTCAAGGAAGAGAATTCTGGGCATCTGTCTTTAGTTCATAAAACAAAAACAAAAACAAAAACAAAAACACAACTTTTAAAATGTGGCATTGCGGCAAAATTCCTCATTTCTGGCTGTCTATCCCTCCCATCCTTTTCCTGGGTTCTAGCACAATTTTCTCCTATGTTCACTTTTCATCCAATTTGTTTTTAAGTTTTATTTATTTTTAAGTAATCTCTACACCCAACGTGACGCTCGAACTCAACCCAGAGATCAAGTTGCATGATCCAATTGAGTTAGCCAGGTGCTCCTCTTCCAATTTATTAGTTTTAAGTTTTAGGACATGAAAAGGAATTGGTCTACCATATTTACTTGTATGTTAGTAAGTCTAGGTTAAAAATGTATTTATAAATAATTATTTAAACTTTACAGTGTCAATGATTGTACAAAAAGAAACTCTTTTGAGTTCTCAATGAATGTCCACTCTTTTACTATAGTATCTTTTACTACTGAAGACTTTAAAAAACTAAATTGAAAAAGATCCACACTGGAGCACCTGAGGGCTCAGTTGACTGAGCGTCCAATTCTGGCTCAGGTCATGATCTCACAGTTTATGAGTTCAAGCCATGTGTCGGGCTCTGTGCTGACAGCTCAGAGCCTGGAGCCTGCTTTCGATTCTGTGCCTCCCTCTCTCTCTGCCGCTCCTCCGCTCATGCTCTTTCTCCCTCCCTCTCTCTCAAAATAAACAAACATTAAAAATTAAAAAAAGAAAAAGAAAAAGATTCACCCTGGCAAAGCCAACTTCACAGCAAAGGGGTAAGAGACTACATTTGAGTGGAAAAGCAAGATTCATTCTGCTGTTGGTTCAAATACGGGGATCAGTTCACCAGCCATTAGTTTTTCAGAAATGCATAAATTAGCAATGGCTTTTTCCCCTTCAAACTAGCAATAGCTATTCTTTTAAAAAGTCCTTTTAACATGATCTTAAAAATAGTCTCAAAAGCCTGTAACAAAGAGAAGCCTTGATGAAGGGTTGAGACTACATTGCTGAAAAGAATTCTCATGGAATCTCTGAACACTCCTGTTAACTCCATTTTTCTTACTAGTGTGAACTGTTATTCACATATACCAGTGCCACAGTAGCCTTTGTTAAGGATTTAAGTGGCTTACTTTATTTCTTTGATGATTACAATTCTTAAAAACGTCGATGGAAAATGTTAATGCCAAAGGATGTGTTTAGGATACATAAAAAGTAGGGCACACTGTCTATACATACCTATGTATTAGTGGGGCTTTGTTAAGAGACCAGCTGAAGCTGGCTTACATAAATAGCAGTAATGTAAAAAGACTTATAGAAGAAACATGCTCCAATCAGAGGTTTTGTTCTGTGTAGTTTTGTACAGTAAAACAGCATTCATTGAAGGAGTTAAAGACAGGGAAAACTGGACAAGACAGATGGGGACACTTGCACAAATCGGAATGAATAAACCATTAACTGGCTTTCTAACTCTGAAATCTTAGGCTTGAACATTTTGGAGGGGACTTAACACACTTCATTTGGCATGCTGAGGCTAGCAAAGGAGTTATTCTTAGGCCTCTGATTGTAAGGCTTTGCAATCTCCTTGGCATGGTGAAGCAGCTGCTTATTGGAAGGCTACTATCTTCCAAATCTATAGTAGCTCAAAAATTATTTTCCTTCCTTATAAACGTTGACACATCGCTGGTTTCCAGGAAGTTTGCAAAATTTAACTTCAAGCTAAAAAAAAAAAAAAAGCTATTTTGTCTTACCAATTCAAACATTATGTGCAAGGCGTGGTTTGGCTTCTGGAATATAAACCACACATTCCTTTTGAGGCTCTCAGTGCCGTGAGGAAGACAACAGAGCCCATAAAAAACAACTGGTGTCACCACAGCACATTCATCAATGCTGCTGCATCCCAGGTGTGCCTGGGGGTGGGCGGGCAGGCACCGTGAGGGAGTAGTTCAAAAAGGGCAAGCAAACTCTTAAACAATTAGTAATAAATTGTGAGATGGGCAGAGGCGGAAGAAAATTCCAGCCAGACTAAAAAACAGCCAAGTGCGTAAGATAAGGAGATAGAATATGGCCTTTCTGGGGACCGGCAAAAATAGGGGAGTCTTCCATGTTGTCCAACTCCTTCACATGGTGGGGGTGAGTTGGACTAGTTAGGCACTGAGGCCAGAGTACCTAAGGTTGGACTGACCTTCACAGGCAGTGAAATTTCCTTCTCAGAGGGTTATCAGACATCAAAAGCCATTAGACTTTCTAAAGATCAAATAAATACAAGCACCGTAGTGTCTGGCAGTCCATTTCTTAACATTTCTTGCAAGCCTTTAATTTCGCTAAGCACCCCATTCAGCACCTTTATTTAGGTTCAGGAGATCCACTGTTTGGGTACAGGAAGATGGGGAAGGTGCAGCAGGTTTGGGGCATGTCATGTGGTGGAAACAGCAGGGCTTAGGCAATTAGAGAAAGACAGTAGAAAGAGGAGTTAAAACCTCAGGCCCAAGCAAGGCCAGTAGATGATGGAGTCGAAGACCAGGCTATGCTATCAACCGTATCAAAATACGGCTTAAACTTACGAGCAGAATGGTCCCAGATGATGAATTCTGCAAGACTGTCATGAGAGTGGACTGCAGTTAAAAGGAAGGTCAGCTGAGATTAAAATAAAAAACGAGGAGCCTACCTTGGTAAGGAAACTGGCCTCACATGATGAAATTTAGGCTGGGGTTCTGGGTGCTAAAATCCTCAATGAATGTGGGAGATATAATCGAGACCCAGGGTCCCGATTTATATTAAGAATTGAGTGTAGCTTAGCTGGAATATCTGAAAGTAGAAAACAGTAGTATGTGTTGTAGAGGGTGGGGTGGGGCTGGCAGCGGGCCGAACAGACACCCTCATCCCCAGGGATGGAGCCCTTTAAAGGCAAGTTGGGTAGAACTTATTTTAACTTAACTTTTGATAAACATCTGACAAACCTAACTCAGTTCTGAAGGACTTTCACGTTAGCAGCCTTTGTGTCAACCCACCTTCATTTCTTTAAATATTAAATGTTGCATTAAAAAACACATTCAAGGGGCACCTGGGTGGCTTAGTCGGTTAAGCGTCCGACTTTCGCTTAGGTCATGATCTCGCGGTTTGTGGGTTCGAGCCCCGCGTCGGGCTCTGTGCTGACTGCCAGCTCAGAGCCTGGAGCCTGTTTCAGTCTGTGACTCCCTCTCTCTCTGACCCTCCCCTGCTCACGCTGTTTCTCTCTCTCTCTCCTAGAAATAAATAAAAAAATTTAAAAAAAAAACCACATTCAAATAAAGTGTGTTTACACTGCTATCCACATGGCAGTCTGGAAACCATGACAAGGCATGGAGACGGGGTTAGCAGCAGCAAGTCCTTGCTACTGTGAAGCCTTTCCTGTTCCACAGTCACAGTCCAGTGGTACTGCAGGGCCACCCTGACTGGAGCTGATCTCTTCTCCTCCCTCTAGCGGCTGTCGTCTTGATCCCTGTTCATGCTGCTGTTTCTGTTCTTACCCCAACTCTCCAAACCCTTTTGTTAGCTTTTCACTGCCTATAATACTTCCTGACCCACCAACACAATGGAAGAGCCCATCGTAGTCTAACCTAGTGCTTCTGGACCGACTGCTGCTTGTTTTTTAACTGATTTTTTTTTTTAATTTATTTTGTATTGTTTTATTTCTGAGAGACAGACAGTGAGAGCAGAGGAGGGTCAGAGAGAGAGGGAATCTGAAACAGGCTCCAGGCTCGGAGCTGGCAGTCAGCACAGAGCCCGACGCGGGGCTCGAAACCACGAACTGCGAGATCATGACCTGAGCTGAAGTCGGACTGAGCCAACGAGGCACCCAGGCGCCCCTGCTGCTGCTTGCTTTTGTCACCCGGGCAAACCAGGTAGGCCATAGAGGCTCGCTGGTGTGTACTCTCTAGCTAGCAGCTCATCAATGAATTTCACACTCCTTTACCAGGGTTTCCAGAAAAATAAACGACCATAAGCAAATCACAACTCCTCACTGCTAAAATTCAAGTCCAAACTTCTAATTACTTTATATATTTAAGACTTAGATTTTTTTCCCCACCCAGATCTCCAATTAATCCGGATTTCTTATTTCTGGCCACCTACCACCAGCCTACTGACAAAGTCTATCTACCAGGTCTGCTTCCTAATTTTGTACATTCAGTTTGGCTTATACTGCAGGCTTTAAGGATATTTTAAATGAGGAAACGGGAGGAGGGAAGAGACAGGACACACTCTTCAAATAAAGCAAATATTCAACATTTGAAAAGTTTACTGAAAACTTTTATTGTAATCAAAAAGTGACATAACAGGGTTGTAATGAATTCAGCAAATCATTCTGCTGATATTTTAGAACTGATATCAGCTTTTGCCAGGTAATTAAAAAAATTCAAATGTGAAAATTTCACAGTACAGTAAACTCCACCCCAACTAATTAATGGTGGTTAAAAATAATAGGCCCTAGCAAAACCTCTCATGTTACATGGTCACAACTCACAATTCTGTACAAAAGTTCGTGTTATAAAGCTCTGATGTAAAAATCAAATAATCAAGCAGCAATATTTTAAGTGCAGCACAGGGTCTTCCATATCATTATTTACAAGGCTTGAATCTCTTTACATTATAACAAAATTTAATACAGATGACTTAGTAATTAAGTCAATTTTTGAAATCTGTCCTTTTATACGGGGACAGATTTTGCTTTTTGGTCATCTTTCTCCTTCTCCTTTTCTTTATCTTTGCTCTTCTTTGACTTCTTTTTCTTGTGTTTGTGTTTTTGGCTTTTTTCCACTTCTCCTTCAGTGCCTGCATGCTTCTTATGCTTCTTATGTTTTTTATGTTTCTTGTGCTTTTTCTTTTCCTTCTTCTTCTTCTTCTTCTTGCTATCCTGACTCTCTGCAGAGCTGGCACTACTGCTGTGGCTTCGGGTCTGGCTGCCAGAAGGGCTATGACTCCTACTTGGACTAACACTAGGGCTGCTTTGACTCTGGCTCCTGGCGGTGCCCACCTGGCTGACTGCTGCCGGGTCCTGACTGTCTTTTGCTTTCTCCACGACTTTATCTTTCAGTTCCTTAGCAATTTTTCCTGAAGTTTCCTCCTCTTTTACAGACACGTTACTTTCACTGTCACTTTCATTATAGTCTGGTTCAAAAGCAGCTTCGTCCGTTTCCCTAGTTAAGTCAGAGGAAAGTCGGGAGGAATGGCTTAACTGCGGCTTAGGCTTGACAGCACTCTTGTCAGTCTGCCCAGTAACTTGCTCCTTTTCAATCTGGGGGTCTGGTGGGTTAAGCACATACAGTTGTTTATTGCCACCTGATTCTTTATTGTTCCTTGCTTCTAACGTGTGCTTCTCACGATCTTTACAAGGATTTTTATCTACAGACTTTGTCTCTTCACTTGAGCGTTTCGTATCATAAGTGGCTTTGTGATCATGAGGTTTTTTGTCTCTGGAGGGACTAGAACTGCTCTTTTTGGAATCTCCTGTTCCTTTTTTAGGCAAATCTCTCTCCTCCCTTGGCTTAGTCTTCTGTCCAGATGCAGAATCCTTACTTCGAGAAGGAGAGTCTTTCCTTCTAGTTAATTCATTCCTTTCGTCTCTACGTTTGGAACTTGAGTGCTCTCTGTTGTCATAGTCAATTTTTTTGTCTCTATTGGGAGTAAAGTCTTTAGTTGAGGAACCTCGAACGGAATCATGTTTATCTGAAGTTCTTGTCTCTTTGGAAGATTGAGACAGACTTTTAAAATTTCCTTGTTCACTCAGACGATCCAAGTTACTCTCTTTCTCTGGCTGAGTGCTGCTTTTCCTCTTTTCAGGGTTTTCCTTCTCCAACACCAAATGATCTCGATCTTTGGCTTTCCCCTTTTCACTAGATACAGAGTTTTTTGAACTTTTGATCTCATGCTGTGTGACTTCATGGCTAACTTCCTTGGAGAGCTTTTGAATTTTCTCTGATGACTCGCTTTCTTTTTCAGTATACTTGACTGTATTTAATGGTTTAGTGCTAACACTTTTTATAACACTGGTGGGTTTTCCTACACTTGATATAGGCTGTGTGGTCTTAACATCTTCTTCTTCAGATTCAAAGTCATCTTTATCCCATTTGGACTGAGGAACCTGAATCATAATAATAACATCTTCAGCAGGAGCTGTATTGTCATTATTATACTCTTCCATAGTTTTAATGACAGTTCGTTTTGTGTCTGTTTTTTCTTCAGATTTCCGCACAGGACTGCCTCCAGTTGAGCTCGTACTAAAAAGAATTAAAATGTTATTAATTCATGAAAAATTTACTATTACTAAACACTGATAAATAGAACTTTAAAAATATTTATTTTGAGAGAGAGCACGCATGTGCGGGGCATGTGCAGGGGAGGGGCAGAGAAAAAGAATCCCAAGCAGGCTCTGAGCTGTCATGGCAGAGCCCAACACAGGGCTCGAGCTCATGAACCATGAGATATGATCTGAGTAGACTTCAAGAGTCAGACATTTAGCTGACTGAGCCACCCAGATGCCCCTAAACACTGATAAATACACAAGAAGGCTAATAACTTAAGCATAAGTATCCTTTTAACTCTCAAAACCCAATTACTCTAATAGAGATTAAATGACAGAGATTAAATGATTTAAGTACAGGATTGTATAAAAATAAATGCTGGCCCACACTATCTACTTATTTCAACTCCTTTCTTTAAAGACAGGGGTAAACCAGCCTAATCCCTTCTTTTTCTTTTTGCTTTTTTAGAGAGGGGCAGAAGGAGGGAGAGGGAGAGAGAGAGAGAAACAGAGAGAGAATCTTAAGCAGAACCCAGGCCTTCTCTTTCCCAACATGAAGCTCAATCCCACCACTCTGAAATCATGACCTGAGCTGAAATCAAGAGCTGGATGCTCAAATGAATGAGCCACCCAGGTGTCCCAAGCCTAACCCTTTGTTAATTTATATATTACATTTTAAAAGCATAAGGATGGATAAAATTAAAGAAAATTCTTTCCTAAAATGAACATGCATACCCAGCCACCCATAATCAGATACCTGGTGTAATCCACAAGAGTTGAGCTGGATCCCTCAGTTCCAGCTACTTTTCGTCTGACCTTTCCTTTGACTTTTTCTTGTTTAACTTTGCTAGATGTAGACTCCGATTTTTCAGAGGGTTCTTTCGTATTAGATACGTTTTCTGTACTTCCAATTTTTTTACCAGTTTCTCTATTGAGCTTGATTTTTTTGGCTGGGGCAGTTGATGATGAAATCTTGTCTTTCTCAGGGGTCCTATCCATCTTTTCAATATCAGGTTCCATTTTGCGCTTTGGTGATGGTTTGACCATTTCAGTTACTTCCAGTTTAGACACTTTCATTGAAGAGGACTCAAAATCTTTATCTACACTTTTTTCTTCAGTTTTTCTTTTCCTTTTTTCTCCCTTACTATCAGGTGGCTTATTACTTTTCTCACTAGGCTTCTTGGCCTTTTCTTCCTTATTAGTTGGCTTTTCTGATTTGACATCTTTGGAATAATCCTTCTTCACTTTTTCCTCTTTGACTGGTTTTGTCTCTTGGTGTTCTTTTGCTGACTTAGAGTGAGCTTTTCTGGGGGTACCAATGATCTTTTCATCTTTTTGGGAGGAAGATGATGATTTAGGATTGTCAGTCTTTGGAGTCTCCTCTTTGGCTTTTTTAAGTGGAGGTTCAGATCGAGGAGATTTCTCACGGTCTCCATCTAGTTTTTCTTGGGGTCCCTTAGCAGGTTTTGCAACATTTTCTTTTTTGGACACAGCAGACCCATCATTTTTCCTTTTGGTCTTGTCACCTTTTGCTTTTGGTTTATCTTTCTCCCTCTTGTCTTTTTCAGACACCGATTTAAAGGTGATGGATTCTGCATCCATTGGTTCGTCTCTAACAGGGGTAGCATCATCTCTACTTGGGAGAACAAACAATGAGTCTGTTTTATTTTCTTCCCCGCTTGTAGGTTCTCTTGATTTCCTGGAAGTTTCTAATAACTCAGGGTTTAGAAAGCCTTCACTTTCTTCCCCCTTTCTTCTTTTTCTATGCTTCTTATGTTTGTTTCCTTTACCATCTCCTGGAGTATTTTCGCTCTCCTTCTCTTTCGACTTTGTATTGTCCTTCTGATTGTGACTATCTCTTGTTGAAAGCTTTTCTGGATAGCTGCCACCTAAGTTTCGACTTCTATGACTTTGTCCACCAGCATAATCTTCTCTGCGGCCTCTCGTGAAGGGAGAATTCCTGATATTAAGAGGTAAAAATCTCTCAGGAGAAAAGTTCTCTCTATTTGCTGATGGTCTAGGCTGTGCTCCGGCAGCATAACCTTTATAATACTTCTCATACCACTCTCTATATTTTCTTTCCCATTCTCGGTAACGCTCTTTTTCAAATGGGTCTCTAAAGTCAACACTCCTCCCGTAATAAGCTTTCATGTCATAAGGTGGTGGAACTTCTCTGTATCTATTAAAATATTCACGTTCTGTTTCCCCTTGAGGCACATTACGTTTATTGGGAGACTGTCCCCTAAATGCTTGAGGAGATCTTGACCGTGAATGGTATCGTCTATAGGGGGGTGACCTTGACCTAGATCGATGATATCCATGGGATCTAGACCGTGATCGGTAATTTCGGCTCTTGCCTCTGCCTCTTCTGGGGTATGGAGGTGATCGGGAATAGGAACGAGAGTGTGAGCGGCTAAATGATCGAGAGTAAGAACGTGAACGTGTTGAACCAGATCTTGACTTAGAATAAGTATACGAACTTCTTGAATATGATGAACCACTATAAGGAGATTTAGACCTAGAAACAAAAAACAAAACAATGGTTGATAGTTGAGAAATATTTACAAACTAAAATACAGACTCAGATTCTAGCATGCTCTCCTCACGGTTCCATCTTTCTTTATATCAAATTTCATCTTAGATGATTAGAGAGGCACAGTGACCTCTACTGGAATGGAATAAAGTACACAAAGATCAGAGCAATCACTTGTTACAAAACAAAAGTGAAATCTTGACAATTAGAGTGAAGCGCATTAATGTACCGTGAGTTATATGAGCTAATTAACATTCAACAAAATTAATTAAATTTAAACTTTATTTCCTATCTGGTTATTGAAGTAGGAGTAATTTCTTTGTCCTACATTGGCCAATAGTCTAGCACTTTGAAAGGAACCACAAATGTAAGCTTAAAAAAATAAGTCTTTTAAACAAACTTCCAGGGAATTTTTATAATTCAGTTTTTCTGTTGATTAAGCAATTTGTATTCTACCACTACTTCATAATTACACAGGTTAATGTTCCAGCAAGAAGCTGTAGCCTTAGGTCAAAGGGTCCTCAAAATGTTCTTTGGCTAGTCCTCTGTTTCTTTCCTTCCACAAACATTTTCCCAATTATTTCACACTATAAATAACTTCAAGGGACAAGGGCAATTTAATCCCCATAACTGCTAGTTCTACACAATAGAATTTACACTGAGACAATATTTCAATAAACAAATATTGGGAAATAAGCTACATCTCCATTTCTATAAGCCTGGACCGAATCAGAAAAATTCCGTAAGTGCAATGTTATTTATATCCATAGCTAATCCCTGGATATTCAAAGTCCCATTTGTAATTCTGTTGTGAAGGCTTGCAAAACACTAACCTGGAAAATGAGCGCCTACGCTCCTTTTGAATCTTTTTGTATTCCATCAATTCCTTAGCAAAATCATTTGTAAACTCATCTAGCTTGGACTTTTTCTTTTCCCTAGTAAAATAAAGTTAAAGAGTGAAAGTTAACAAAAACCATTTAAGAAAACTAACAAGACAAATGTAATTAGATCATGAATGAAATGAATGAAATTGCCATT
This sequence comes from Hyaena hyaena, assembly GCF_003009895.1. NCBI lineage: Eukaryota > Metazoa > Chordata > Mammalia > Carnivora > Hyaenidae > Hyaena > Hyaena hyaena. The sequence goes on along the minus strand of NW_024080720.1, from coordinate 2,693,903 downwards.
AGTTTTCCACTTTAAAACTATAAATAACTAGGAATCCCTAAGGAAGTTGCTTGAATGGCTTTGGTTTAATTTTTAGGTGATTTTTCTTGTACTAGCTGGAAACACTGGAAAATGTTTCCAAAGATACCTGTTTAATGTTACATCAGAAAATGAAAGTGTATGATAATTTCACACTGAAACACTCACTCTTCTTTTAGCCGTCGTTGCTCTCTATAGAATTCTTCCCTGGACAACGGTGGGGCTTGCGTTGTTGGGATGGTATTTGAATGAGCTGTCTGCACTCCTGACGATACCCAAGGTGTTGATAAATTAGTCGGAGCTGGCGGAAAGCCTGGAGGAGGGACACTATATCCAGCAGGTGGTGGCTGGCCAGGAGGAAACTGAGGAGAAAACTGTGGTGGAGGAACACCTGGAGGGAGAGGAAGTGTATGGGGAGGAGGTGGATACAAAGGAGGGGGTGGGACAGGCACAAAAACTGGAGTTGCTGGTAGTGATGGGCCTTGAGTTCTCTGTGATCTTTCGCTGTGGTGTCGTCCGCGGTTTATACTTCTGGAGAAATAAATTCCAAGATATTATTCCTTCAAACTAACAACACCCGAGACAAGTAAGCTTGTCTTTTCTATCTGTAATTATCTTCAAACTTGCAAACAATGGAATATAATCAACTATTCAAAGAACACTGATACAATTTTTAAGGCCACTTGGAGATTGAGATGACCTGAGTTTACAGGGTCTTCTCCATAAGGAGATGCTATATTCAGAAGTTCTCTTTTGTGAAGTTCAGAATCATCATCCCTTGACAATTATCTCCGGTGACTTCCTAATCTGTCATTTAAAGGAACTAACAAGGTTAATGGCTCACCAACCTAGACCTCCCCAAAATGCCTTCCAAGATTAAAACTTTAAATGAAGAAAAACCACTTCCTGTAATCTTTTGAGGTAGGAAGTGTGGAAAGATCTTTCAACGTAGAGTTAAGTACTAGGTATTTTTATAATTTTACATGATCTTATTTTTCACCTGACATTTTATAATGAGCATTTCTCTGTGCTGTTAAAATGTCTTTGGAAACATAGTTGTTAAATGGCTTCATAGTTTTGGGGGCTGTTTTATATTTAAAGTACTTTTTACTCATTATCTTTTTTAAACACTGACACATAGGTGACACATAAGGTTACATTATTAGTTGCCGGTGCGCAACACAGAAATTCAGTTAAGTCTACACGTTACGTGATGCTCACAGTGTAACTGTCATCTGTCACCGTGCCACGCCATCGCAATACCACTGATTATATTCCCTATGCTCTTTCATCCTCAAGAAAATAAGTACCCCTTTTAATGTTTGTAATCAACAACTAAAAATCTCAGTATTTTCTCTCAATGGGTTAGGTGAAAAGAACAGTGCTGGCCAAAGTTTTTCTGAATTGTTTCTCTTAAAAGAAATAGTGGCTTCTTTAAAACATGGGCTCGTTTCTGTTAAGCTAAAGGTTCTTTAAATTCTACGTAACTGATACAGAACAGCAGCAGCAGGGGGTTAGATTTTAAGCCTCTTCAGGGGCGCCTGGGTGGCTTAGTCGGTTAAGCGTCTTTCACTTAGGTCATGATCTTGCGGTTCGTGGGTTCAAGCCCTGCGTTGGGCTCTGTGCTGACTGCCAGCTCAGAGCCTGGAGCCTATTTCAGAGTCTGTATCTCCCTCCCTCTCTGACCCTCCCCTGCTCATGCTGTCTCTCTCTCTCCTAGAAATAAATAAAAATACTAAAAAAAAAAAAAAAAGATTTTTAAGCCTCTTCAGAATCTGAATTAGTAAACATTACCTTCTATTAACATGTGATCTAGTAACAAAGTTACTGAGCAATTCTCAATGGAGCACTAGAACACATCCTTAATATTTTTGTTATAAAGTTCATATGGAGGCCTTTACCCTGGTGGCGAGAATGACCTAGATAATAAGACCTACGGCTTACTGTGCAGAATAACATGGCTTTTGCCTGTTCAGGGAAGGAGCCCCGAACAATCTCCTGGTCTCTTCTTTTGGAAAAAAAAAAAAGGTGGGAGAAGACTTGGGACAATGGAGTCCAGAAGAGAGGTAAATGCAATTCTTCTTCACGGCTTGGGAGGTAAGCTAGTTAACTTTGATCTTAAATTAAACTGACATCTTAAATCCTATCTGAGCCTTAATGACTTCCTTCTACCGTCAAAAGAGTAAATGCAGGCTAATATTCTGCTCCGTGCAGGAAGAAAGTAGTCATTGGGAACAATATTAAAGATGCAGCCTAAAACCATCATTTAAAATACTAAACGTAAAAAAAATAAATAAATAAAATACTAAATGTAATCTGTTCTTCTCTAGGCCTCAAGGCTAACTACTGAGGACTTAAGTGAGATAAGAATAAACCAAGTAACCTCCCTCCCTTGCCACTGCTGTGCTTTAATTTTTTTGTCTTCTATTTTTCAGCACTGTCATTCAGCAGTGTCATTCAAAATTTTTAACAAGCATACCTGTAGCAGCTCCTCTCCCCTCTTCTAATTTGCTGCGGCGGAGAAACCAGATATCCAAGCTTATTGGAACTGTGTGGAAAGAAAGATAAAATGGGCTTGAGTATGACATACAACCTCTTAGTGTGTAGGCTTTAAAAGACACCTATTTTAACTATTCTAGAAAATTTTCCCTCTCCCTGATCCTCATTCTGAAACTTGCTCCAGACAGAGGAGAGATGAGAAAGCATTACATTTAGTAGAACTAATTTTCCTGGTTAACTACTGTGACAATAATTAAACCTCAATATACAATATTTTCCACAATATGGTATTTCATTTAGCATCCTATAAGTGACTGTGAACTTGTTACAGAAGAAAGGAAGAGCCCTTCTATCTGCTGGGCACCGTGCTGGTGAGGAACTAGCACTGCTCCAATTCTGCAGATGAGGCAATGGGGCTGAGGAGTAAAACCGCATGCTCAGCGTCATGGCGCTGCTAAATGCAGGGGCTGGGATTCCAACTCAGGCCTACCTGTCTCCAAATCCCATGTTCCTTCTACTGATATAATCTGCTAAGTCTCTCATTTAGCCTATTTGTCTAAACAGAAAATTTGATTTATCTTTAAACAAAAAAAATCATAGTTTTAGAATAAAAACCAGTTTACATAAATACGTAAGCCTGTTATATAGACTATAGATACAAATGATTCCATAGACAGAAAGACAATAAACATACTAATTTTTAATGCCATAGAACATCTTATAAAGATCATAATTCTTTGTATTTCACAGGGCAAAAAATCTTATAGATTTTAATATGCAATAAAAATCTCATTAACAGATCATTCAAAATGAGAAATTCTATTTTGGTAGCCTTTAATCTTAACATGTGTTAAATTAAAATTTGAAAATTCATTTAAGGATAGGAAAAAGGTGGGGTGCCAGGGTGGCTCGGCAGGTTAAGCGTCCAACTTTGGCTCAGGTCATGATTTTACTGTTTGTGAGTTCGAACCCCCACATTGGGCTCTGTGCTGACAGCTCACAGCCTGGAGTCTACTTCTGATTCTGTGTCTCCCTCTCTGACCCTCCCTCACATTCATGCTTACTTCTCGGTCTCTCTCAAAAATAAAGGATAGGAAAAAAGTCAATCTTTTAGTACAATAAATGATTCAGTATTTCAAATACTCCTTTCAAAGAAAATACTCCTTCAGTTAATCTTATCTATTCATGAACTGAGATACTGTCAAGATCACTCTGTTAACACATGAAAGTAAAAATGGGCTCCTAGGTGGCTTAGTTGGTTAAACATCCAACTTCAGCTCAGTCTTAACATGTCATATAAAAGGGGGGTTTATGATAAAAAACATTCAGCAACATACTAGATTATAATTCCCACTGTCTAGTTTGAAAGCAATCATCTGGAGATTATTTTAAACATATACTTACTGTTCCCAACCTGGTCGACCACCACCCGGACGAGCAGTATTTATTCTTACTGGACCTTGGAAACAAGAATAGTAGGTAAAGATGAAATTGCATATTAAATAAAGTTAAAATTATTTTTTAAAGGAGAACATGTTCAAACCAAAATGACTTTACTCACCAGTTGTGGGGATCAATTGTCCATGCAATAGTGACTGTCCAAGCAAAGATGGGGTTCCAAGTACAGGCACCTGATAACCCTTTAGGAAAAAAATATAAATAAAAAAGAAACAGTTAAAAAGAAAAAAAAAAAGAGGGAGAGTTAAAAAAAAAATCAAACCAAAATCAGAAAACTGAAAGATAAATTTTCAAATTTAAAGCCAATAAAACGTACCTTCTCTTCCATAAGAGCAGTAATCGCAATTGAAGAGGTTCCCTTTGAATGTTCTGATGCAAGGGCTGCAGCTGGCAATATTTTATTATCAGAGTCCCTAGAAGACCAGAGAATTTGCAGTATGTGAAAAATTCATCAGAAATGGAGTAAGAGTAAGCAAACTACAGTATACAATTTAGTAAGTCTGTTCACCCACCACCTGCATGAAGATAAGTTTATGAAAACTTTTGGGTTAGGTGGAGAGCTCTTTGGACAAAAAAGTGATAAGGAAAAAAGAAGGAATATCTTTAAGAAGAACCATCTATAATAGATGGGAGAGAAATTAGTTTTAAGAATAAAACTTAAAAAAAAAGAAGAAAATCAAACTGTGGGACCAAAAGAATACAGGATTAAGAGTCCATTCTATTTCCAGCCCTGCCACTAAAAAGCCAATGAATTCTGACAAGGTCTTAAACATAAATGTAAAGGTCCCAGTCCTCAAGATTTTGCTTTAGTATGTCTGCAGAGACACCTGGCATCTATTTTTTTTTTTTTTTAAGTGGTCGATTCTTTAAGGATTTATGAGCCACTGGGGCACTTGGGTGGCTCAGCTGGTTACTGTCCACCTCTTGGTTTCAGCTCCAGTTGTGATCTCAAGGTTCATGAGTTCAGGCCCCACGTTGGGCTCTGCGCTGCCAGCGTGAAGCTTGCTCACAATTCTCTTCCTCTGCCCCTCCCCCACTTGGAGTCATGTGCACTCGTGCTATCACTCAAAAATAAACAAACATTTGAAAAAAAAAAAAAAAAAAGAATTTATGAACCACTGGACTACATGTCCAAAGATCTTTTTCATGTCCAGAGTGGTAGGATTAAAGTGAGTTCTCATTAGTCTTCTAAATAATTATGCTCCAAAACAATTACTGTTTCTTACTTCTCTACCTCCACCCATGTTTTATCCCCTCTTCTCCACCTACCCAAATTGTACTTAGTTCTGCTCAAATCTACTAATACCATCAGTATGACTACAAGTGAATTTTCTCTTGTAGTATTTAATTCAACATTTAACAGGGGTTGCTGGCAACTTGTATAGATCCTGACCCTGGTATGCTTAATTTTTTGCCAAGTGAAACTCCTTCATTTGCCTGTTCTTCCAATGAGTCGTCTCTTAAAAGTACCCATTTAGCAATGGGTTACTTTATGGAGTCACCCACCTTACTGAGCACTGTGGTTCACAAGGATGATACATACTGGTCACTACGACAACTACTTAACTTAAAGTGATAAATAACAATGAAAACCCATATTCCTGATCTCACTTGTTTCCTGATAATGAGAGATATACAGACTTACCGGAAAGGTCCATCTGGTTTTTCGGAGTGCACTGAGATGGACACTGTCGCCGTTATATCAGGTACAGGAGCCGGGACAGAAGATGAATTTCCAGGCACAGGAGGGGCCAAGGAAGACTGATTAGAAGTTAATGCAGACATAGAAGGAGCTGGGTGAGCTGATGAAGATGTCACTGGAATCATGAGAGGATCCTGTTGTCTTGATATTGGAGATCTCATCAGAGGTTGTAGGTTGCGCTGAATGAGTGGTCTTGGAGGTGGTACTGGGGGTGGGGGTGGGGGTAACTGTTTTCGTAGTCTTTTTGTATAACCGGTTTCATTTTTGAAGTTATTAACAGCCTATAGATACCAAACAGAAAGATGCAGGAAAATGTAAGGTCAAATTTACTTCTACACAGTTTAAAACATCAAAAAATTTTAAAGAATTTTCCAAAAGGGATACAAAGTCAGTTACCTGCCGTAAGAACTTATTGGCAATTAAAGCGTCAGGAGAAACGTCATTCTGATGGCATGTTGGACATGTGTGATCGTCCGATTCCAAGAGTGCTGTTCTTATGCCTGTGTAAAATTTTTAAATATTACATTACTCTTTCCAAGCACACGTTACTAATCATTTCTAAGATTAAGAAACTTAGAATTACAGACTCTTGGGGGCACCTGGGTGGCGCATTCAGTTAAGCGTCCAACTCTGGCTTAGGTCATAATCTCATGGTTCGTGGGTTCAAGCCCCACGTTGGGCTCTGTGCTGACAGCCAGCTCAGAGCCTGGAGCCTGTTTCGGATTCTGTATTTCCCTTTCTCTCTGACCCTCCCTTGCTCATGCTGTCTCTTTCTCAGAACTAAATAAAACATAAAAAAAAAAAAGTATAAACTCTTGCCTGATAGCACTCCTCTGCTCTCACCTCTCTCTACCTTAAAAACAGAAGTCATGAACAGAATTTAAATAAAAATTTAAACTGAGAGAAAAAGCACTCTTTCCAAAATACTACTACTCTCTGTTTAGCTAAAAATAGTATAGGGGGAAAAAAATAGAAGATACAGTCTACAAGGGTAAAAAATGTACATGGTTAACAGGTTTTTAAAAAAGCACCAGGAGGAGGGCGCCTGGCTGGCTCCATCAGAAGAGCATGTGGCTCTTGACCTCGGCGTCGGGAGCTTGAGCCCCACATGGGGTGTTAGAGATCACATTAAATAAATAACTTAAAAAAGGGAAAAGGGCATTATAAAAAACAGAAGCATTATGCAGGCAAGGAAATCAAGAACACCTACAGCACAGTAGAGGAATAACACTAAGTTAGATTCACTGATTACGCTTCAGTGTAGTAAAAATTCAGTAATGAAGTGGTTTGTTAAATATAAGACACTCAGAAACAAATCTTAAGTGACCTCTTCTGGGTTCTGGTCTTCGCTGAAGAGGCCCCAAACTAAAGATTTATATTCCAAAGCTATGTTTAGAAATGCAAAAGGCCAGAACTGGATTAAGCTGTGCAATTTTCAGATGACGCCATTTTCATCTGGGTAAGAAATAAGTGGCAGAAAAAAACCAAGTACTAATATAAAGGATCAGGAAAAAAAGTTACAAGTAACTACATGCCAAATGTTGGGTAGTATGTTTACAGAGAGCAGTTCTCAATTACACTTAGGAATTTTAGAATAAACTATTTTCCCACAATCTGGAAAAGGGATTTAGGTACATTTAAAAATATTTCCAGAATATCTAATGCCCAAAGGGCTTTCAAAATTCTGCATGCCATTTAAAATGTGTAGGAAACAGGGGGGCACACCTGTGGCTCAGCTGGTTAAGTGTCTCACTTCTGCTCAGGTCATAATCTCAGTTTGTGAGTTCAAGCCCCCCATGGGCCTCTCTGCTGTCAGCACAGAGCCCACTTTGGATCTCTCTCTGTGCCCCCACTTTAAAAAATAAAGGAAAATAAAATGTGTGGGAAACAAAAGTTCTACATTTTATAAAACCTCAGTAGAGTCACTCTAATGAGGGTACAAGAAATGGTCAATTCTAATATTTAAAAGGACAAAGAGGCTATTGTTTAAAGGAAAAAATGTAGCGACAAAAACAGTTCTTGCTATTAAATGTGCACTGATGAACTGATCAATTATCAACATTTCATACTGATTAAAACATACAGTGTTCCTCAAGAGCCTTTCCAAATAAATACACATATTCTAAAGTGTGTATCTTTGAAGTTTCAACATTTCTTACATTCATCGCAATAACTGTTTCCACAGCAGGGAATAACAACAGCATCAGTCATAATATCTTTGCAGATGAGACATAATAATTCATCTGGGATAGGATCATCTTCTTCTGAAGAAGAAGATGGTTCCTCTGGTAAGAAAGGTGGTTTTTCTTTCTTCCCAATTGCATATGCTTCTCTGTAAAAGAAGGTTTTACTGTTTTAACATTGTTAAGAAAGCAAAGTATTACCATGATAGTACATGTTCTACTATACCATAATGGGAACTTATAATTCAGTAGGATGCCAAATTCGTTTACACAAGCATACCACCTTCCAAAATAAGGGAGTAGTTATGAACATCCTTCCCCTAAACAACAAAAAGACAAAAAACAAAATCCTAAACAAGTATAACAAAAAAAAGCAAATGCTATGAAAGTGGCCAAAAGGATCTTCAGAACCCACAACTCTAGAACTGAGGGCCAGAGAATAAAGGGACACATTCAGCGCCACAAGTTTAAGTGGCAGAGACAGGATTTGAACTTGGACATGAGAACACCCTAACCACAATTTTCTCTATCCTATCATGATGCCAGGGCAGGGCGGGGGGATAGACCAACAGTCCCCAGAACCTGTGAAGGTTTTAGACATCATGCTGTAAATGGAAACTGGTGCTGACATTATACTATCGAGGGGGACAATTCAAGGGAAATATCATACCACCAGTCACACCAGTAGCTAGAACTGACTTCAAAACCAGGGGTCTACTTCTAATTAGTATTTTTAAAGCACGATTAATCTATTTATAGACAACTAAGAAATATTAACGACTTCAATGATTAGAGTATGTGTTACAAATATATAAAGTTAACACTTCAGTCACTTGGGGTCCATTTTCTGGCAGGAAAGCATTTTGCAGAAATGCTGTATATTAAACATATTGAAAATAAAAAACCAGGGACGCCTGCATGGCTCAGTTGTGAGCGTCCAACTTTGGCTCAAGTCATGATCTCACAGTTTCTAAGTTTGAGCCCTGCATCAGGCTCTGTGCTGACAGTTCAGAACCTGGAGCCTGCTTTGGATTCTGTCTCCCTCTCTCTTTGCCCTTCCCCTTCTCGCGCTCTCAAAAATAAACATTAAAAAAAAAAAACAACCCTTTAATTTAGGGAAGTAAAAACCAAAATACACTATTCTCAGACTTGTCACCACTGCTTCCAACACCCACATCTTCTCTGTAATCAGGCAGATTTGTAAAACACAGGAATTCCTAAGTAAATTCTAGCTCGTTCAGGAACAGAGTGTGTCGATCTCAATGCTGCAAATGAAAGCATCTCAGCTGGACAGAGGAGGGTACCTTAGGTGTGTTATTTGTGTTGCAGCTGCTCCATAGACATCACCACGACTCCAGAAATAAGTATCAATTTGCTTATGCCCCATTGTTCCCAATTTGTGAAAGAGGAGTCTCCCACTGCCCAAGAGAGAAAAGAAAGAAAAAAAAAAAAAAAAAAAAGGAGAACAGAGGATAGAAAAAGAAACAGAAGAAGAGTCTAAGTTGCTTATCAGTGGTGTTAGTGGAGAGGGTGAAAGTTTCATTTTAAAATATTTGGGCTCCCATTTCCCCAGTATTTGCTGTGTGTCTGGCACAAAAGGTCTTTTTTTTTATACTTCAGCATTCAAAAACAATGAAGTTAATTATTAGTTACGGTTCACAAGAGTGATGTTAATTTTTCTGACACAAACTTCTATTATATTAAGATGAAGCGGTCTGCTCTTAAATTGTGTTCATAAAAATCATCCATTGCAACCTAAGTTGTCTGGAAGCACGTATGAAATGTCTGAATCAGAAACAGCGTTAACAGACGGCTCTAAAATGAACCACGAGACACAGGATGGTGACTGATCAAAAACAGATGGGGGTGAAACGGAGAAAGTGAGCAGGGTTGGGAGGGCAGGAAAACACTAATCCTTATCTGTGAATGAAAACAATCTATTTACTAAAGCACATACTCAAAACCACGAAATCTCTGCAACATCATTCCATAGCATAGCCGTTTTCATCACCCTCACTTGCCCACTACCCTGCATTTCAACACTACAGCATGAGGCTGAGGACAACTGTGTTCTTTTACATATTCTCTTCGTGAAACTAAGAACAAGGACATTCTTATTCTGTAAATGGCTGTTTCTCAAGGTATGTCCTGAGGAGGCCCTTACTTCATAACCCCACCAGAGGACTTGTTAGAGAATACAGTCCAAAGGGACAGTTAATACTGTGCTCCATGTCATGTGAATCCATGACTGGCGAGGGTAACCACAAAGGTAATTAGATGGGTTAATAAGAGCAGATAAAATGAGAAGCTGTCTAGTTGAACTATACTACTAGGTTTTCAGGTCTATCCACTTCATTAAAAATTAGCTCCTAAAATAAGATCTGAAAACACGTTCAAAATAAACATTAAGCTGTAGGGTATAGCACTATAGCTCATCTGAACTAATGGGGTTATAAAATAAACATATTTTTTTTTGGAATTTTAAGACTCACATGGTACATCCAAACTTGTTCAAGAGGACTCAGCTCTTCATTTATTCTTGGCACTTGAATTTGCCCTGACACCTTATAGAACTTTTATGCTTAAGCCTTCTGTTTCTCAGAAGGATTAAGACATTGGTCTTTTTCACTTAACAAATGTAGATAGCATATAGGATCATGTGGGAGTTATGTATGTGAATGAGGAAGAAAGCAGGGTATGACAGAAAAAGAAAAAATTAGAAGCCCACAAGGGAAGTGGCACTCGGTGATAATAAAAACCCCCAAATCCAGTTTAAATTTGCATTTAATGGAGCAGACTGCAGCCTCTCGTTCTTCACACAGAAATGCAACACATGGAGACCAACAGTCTTGCTATATCATGTTCCCAAAAAAATCCAAGTAGCCAAGTCGCGAGCCCAAGCCTACATAAAACACTAGCAGCCAGACAGGCTGTGGCCTCACAGGTCATACCTAACTAGAATACTTACGCATCTATAGTCGGTATTGCATATTTTCCAGTGTTGGTAAGCATTGCACCTTTCATATTGGGATCTTTTACTTCCATCATAAAACTTCTGGGAATACCAGTGCTCTTTTTAATCCTAGGACCAGATTCAAAGTTTTTATCCTATTTGGAGGGGAAAGGAGAAAGGACGAAGAAAGAAAGCAGTTACCTTTGTTTGATATTAGCTAACACGCAATGCTTATTAACTGCTTATATTATTTATAATGCTCTACATATATGACTTCATTTAAACCTGTAATAGAGAAGGCAGTATTTCCAAAGAAAAATACGATAGCTAAGAAATCATTGTAAGAAAAATGGACTTACTCCGTTTGTTGGGCAATTCTTAATGTAATGGCCAGGTTTACCACAACGAAAACAGGTATAAGATGGAGGTGGTGGGCCTAGAGGTTTCTTCATGTAACTGAAAGGGAAAGAGAATTACATGTAAACAAAACCGTGAGAGAATAATGCTTGTGATTGGGGCAGAAAATCCACCCCAATGTACCTATTAGTATGAAGCATTTATGGACTTACTTGATTGGGTCGTATTCATGGCCAGATTGCGACATCATTGCTTTAATTTTATCTTCTTCAGAAGCATTGGCTTCAGCCAGATTGGCAGTCTGTTTAACAGGTAATTATTTGACACACACATTAGAAACACATTTAAGACCACACAGCCAAAGACAACACCACTCATCCTGTAAAGAGCAGTATCTAATCTTCCATAAAACCTAAAACTGAAAGCTATTTACACATATAACCTAGAAGAGGCACCAGGAGTTCCTTAGGTCATTACATGATGTTTGGGTGTCTGCAGGGCTGAAGAAGGTCTTGCTGTGGGCACTCAAACCTTAGACCCTGTTTGTACCTTACATTAAGATTTGCATAGGATTCCTCTAAGAGTTAAAAACAGATTAAGGAAACACTTGACATTTTAAGCCTTAAAAATAATTCAAGTGTCATTACATAAAGACTTTATACTTACAACTTGGAGGGAGGGTTGTGGGTAAAACAATTGAACATTTTGCAGATGACATTAAGTCAGAAGGCTCTTTTCAATTTCAAAGCAAGTGCAAAGCACATGCAACTGAGCACTCATCATTTTAAATCCGACTCTCCAAAGTTTTAGGAAGTTAATCTTTATGATAGTATATAGAATAGTCTAGATATAAGCAGGGTCTAAGGGAGTGAGTCCTGACAACTTGAATCTTCAAGCATCTAGCACTCACATCAGCCATTCATTGGGTTTTATCTTTACATTCATCCACAAAACAAGCAACCAGTTTTAACATTTTATTGTAATTTTATATACAAAGAATGCTTAACATTAACAGAGCTTAGAACAACAGCAACATTTACAGAAAACTGGATTACAGATGTTGAACAACTAATTTGTTTGAACCCAAACATTAATTTACAAGTAGTTAAAAAAAATCCCCCAAACCTCCAAAATTCCCCAACTGCTTCCCACAAAGAAACAATGGTAGGAACAGACCAAAACTCAAATAGGGTCCTTACAGCACATAAGAATTAAAACCATGAACTATAAACTGCTTAAGATGTAAACTCTATGCTAGACCACTTTGCATTAGAAAATTGTTAAGAGAGGATGGTTTCAGCCCACTTCGTGTTTTAGATTCATCAGTTTTAATGTTTAGTTTCCCCAGAACAAAAACTTAAAAAGCTGTATCTGTTACTAGGACATTTTTTTGGGATACATTCTAGGGGAAAAGGACACAACCTATAACAAAGCCAAGGATAAGATAGGGACAGGACTAATGGAAAATCTACCTAACTCATGAATCTTGGTTGCTAAGTCTGGTTTTACTTTCTGATAGTAGGGAAAAAAGGATTTTTGGAAAACTGGAAGACTTCCTTCTTAGTCCTCAAAAGTCTGCCTATTCTGTAATTTTTTTTTTAAAGGCATGATTTGCAAGCTACATCTATTGTTTTAAAAAGTAATCCGTCACTAGTGCTTTCCCAAACAAAAGGTACACAATGTTGAGTAGAAAATGCAAGCAATTTTATCGCAAAACACGGCATGTACAATTATTTCAGGAGGTAACAATCTGCCCCTCTGCCAAACATACACATTGGTATATTCCTGCAAACAGCTTTATACATTTACACAATTCACTGTAGTCTGTGTTCAAACAAATTAGGTTGTTTAAAACTTTTTCTAATGCAGACAGACTACAAGTCTAGAGCATAAAGAAACAATTGTAACACATTTAAAATGTTGACCTTCATGAGATCAATTCAAATATTCACGAAATAACCGTGCAATTGTCCATGTAAAGGAAAGCTTCTATTTTGGCTGCTTAAAGAAAGTCCACATAATTTACAGCCAAAACCAGGGAATTCCTTCAGAACTTTGTTAGTTTCCAATGTATAATTAAACAAAATGTATTGGGGGGGAAAAACAAAAAAACCAAACACCAAGTTAAGTGTAGCTTCATGTGTTTCTTCTGTCTTGAAGATGACCAATACTCCAACATTATGGTGAGGCTGACAAAATACTCCCCCTATCTTCTCAAAGCAGCAACTACTCTTTACAGGATAGTAATAATGTGTACAATGTTGTGCAAAACATATCCTCCCCCAAACTCTCTTCAAACAATTGTTCCACATCTATAAAATACATGTTAGAAAAAGATTTATATTTGCAAGAATATATATATATATATATATATACCTTTGTAAGCTGGGCCAGAGAAATAGATGCAGAAGAGTCATCAATCTGTTCACAAAAAATTAAACACACATTCAAGTTCCACACTGAAAACATCTGAAAGTGATCATTTAGTCCCTACTGCCAATTAATGTTCAAATATTGGGCATTTTCTTAGAAGTTTTCTAAAGAATGTTATTCCCTATTTTAAAGCTGAAATTGCAGCTCACCCCACCTTACCCTTCTCCACATATTTCACACATATAATAAAGGCTTAAGTTGAGGAAGACTCAACTACAATTAAAAATTAAAAACAGGGTAAAAGAGAAATATATCACAGAAAATATGTTCAGAGCAGTGACTGAATATCCCATGTCTATAAACAGTCTCTAAATCTGATAATGCTCAAGGCAATATACACTATAGAGAATAAGAATCATTCTAACTTTCCTGGAATGCCATTATATAACATGTAAAAACAAGCAGCTCTTTAAAGGCTCATATAATTGTTTTAATAAAACGGCTTCCACATAATTGCTACTTTTTTCTATTTTTTAAAAGTATGTACTGTTCAGTCTGAGTAAGTTTGTTTATTCTCCCATACAAAGCATAAGAATGGCTTCTTGCCAAAGAAGCCACAATTTTATCAGGGCAAAGATGTTAAGCCAAAAAAAGGAAAACCAGAGGTAGCGTGGGGCAAAGACAAACAGGACTACTGGAGGAGGATGAACTTTAATGTGTGGAGACTTAATCAAATGGAGCAAGTATTATATATTGAGGAATAAGATTTTAAAAATGTATTTTCAAATGTTGCGTTTTAAGATGTTTCATTATTTGATCCCCTGAAATGATGTTAGTATCAGTTTTTAAAAAGTGTGTGCCTATATATACACACACAATACCGTTACCATCTAACTCTAAAGATATGATTTCCCTGTTAAGTGTACCAAAAATGAAAACATTATTTGCTTCCTATACAGTAACTGGGTTGCTTATTCAACACATTATAAACTTCTGATGCATTATCGGTCAGAGCTCTTGTTTAAAATGGAGAGGATGTAACGAAATGTCTGGATCAAAGAAAAACAACAACCCAAGGGAGTCTTCATCAGGTATTCTTCAAATATTCCAGAGAAGTAAGAGTATTAAAATAAAAGCAGCATGACTTACAGCCCCAAATAGAAATGTTACCAGTTTCAATATGAAGTTCTTAGCACAATACCTACCACAGTAGGAGTTCAATCAATAAAAATCATGTTGGCTAAATTTAAAATGTATCTTATAAATATCTTAGAGTTTTAAAAGTTAGTTTAATGGATAGTATTACTGGGATGCTTACTTCAACAAAAGGTTCTTAGCTCCCCACTGAGGGGCTGCAGAATTCATAATGCACTAACTCCACATTCCTAATATGCAATCATATAATTCACCAATGTGCTCTCATTCTCATCTAGCTTTTAAGTGTTCTTTTGTTACAGAACTAATCTCAAAGGAAGCTTAAAAAAATCCATAAATACCCCTTTTTATCCAGAATAGATTCTGATCATCTTAATCTATTTTGAAAAGGGTTACTTTTGCATTAGCTAGGAATTTTTTTGACTTTAAGTAACAAGAACAAACTGCTGTCAAGCATCAACTATACTGTTTCTAATCAATGAAAACAATAACCCTTCAAAATAGCCCATTACTATTTAGAATATGAACACTGATCATTTCCTTTAAAGAAAGCAGTTATATTAACTTTCTTAAAGTTAGAACTAAAATACTAACATTTTTTGTTCTTCCCACTATGATATATGTTTTTTTGTTCTTATGCCAGGCCTTCTTTTAGTTTTCTTTCGACTTAGTATTAGTATTGAATAAAGTGGTTTCAGATAGTCAACATCTGTATCACTGTTTTCCCCACCAATTATTCTAGCACCTTAAATACCTTAAAGTCCATGAGAAAGTCAAATTTACCACAAATTGTGAAAGGCGTCCAATAGTTTTCTACAAAAAGCAAGGTACTAGAAATCAGTGAAAATTGCTAACAAGGGTTTTAAAATAACTAGGAATTTATATGTACTAAGCAGCAATAAATGTATTAACTCTCAGATTTTAAAAATGCACATTAAAAAAAAATTCATCTTCAAAAAAACTGATCAATGCATACTGTGGACATCATTAAAATTAACCCACTTCCACACATCTAATTTGTGGTCTTGCTTCTGAGAAAGAATCTGAAATATTTTATGCCACTTATACTTGCTTGAAATTAAAGGATCCTACAAAATGCAATTCTGATATTTAGTAAACAGGAAGAACATATAGCTTTGGAATACCAACATGAAGGATGGCTACATAAAACAAGCTAAGGAATACAGACAGAAATAGCCATCCTTGATTATAGTTGGCCTAAGTTAACAAAAATGTACACACATTTACTTTTATTAATCGGAAATCTGGTTTAGTGGCTCTATCTTACTTGGCTTTTGTGAATGTGTACAAGAATATGTGATTCCTAAGACGGCATTAATTATGCTTAATGAATATATTCTCTCATCCTACATGCCAGCATATGTACCCCAAGCAAATAAATGTTGGGGATATTAAGTTATCTAATGTCTCCATTTTAGACAATTCTACCTAAAAATTAAAGCCACTTTTAAAGTATTAAACAAAAAAAAAAGAAAAGAAAAGAAAAGAGAAACCTAAATAAGCATAAAATAAACTGCTTCTTATAAGTGTAATACAGACATGCCAGGGAACACACAAGGCTAAAAGAATGTTAACTTTATTTATGAACATGTGATTTGTGTTTATACACATGCTAATAAACAAAAAGGAAATAATTGTTTTCAAGAAATAAAACTTCATCTGAATTAGTTTAAATACTATATAAAAGTACTTTATACAAAACGTGTTACATTAACCACTACAGTCACCAGGATAGTCACTCTGATTTGTGCTAGCATTTGGATACATAAAATCAGTTTTAAACCAATCACCAGCAAAACAGAAACTTGGACAGTTTTCTTTCTTTTTTTTTTTTTTTACAGCATTATGCTTTAAAAACCAAAAAAAAAAAAAAAAAAAACCAAAAAAAAAAAAAAAAAAAAAAAAAAAACAAAAAGAAAAAAAAAACAAAAGAAAAAACCAAAACCACCAAAAAACCAAAAACAAACCCAAAAAACAAAGCAAAAAAACCCCCCAAAAACAAAAACAAAACCCCATATACCCAAGAGGGTGGGAAAAAACCCAAATCACTAAGTTTTGATCTTTGAATCACTATATTTAGTTCCATGAGAACTAAAGGCCATACTTCAGCAAACAAGTCCAAAGTTCAGATATTCTATATTAATCATGTTTAAGATGCAATGATCCAAGGTTAGTGAAATGCCTGATACACAATTAAAGATCAGTAGTATTTAAAAAGGATAAAGTGAAACAGCAAGCAATACCCTTGAATTCTAAATGAAGATTTCAGACATCTTGTATTGTGTACAAATCAAGCCTGAGCAGTAAAATGTTTAGAGAACCATCAAGTTTACAGAACTCAGTTACTACAGACCTACGTTCTCAAACAAATGTTTCACCCCGGAATACCACTACCATTTACTTAAGAGCTTCAAGTCAACATGGTGTCATACTTTAGCTATGATAATAAAAATTAAGATACTATTCCACTTAAGGGGAGTTACCTTTGATAAGCTATAGCTTTCAATTCGCTTATAATTAATGCAGCATTTTAATATCTTATAAGAGGGAAATATTTTATTTTGGAGAACTAAGCAGCCTAAAACTGGAAGACCTTGTATTAAAATTTTAGAACAATGTACTGAATTGTATAAATCATCACGGAGACATTTATATACTCAGGGGCCCCAATTTCTGGTCTCACTTTTATAGTACAGATATGAACTAAGAATAAATGCTTGAAATTGCCAAATAAAGCAAAACTAAATAATAAAGCTGCATCAGAAATCTTTGGAAAGCTCTTTTCTATGTGTGTCTGAACTTGGAGAAAGCATCAAACTTTCATATTAGCTTTGCATGTTGCTAATGCATTTTTCTAAAGCCATCAATTAGGCAGGGAAAAAAACTAACAAAAACTAAGTGATACAACGTGAAAATGGCAAAATATACACTCCAAACATTTTTTTTATTGCAAGAAACAAAAAGCACACAACAGCCTGTACATACATACAAAATACTAACTATAGACAGACAGATGTAGAACATGTTATCATGTTCATTAGTGTAAAACCTACATGGTCTAAAAAGAATCATACATTAACTGTACAACACAGTGTCATACAGGGAGAATGCTATCATATTTAATATGAAACAGCGTTTTGGGGGGCACAAATTACCCATTTCTACAAAGTAAGTGTGCAAATTATGCCACATATATCCATATTCAACTGAGCTGTCATCAAAATACATTTTATTTACAATATGTACTATGATCAGTTGATATTAAGTTCTAAATGATTCACTTCACTGCTACATTATAAAGGTAAAAGCAATGTGTAGAAAAAGTGTGAGATTGTGTTTTTACATACTGCTTTTGAAGTTCCCATCACTGGTTCAGTTCGACTTCTACAAAATAAACAAAAACAAAAATAATATTAATTATGAGTCGTTACTTATGAATTTCTGTGCTACAACATCTTACACACGTCTAATTACATCTTTATAAACACAACTTTTCTTTGTAGAAACATTTAAAAACAGCCAATTTCCAAAGTAATAAGTACACTACTTTGATTAATCTTTACTGTCTTTAAAGAGTTTAAGACATACCTGTGGCTAAACCCCCCCCCCAAAAACAAAAAAACAGAACAAAAAAACAACTCCGTACCAAGGAATTCTTGAATAGGTGTATCCAAAGTAATAAATACATTACTTAGATTCATCTTTACCACCTTTAAACAGTTTAAGACATATCTGTGGCAAAAAATTTTTAAAAAGCCCATACCAAGGAATTCTAGAATATATGGGAAACAATAAATGTTTTCTCAAAGATAGCATGAAGGTCTTGTTAAGAAACTTAGTTATTTCTTAATAAGCTGAACAACCAAATTACATCATTCCCCACTTTTTTAATAGGTAACAAATATAAGCTTTCACAGATCAGATTTTCTTGAAAGAAGACCACTGTTAACATTTATATAATTTGGATCCGAGAAACTGCTGTGCTCCAAAAACTAAGTTTCAAATCCAGAAAGACAGGCTTATAGTTACTTTAATTTTTAAAAAAGTCTCAAAACAATGACCAAAGTTAAACAAGAACTCTAACTTTCAGAAAAACACAGTATACTCTGATAATATTTTGTTCAAAGAATGAGTTTCATGGTTATGAAGAAATGAACAGATTGATTTTTTTCGAATACATAGAAATAAACCCCAAGAAGAAATCCTTTTAAAAGTCCACACAAGAAAGGGGATGGGGATTGAGTTCCTAAATAACAGTGCTTAAATGCTTAGTTGAAGTTGATGCTGTCCTGACTACAGATGTTAGGGAGCATCTGAAAGGAGTTTCTAAGTCTGCATGTGATTTGGAAATCCTGAGACTAAAAAAAAGCTTTCATTTTCTAGTATTTGCTCAACAAACTTAGAGCCATTTTATAAGGCAAGTATATTACAAAGGCAATCTCACACACAGTGAATTAACAGGCAATTCTGTAAGAGGCAACTTATTTTCCCATGTACTTCAAATAATTGTTTCCTAGTATCCAAAAAAAAAAAAAAAATCAACTGAAACCTACACGTTTACTGTTTTTAAAAAGCACTTAGTAAATTAAAATGTAATTTCACACCAAATTCTAGGAATTATTTACTTATAATTTTTTAAAATTACACAGTTAAAAGCACATAGTTCACTTGGTATTTATAGAAAAAAAGAAGCTATTCAGGTTTTAAAACTGTTACTACACGGAAAGTATTACACAAAAGGATCTCCAAATGCTAGGATAGGGAGTACAACTTGATAGCAAACTAATGATAATCTTAGCGTGAGTATTTGTCCCTACAAGGTAAAGCTCCAAAAAGTAACTATTTTACCTCAATTCCAAGAACACATTCCATTTCCTAGGACTGGGAAATTCCAGAATTTTTCATTGGCCGAAAGCAGAATTTGCCAGAATTTCAAATCACTACCCCTTTTCACATTATTATAATTCTATCACCATTAAAATTACAAGCAGGAAGGGACTAAGTTTTAATCCTGCTCCTTTCCTGAATTTCTGACACTCTAGACTAGTGCTAAGATACTGCAGTGTTCTTACTCCAATAATGGACATCTATCATGGGGGAGGCACTGTTCAATTCTTACAGCTTTCCTCTGGAGTGAGGTACTCATATCCCTAATACTATTTTGAGGAATACACTTTGAGGCTTTAGGGAACTTACCCAAAAAGTCACACAACTGGTGGGAAGCAGCAAATGGAATCAAACCTAATAAGCCTGATTCCAGTCTGTGCTAATAAATCCTACCACCTTTATAGCCTCCCAACAAAAGCCCCTTATTGAGAAGCAAATGTTAGCATTACTGAATATTGTTGATGCGGTCAAAATACTCACGGCAAATCTCTCAACACACTTGTGTAGTGAAAGAACATCTGTGTATTTTTGTGTATATATATTTGTGTAGTGAAAGAACAGTAAGAAACAAAAGTGTACAAATAAAAACAAAAGGGTACTATGCAAATACTTCTTCACTGATTTGAGCATCATTTTGTTTCTGTAAATATTATAAAGCAAAAAATTCCTCCGGATAGCTCTTACTACTAACTGTAGGTTAAGTTAACTGGGGGGAAGAAGTAGGAAATAACACACCCATCCTCACCATTTTAAGGATTAAGAAGACAAACTTAATAGGGTAATGTAATGAGTTCAGTTCTAAAATACTTGTTCTCCTCGCAAAATAAAAAAGTACTTTGAGGACTTAAATACAGGAGATTTGATAAACACTCACATAACATATGTCTTGCTTGTAGACTTAACACCTCCAATAGGAATTCTTCTAACAATTACAGATGAATTCTTAGGAATTAGAGCATTATCATCAGTATATTCTGTAAAAAAGATAAAGAGTTGAATTTCTCTTTGATGATTTGGGTTAAGTCAGTCCTCAAGAATTAGAAAACTTAAACCAAAGATAAGTTTTGTGGAAAATGAATTTAAATTTAAGAGAGCGTTTTCCTTGCCTCTAGATTACGGATATTGTCAGAACAAATATCCACAGCCATAAGGAGGTTGTCTTCAAAGAACACCAAATACTGCCAGCAGGTTCTTTGGCTCTGGTGCCTCTACCTCTGTGGAACCCCAAATCACAGTAAGACTAAGTCACTCCCCAAGTTAGCCAATAATGCTGAACATGTGAACTATGAGAAAAAGCTGTAATTTAAATGAAGACATTCTGTCTCTCCTTGCCCCTCAACATGAGTATTACTAAAAAGCACAGACGAAAGAAATTATGACATGTTTTGAATAAAGAAAAAAGGGTTTTATAAAAAGAATTAGTAGTGGGATGCAACTTTGGATAAAATGTTGATTCAAGGTATCTGTAGGAACTGAGGCTTGAGACTCAAAGAATGAAAAGCCAGAAAGATGTGCAAAAGAGCTGGACAGAGTGTTTAAAGACAGAAAGAAAAGCAGGTGGGAAAAAAATCATTAAAAGGCCAGATAATGAAAGGAAAAGAATGACCTGAACTACAGGTCACATATTCATTTATATTTTGTTTCTAAGTACAACAAGAAGTCACTGAAGGATTTTAAACAAAAACGATGACAATTTGATTTACATGAATAACAAACAAACAAACAAGACAACTCTGGTATCTATGTGGAAAATGAACCCATAAGGGAACAAGAGCAGAAGCAGAGGGACTAATGAGGAGGCTGCTGCGAAGTCCCGGTAAGAGATGACGGTCTGTGCTGGGTAGTGACAGGTGAAGAAATGGAGAGAACCAAAATATTCTGAGGTAGAACTGATAAGGCAATCAATGGATTTAATGGTGGGGTGGGGGGAGGGAGATGAAAGGTAAAAGAACAATCAGGCATAAGTAACTGGGTTCCTGGCTTAAGCAACTGGAAGAACAGTGATGTCACTTTATGAGAACAGGGAGGATGAATGGATCCTATTTTCTATTCTTTTAATTGTCTTTTACTTGCAATACTTATAGAAGAACGAAATTAGAAGAGAAACTGGACCAATTAATTATGGGTAAAAAGATTTCTTTTTTTTTTTTTATTTCTAGGAGAGAGAGAGAGAGAGCATGAGCAGGGGAGGGTCAGAGAGAGAGGGAGTCAGATTCTGAAACAGGCTCCAGGCTCTGAGCTGGCAGTCAGCACAGAACCCGACGTGGGGCTCGAACCCACGAACCACAAGATCATGACCTAAGCGAAAGTCAGACGCTTAACCGACTAAGCCACCCAGGTGCCCCGGGTAAAAAGATTTCTTGCAGAAGGAATCTGTAAAATTACCAAAAAGAAAAATAACCCACTACAGGGAGACAGATGCAAGAATGTACCTATCTCCCGAATCACACAATAAGGCATTAAGGCTCTCTCTTAAGATTACAGAGTTTACTTGCAGTGGATGACTACCTCTGTTCTTCCAGTTATTTCAATTTATCACACATATAACCATTTTAAGCTTATTTATATATGTGTGTGTGTATGTACACACACAGATATAATTAATTTTAATCATAACACCATTATTTCCTGTTACAAACTAAATTGTTCAAGAAAGGGTTGTTTTCAGTATATTTCAAGTAGTAAACCGTATGCGATGCACATTCCTAGATTCAGGCATACTATTAAAAGACTATCATCATCGCTTTGATAGTTCATGATATTCCCAAATGTCAAGCAAGCTGTGGGTAAGAAAAATGGGAAGACGGGGGATGTTCAAAAAGTAAATTCTAGAAACAAAACTCAGGGTCAAACAACTTGACAAAAATGTTTCTGAATACATAACAAAAGCATTCACTGTAGTTTTCCGCAATTTATTAATCTGATCAGCATGATACTGTGTCAGACTAAAAGTCAGGTGCCCCTACATACCAGAAGCTCTGATTTGACTTTTTAAGTACCTGAATTACACTGGTGACTTCCTACCCTTAAAATACCTTACTAAGTAGCCTGTTAAGTTCAAAAAACCTTTTCCAGGTTATCAGGGTAATTTTTGATCCAAAAACATGAAGACCTGGATTTTGGAATGAAAAACAAGATGAATCTGAGAAATGGATAAAGATAATAAGAGTCTTTTAAAAATATTTCATTCTCAGCTTTCAAATCTTTCACTCGATTCAGAATGAAGGTTTGTTTTGTTCTGTTTTGGAGGGGCAGGAGAAACTGAAACACAGAAAAACAATGTGAAAGCTTTAAAAAAATTTAGGAAGGCTCATTTAGCATTTGTTTTGAAATATTTATGTCTAGAAATAAAGGAACCAAGACTCTTAAATCTAAATCATGAAGTTCTGATCCAAGCATTTTGGTCTCATCAGATATAAGGGTCCTAAATATGGCCAGACTTCCAAAAACTCTATGGAATGTTTTATAGAAATGTGATATATTGGGTAATTTAAACATGAACTCAAATAAATTAAAGTGATCCAGTTTAGCATCCTCTCCTGGGCAATCTCCTAACTATGAGGCTATAAACATTAATTTTGTACTCTCTAATTCACTGGATGGTGCTAAAACCCAACCCATTCTTACACAAGTGCCTGTGACACTGGACGTTATTTCCCCTAAAACTCATTGATTATCCTCTGTACTACTATCAATGATATCTTTTCCTCTCCTAATCTGAGGATTGAACAAAATGTACATGCTCTCCCCAGAAGCTCCCTCTCTTAACTTATCTAACATCAAAGCTTTCTCCAATAAGGACAGTTCACACAAACATATACAATAAAAATAAGCTGCGGGGTAGAACACTTCGCTGGTTTTTAGGGTTTGTAAAAATTATACATCATATAATTTCCTGGCTTAGAAAAAAAAATAACACAATGCCACAAAACCCTTAGATTTTTGGACAAGAATTCCATCAACTATTACTTACTCCAATCTAACAAAGTTGTATTCAATGATTAGATGGAGAAGATGGACAAGTCAAGTTCCAAATGATGAAATCATTTAATACTCCAGTAAAAAACAAAACTTGGCTAGTATATGATTAAAACTGTCTTTGTCTTCTTTACTTTCATTTATATTCTTTCCTCTTTTATTTATGAGTATTATTAACATATCAACCTGTCCTGAAATTCTCATAAATCCATCTGTTCTATGACGTGTGATGGCAATACTTAAGGGACACTTTTGGTGGCCTTAAAGAAAGAGTATTTCTTTTAAGGTATTTTCTTGAATATTACTTTAAAAAGATGTTTCTCAACGGTTCGTGATGATCAGCAATTTTTCCCTTTCCTTAAAGTGGAGGATTCTACACATAATTACAATTACCAAAGCTTCATGTGAAATATGCCTTAGATAGGACACTTTAAAGGGGGGAGGGAGTGGAGAATATTCTTTTACATGTTACCATGTAAGTAAATAAAGCTCTTCTTTAGTAAATATTTTTGAGTCCTGCCAGTAGTGCCATTCCTTAACATAATACAATTATACTTATGTCTGGATATAAATGGAAAACAGCTCTTTTACAGGACGAGATTTACTCTATTAAAAACAATAGGCTGCGGACGCCGCCTGGCTGGCTCAGTTGGTGGAGCCTGCAGGACTCTTGATCTCAGGACTGAGTTCAAGCCCCACACTGCACATAGAGATTATTTAAAAATACAGTCTCAAAAACCCCAAACTTGTAGAGGCTAGAAATGAGGGGACTTCCCCCTGCATTTCATCTAAAAGAACCCAAGTCACACCTTAAGCCAAAGTTGGTGATTAAAAAAAAAAAAATTTAGTGATCAATAAAATACCCTAAGCCTAATTAGCCATTCACTTTATTTCTTCTCATCCCATCAATAAAACTCGAAACACTGACGTACTGAAAACTACACATCAGCATTACAGTATCGAAAAAAGAAGCCAAAACAAATGCAGAGCCATAATCTAAAAATACGGTTTATCACACTGTCATATCCAATGTTAAATTCTCAAAATTATAAACCCCCTTTTAAAAGGGGAAAGAACTTAAAGATTCCCATCAGTGACTTGTTTGATGGGATTTTTTTGATGATGGGACTTGTTTGATGATGGGAACTCATGCCACAGCAGCCTACTATTTTCTGTATCCTAGTAACAAAATAATCATATAAAGTCTAGCCATTACAACTTTAAAAAATAAAAGCCTTTTACTTTTGATCTTTACTAAACTGTTTTTTTTTAAAGAGTACCGTGATGAACTAAGATTTCAGCCACTTAATTACTGTATTACTAATTATGGAATTTACACACAAAAGTGGTGACATAAGAACATATCAAGTTCCAAAAGCAATTCCAAAAACATTCAAGACAGGCCGGATTAAATCCTCCAAAATATTTAAATGAGGGTCCCTTCTCCACGACACAGGCAATTCCAAAACAAAAATAAACTAAGTACACAAAAAAACAGGAAGAAAAGGAGTACAGAAAACTGGCCACCGAACCCCAAACCGCTGTCAGGTTACAAAGTTAGAGAGAAGGAGCTCCACTCTGCGTTAACAAAAAGGGAAGCCCGCATATGCTCTCCTCCCCTCCTTCCGAGAAAAAAGCAAGTTGGAAAACGCCACAAGGCAAGCACCCCAAGAGCCTGGACGTAACACCCCTCGGCCTCTCCCACCCGATTCCTCGTTATAAATTAACATTTGGGAAGAATAATCAGACAGCCACGTTTTTGGATTAGCCTCTTACCGATGACCTCAATCACGCAGAAATCACACAAACCAGTTAAACTCCCAGGCCGACGGCGGCAGCCCTCGGGTCTCCATGAAAGTTGTACCCAAAGTCCCAGAGAGACGTAATGGCGGTTAGGCTCCTGCCAGGGCCTAGCACCACCAGTCTCTCTCCGACCAGCGAATTATCTGGAGCCCATGTGGCTCTTACCTTCTTTCGTCTGCGCGTTGGTGATCTGCAGGTCGCAGTCGGCAGCTTTCAACTTCTCTCTCCCCATAATCTGCTTCTTTAAATCGCAGAGGGAGATGTGGAGCCCATCAAAGGTGACGGTATCATAGTTGAGTTTAGAGGAAAATTTATAATGCACACAGGACATGGTGCCAAAGGATTCCTAAGGTTCAGCGAGGAGACGTGGACACTCTCAATATATGTATATTTATAAACTTAAGAGCAAAATATGTACACACAGAAAACACTCGAAAGACACCGAAGGACCCTAAGGCTTCAGATTAAATACCCCCCCCAACCACAAGCAGGGGTTCGTAAAAACAATAATCCAGAACCGCCCCTCCCGCCCCCGGTACTCAGAAGCACTTCATACGGGAGGAAGCGGACGAGGACGGGGAAAGGGGAAATCGAGAATCCGCCAACGGGCACAATGTCACCCGGCTGGGTCCCCCTCGCTCATGCTAAGGGCCGGCAGGAGACGGGGGGCAGGCGGTGCAGTCAGTAGCGGTCAGTCCACACGTTAGAGTCCAAATGACCCCGCGGGGTCAGGGGTCCATAGCGCGGCCGCACCTCCCGGTTGGTCTCTCTTTCCGTGGATTGGGGTGACCCAGGCCCCGGGAGAAGGTTGGGGGAGAGGGCCTAGGCCCGGAGTCCACGAGCGGCCTCTCGCCTCCTCCTGGCTTCCGGACGACCGGCGTCAGCTTCCCCAGGCCCAGGCCCCCCCACACACAAACCCCTGTCGCCTGCTCCCCGGAGGCCACGAGCGGCCCGCGGCCTAGGCCAAAAACGCGCGGTCGGCGGAGGAGAGGCCTTCCCGCAGGCCGCCCCCGGCTCCGCCTCCCCCCGCCGCCGCCGCCGCCGCCGCCGCCGCCTCAGACACAAAGCCGGTACTAGGCCTCAACTAGGCCTCGAAGCACTTCCTCACCACCCCGGGCCCCAGCCAGCGGCCGGGTGGCTTTGGCGGACCCTGGGGACGCCGCCGAGGCTCCCCGACGCTTCCTCTCGCCGTGTGCTCCGCGCGTCTCTCGCCTTTCGCTCCCGTCGCCTTTAGGCCCCGAACCGCAATAGTAGGCCCGGAAACGGCCGGGCAACGGCAAGGGCTTCGGGGCTCTCTTTTTGTTCTGCCCTCCTGCCGCTCTCGGGCCCTCACCCAGCGCCGGCGACACCTCCAAGCCAGGCACTATGGCGGACGCGGCCTGGCTTCGGGCGAGCGCCCCACTCCGGGGTCTCTTAAGCAGGGATTGCACGGGCGGCGCGCGCGAGGCGGGGCTGGCGTGCGCGGATAGGCGGGTCGGGAGGCGGGGCCTGTGGCGTCACAAAGCGCACCGGCCCGCCCACGTGACCCCGCGCTTTGTGACTTGGGAGCGCGGAACCTGAACCAGCCCGGAGAACGGAAGAAACCATCCGCCCCGAGAGGGAGGGGGCGCTGCGCGGAGGGCCGGCTCACCGGGCGGCTCCGGGAGGGGCGCGCGGATTTCAGCTGCTACCGCGCTGGGTAGTCTCCACGGCAAAGTGGAGTGCCTTGGGGTGGCGGGTTAATTCCCCTTCCCCGCAGTCCCCACCAACTCCCCCAAGCCCCCCAGTTCAAGTAAACATTATGGTTGCTATGCAGTGAACTATGGTTGCTATGCAAGCGCCCCCTAGCCTTCCCTTCCAACAAACCCGCTACCTTAAGCTCCTCTGAAAGTGGAAATTCTGAAGCATCGCCCCCCTGACTTGAACTGACCACCCCTAGATTTGTTGAGCTCTTTCTATGTGCTAGGCACCGGGGGCTAAGGGCTTTGTAACACTGCCCGTTCTGGGGCCCAGTTGTCTTGGTTGGAATCCTAGCTGTGGGACTCTAGATTGAACTCCTTCGTGCCTCAGTTTCCTTGGTTATGAGTGCAGTTTAAAAATTGCACTCGGTCTACCGGGTTGTTTTGGATTAAATGAATGAATATGTTTCCATTGTTTAGGACCACGCCTGGCATATGGTTCAATGTGTCTCACATGTAGCTCAATAAATGTCATTTTAACAACATCAACAAAAACCCCTCAGTGCTTGGCACTACCATTATCTCCGATTTATAGATGAGGGAACTGAAGCTGGCAATCAACAACTTTCTGAATTCGCAGAATAAGGGGATGCCTGCTCTGTAGCAAGGTCCGAAATCCCGTTCCTAATTATAAATGAAGGGAGCTGTGCCGAGGACCCCCTCAGTGGATTGGCTTATTTTTTCCATGGGGGAATGGGGAAGTTATTACATCCATAAAGTTCATACTGTAACAAAATTGCATTCGTAAACTGCAATAACCACTGCAATTTACGATGCTTTTTTCTCATCCTCTCTGGACTTTTATAGGCTTGGGGTCAGAGAAGTTAGTCACTGAGAACAAGATCACACAGCCATGATGGGATAAAGTTTGCCAGGGACTTCCTAAATACATACACCTGGTCCTTACTGAATGTGGTTCGTTTATTTATTTATTTATTTTACATTGATTTAATTTTGAAAGACAGAGAGAAACCGAGCACAAGCTGGGGAGGGGCAGAGAGAGAATGAGACACAGACTCCAAAGCAGGCTGCAGGCTCTGAGATGTCAGCATAAAGCCCCACGTGGGGCTACAACTCACAAAAGGTGAGATCGTGACCTGAGCCGAAGTCAGACGCTTAACCTACCGAGCCACCCAGGCGCCCCTTACTGAACTTGGTTTAAATCAGTCATTGTCTTGTCAGGAAAGTCTTCCTGAGACCACTTTATCCAAATAGAATGGCCACCATTCTCTATCTCTTTACTATTTTATTTTCTTCCAAGCATTCATTACTACTTGACATGGTATATACTTACTTTTTAATTTTTTGTTTCCCAACACAGCTGAGAATAGGGATTTTATCTCTTTTGGTTATGCCATATACCCAGCTCTTAGAATCCTAGCCTCGGGGTGCTTGGTGGTTCAGTTAGTTGAGCATCTAATTCTTGATTTTGGCTCAGGTCATGACCCTAGCTAGAGTCGTGGGATTGAGCCTGGAGTTGGGCTCCAGGCTGATGATACAGACCTTGCTTAGGATTCTCTCTCCCCCTCTCTCTCTGCCCCTCCCCTGCTCAGGCTTCAATTCTCTCTCTCTCTTTCAAAATAAATAAATAGAAAAAGAACCCCAGCCTGCATATAGTGGGCACTCAATAAATTAAATAAGTACATTTTTATGTGGTCCATAGAAAAATCATGGCAGTAAGATTTTGGCAAATCAAGGGCAGCCAAGGAGACACAAATACAATTTAACTTAACCACATCATTAGCATGAGTGCTTTTCACATATAGCAAATTGCTCCTGCCTTTATCTTCTTTGGTAACTAACCAAAATTTTCATGCTCTTGGGTCTATTTCAGAATGGCTTCTTTTCTGGAAAAATCTGTTGAATGAAAGGGGGAACATTACATCTGATGGAAGAAAAGGTGGACAGGAAAATGATGTATTGTTATCTGTATTCACCACTCTAAAGTGGTAAATCTATATTCTTTTCACTACTCCTTGGCGATCACTACTCCTTGGCTAACGCTGAGCTTAATTCAATGCTAATTTAATCAGCCTGATAGAACTCTAAGGGGACCACATCCTTAGGGTAGAGTGGATTAGCATCCTGCTGGAAGATGAGTATGTGTCCTTAGAAAGGCCACACTCAGTGTTATGATTTGTTACAATGGTTCTCCTCAGCCAAGAGCCCTTCACAAAGCTTTTGGAGACCTCACTGTGTATCATAGCAAACAGGTCAAAATTCACCCACAGCCAGCATCAAATGGTGCTTGTGATGGGATTTCATTCAGTTGCTCACCTAACTGACAAAATGTTACATTTGGCTCATTTCATTAAATCCCTTAACGAATCACAACTTTAAGTTTCCATTGGTAATATGGAGTTGCTCTCCCTGCCACTTCTCGCTCGCCCCCCACCCCCACTCCAATATTCCGTAAGCCCTAGAAGGGCCCTTTGTTCAGTACCTACCTTTCCAAGTTTCTTACATGTAGCAACTCTGGAGCTCCCACCTCCTAGGATTTTAAACTTTTGCCGTTCCCAAACCCACTGTACCGTCACATCTCCACCAAACACATGCACTTAGATCTCCTACCTTATTTTAGTATGCCAAAATTTCAGTTTCAGTGAACAGAATTGGGAGACGCAAGAAACTCTGGCAGTCAGCTGCAGGATACTTGTGCTACCATCCAGGCTCCTGAAGTTAGAATGGGCTCTGTCCTGCCCAGGCTACTGTATATACTTATAATCTAATCCCATCAAGTGCCCCAAAGCCCATCAAGTGTCCCTTCAAAGTGGTCGCTTTACCAGATTCTGAGTGTGGCCTCCAGGTTGTCAGCCCAAATTCACAAAAGAGAGATCCTTTATATCACCAATGCATCTTCCCCAGATGGTTGATTACCTTTATATTTTCTTTATTTAATATCGAAGCCTGCAAAAAGTTTTGCATTTGAGAGGGAGAGAGAGAGGGAATCTTGTTTTTTTTAATGTTTATTTTTGACAGAGAGAGAGAGACAGAGTGTCAGGGGGAGGCGCAGAGAGAGAGGGAGACACAGAATCCAAAGCAGGCTCCAGGCTCCGAGCTATCAGCACAGAGTCTGATGCAGGACTGGAACCCATGAACTGTGAGATCATGACCTGAGCCAAAGTTGGATGCTTAACTGACTGAGCTGCCAAGGTGAGCCAAGAGAGACTCTCAAGCAGCCTCCATACTACTGCAGAGCTTGATGCAGGGCTCAATATCATGACCCTGGGATCATAACCTGAGCTGAAATTAAAAGTGGGTCGCTCAACTGATAGTTACGCAGGGCCCCAGGTTTTGCATTTTTATGTAACAAAGCCCATCGATTTTTTTCCTCATGGTTTTTACCTTTACTTGTGTATGGTAAAAAGTAGTTCCTAGCCCACCCACCTTAGATATTTCTTTATGTTTCCTTCCAGCTTATGTATGGACATCATAATTTTAAATTAAACTCTGTAATTGATTTGAATTCTTTGTTTATAGGGTAAAGCAAAAACCATTTTATCCCTTTTTTAAATTGTGAAATATATTGTTAATAGAGGGGAAAAACGCAAAATATGCATTACGGGTTTGATGCAAGTTATACATGTTTTATAAAGGGAGTTTATATCTTTTGTTTTTTATTATTTTTAAAAATGTTTATTTTATTTTGAGAAACAGAACCAGAATGCAAATGAGGGAGGAGTAGAGAGCAAGTGATAGACCCAGAATCTGAAGCAGGCTCCAGGCTCTTGAGCTGTCAGCACAGAGCCTGATGCGGGGCTGGAACCCACGAACTGTGAGATCATGACCTGAGCCGAAGATGGACGCTTAACAGACTGAGCCACCCAGGCACCCCTATCTTTTGTTTTTTAGCTTTTATATTTTATGGCATTTCCTAACAGATGGAATGATTGTAGTTTTTATAAGATTTTTTTGCAACAGTTTACTTGAAATTTTTCATTCTCTCTTCTTGGCAACATTTTAAAGCACATTTAATTTGCTTAAGCTGAAGGTTATTGATTGACCATATCAACTGATTTTTTTTGTAGATAATCTATAGTTTCCCCATTATTTGGTTATTTATTCATTCAACACTCATTCAATTGGCAAAAATGACAATACCATATGCAGGAGACAGAAGTCAGTGGGATCCCCTTTGATCCCGGGGGGCTACACTTTGGAGCAGTGATTTTGGGAAATGCTTTGGCATTTTCTTGCAGAGTTGAGCATTGCTTTACCCTATGAATCGGCAATTGCGCTCCTGGGTATATACCCAAGGCAAAATCTGACTCATGTACTTACATGAGAATTTCATGGAAGCGCGCTCTCTTTCTCTTTTTTTGGTTTTATTTATTTTTGAGACAGAGAGAGAAAGAGCATGAGTGGGGGAGGGGCAGAGAGAGAGGGAGACACAGAATCCGAAACAGGCTCCAGGCTCCCAGCTGTCAGCACAGAACCCGACGCGGGGCTCGAACCGACAAACCGTGAGATCATGACCGGAGCCGAAGTTGGACGCTCAACTGATTGAGCCACCCAGGTGCCCTGGAAGCTCTCTTTTTAATAGCAAAAACCTGAAACAACCTGAATGCCCATCATAGGGGAATGGATAACTGCATTATAGTCTATCCAGACAGTGGAATATTCTATACTGGTGAAAGTAAATAAAATACCAGTTACATGTAACGACATGGCGAGGGAATCTTTTTAGCTGTTCTTGAGTCAAAAAAATAAGTCTCAGAAGACGGCATAAAATACCCTTCTTATGAATTTCAAAAACAACTAAAAGCAAACAATACATTATTTAGCTAGGCATGCAAATGTAACACATCTGAAAACTGGCAACCGGGAGATGCAAAATTCGGGATAGTGATCACCTCTGAGATGGGAAAATGAGATGGGTAAGGAGCCCCTAGGAGATACGAATTATTAGCAATGAGCTAGCTTGGGTGGGTTTCGGGGTAGTCGTTACTGTGCTGAAAATAAACAAAGGATACTTAAAGGGAATCATGTACAGAACAATAAGAGGTCATGAGATTAGGATCATGATTAATGCATTGATGTGCCCCTGAGATTTCATCTCTCCTTCCTCCCCATCACCAGCAAAGAATCTCACAGCCAGAAAAAATGAAGTTCCTTTCATAGAAACAAAAAATAGGTTAGCTCCCTAAACTCTTTTGCAGCATTGAATGCCATAGCTGTAAATAAAATTCGTGTCTAGCTTATACTTTTGTAAGTTGGTTCTAGTTTTCTTGCATCGAGATCAGGAAGGGGACCTGCCCATCAGACCCCTGGAGACCTGGGGACCTGGGACCAGAACGTGCCACCAGTGACTTCTCTTTATCCAGTGACTTTTTTTTAAAGATTAAATTTTTTTATTATTATTTTGGGAGAGAAAGAGCATGAGTTGAGGAGAAGGGCAGAGGGAGACAGAGAGAGAGAGAGAGAGAGAATCCCAAGCAGGTTCCACATTTAGCACAGAGTCGGACACAGGGCTTGATCCCACAACCCTGGGATCATGACCTGAGCTGAAATCAAGAGTTGGATGCCCAACCAACTGAGCCACCCAGGCTCCCAAGATTTTGTTTTTAAGTATTCTCTACATCCAATGTGGGGCTTGAACTTACAACCTTGAGATCAAGAGTTGTATGTTAGTGACTTCTAACTCCACTCCACCCCATAAAGTTCAGACTCAAACCCAGGAATGTTTTGAAGGGGAGGGGTCTCATAAAAAAGCCAGGGGACATTATAGATAGACACATGCCACGCTTGCTTCTCCTAGAAATTCAAGGGCTCTAGGTAAACACAAAGGAGGAGCAGGAATGGGAATGCATTGTGCCAGAGCAGAGGGCAAAGCACAGATCATCGGACAAGGCCCTTCTCTATCAGGTGAATGTGACCTATTTGTTCATTTCCCCAAATACGAACCATGTAATGAATGCCGGCACATACCAGGCACTGTGCTGGGTGCTGGGCAGTCTGTGGTGAACAAACCAAAGTCCCTCGCTGTAGGGAGTTTACAACAAGTAAAGGATTTTAAGAGGCTCCAAAACTTGCTGTGTGACTTTGGGAAAGAAACTTAACTTCACTGGCCCCTGGTTTCCTCCAGGGCCTGTTTCATGGGTCCTGTGTGATTGTGTCTTGTGTAATGCTCTGCTCTTGTCGTCTTGACACTCCTCGTCATTTTCATTTTCTTTTTCACTTTGCACCAAGTCCCTCAAATTCTGTAGCTTGGTCTTGGTTTCTTGACTTGTGAAACAGAGTTAAAATAGTACCTTCCTAGAAACAGAAACCAGGGGTTACGGGACAGGGAAGTGAGGAGATGTTCAATGGGTACAGAGTTTCATTTTCGTAAAACCAAAAAGGAACACAAGAAATTCAAGCGATCTGTCACATACCTGCGTGAATATGCGTAACACCACTGAACTGTATACTTAAACATGGTTAAGAGGGTGAATTTTATCTTATGTGTAAAGAAAAAAAAGACAAAAAAAAAAAATAGAACCTTCCTTTTAAGGTTGTTAAGACAATTCCATGACAGAGCCTGGCACAGAAGCACCATATACATGTTGTTTGGAAAATAAATTCAAGCCACAAATGCTAGAGAGTTTTCTTTGAAGTTGAAATGCTTCCAACTCGGATAAACATAACAACAAAACAGCTAGCGTTTGCCACACGCATTTCCTGCTCACCACCCTGTGCCAAGTACTTTTAATGCAGACTTCCTGAAATCCTCTCAGGGCCCCTGTGAATGGGTCCCAATGGTATCTCTATTTTATAAATGCAGCCATGAGGTTCAGAGAGGTGAGGTCATGTGCTTGAGGTCACACTGGAGCAGGGATTTAAAAAGGGGTGTGACTGCATGGGAAGTCTCTTAACCACTGACTCTGTTTTATTGCCAAGGCATCCTACAGAGGGGCCCGTGGAAGGGTGCCCTGTCTTCGGGTACCAAGAGCAAAGCCGGGCCTCTGCCGACAGATTGTCCGCTGGCCCTCCTCCATCTGTCTTCCATTTCTCTTCTACTGTCTTTGATCCTGCGCTTTTATCTTGTCTCTCCTCCTAGATGAAGTTCCCAGACCTCCTCAGCTGCCTCATCTATGTCTTTCGTAAGGCACCTGGCAGGTGCTGGGTAATTATTTGGGAAGCCCCAAAAGGACTCTTGATAAGTGGTTCTGCTTGGCTTCTCCAGCAGTAACAAGCTTGGCCGATTATAGCAGGGCGATGGCTTCGAAAGTCCCCTCAGATTCCTGAACCTCCCTTGAGGGAGTGCAAATGGGGACGCTTTTCAGGCTTTGTGCATGCCCCTTCCCGACTCTGCTTCCCGGATCGCCCCGATCTGATAGGCTTGGCACCGTGTTATGTGCTTAAGGTGTCTTATCTCATTTCACCTTATCGTGACTCTGGGAGGTAGGTCTGATTCTTTTCCTGACTTTACCTAGGAAGACAACAGGCCCCTCAGAGAGAGGAGCCCAAGGTCACACATTGCCCGGGTGAGGCCAGGGTCACGGCGAGGAATGATGGAGCCAGGATTCAACTCCAGTTGGTGAGCTTACGCTGCCGGTCAGGTGCTCCTGGTGGCCTGTGTTACACCTGTGCCCGTCTCGGGGACACAATTTGCCTTCAGTTTGCCGGGTTTCCACCTGGAGGACGCTGGCCCGGAGGACGGGGGGTGGGGTGGGCACGAGAGAAAGCGCTGATGGCAAAGGCTCTCGTTCATCTCCTAGATACGGGTTGTTCTAGGTGTGGTTCCTGGCTGGCTTCTAGCACTCGGGACACGGCAATGACTGTGACAGGCAGAGTGTTTGCTATCCTGGTGTCAGAGGGAGACAGTAAACACCTAGATGAGCAAAGGGAGATAGTTATGGAGAGCCATGAGTATTATGAAGAAAATAAGGCAGGGTTAGCCAGACGGAGAGTGAGGGGGGAGGGAAAAGAAGGGAGACTTTACACCGGATGGCCTCTGTGAGGAGGTGACCTTGGAGCTAGCATTTGAATGACGAGAGAGAGCTAGCCGTATGAGGTGCCAGGGGAAGAAGTTTCTAGGTAGGATGAATGGCAAGTCTAAGAGGCTTGGGGTGTGATACACGAGAGTCCAAAGGCTGGTGTGGCTCAAGTGTGGACCACGATGGGGGAGGGGGGGTGACTGGGCTCAGGTCACAGAGATACTCAGGGGCCATTTAAACAAAATTGTCTGAAATGTTTATTTATACTGAGAGAGAGAGAGGGAGGAAACAAGTAGGGGAGGGGCAGAGAGTAGGAGAGAAACAATCCTAAGCAGGCTCCGTGCAGAGCCTGACACAAGCCTCAGACCCATAACCTGTGAGATCATCACCTGAGCTGAAATCAAGAGTCAGATGCTTAACCTGCTGAGCCGCCCATGTGCCCCCCCGCCCCCATACTAACAAATTTTGATTTGAGAGAGGAATGTCCTATAGGGGTATGAGAACGCAGGGCCATCATATTTTAACGTTCAGGGCAATCCGACTATAGCCAGTGGTTCTTACCATCCAAGCTGCAGCTGAACTCTGCCTTCTGAAACATCCTGGAAGTTTCCAGGAAACTGAAGGAACTCAGGATAACGTGGTGTTGTCAGGTGTGGCTTATTTGAAAGACCGAGAGGTTGGGTGACACATCCCACCATGGCTCATAGCATCTTTCACTCTGATCACATGACCAGGGGTATGGCCTCAGACAGGTGGAGGATGAACCCAGGACAGCTAAACAACTCCCTGAGGGAGCTAGAACCTGTTCCGCCTGACATGCGGGCTGGTGACATAGATCTGTCAGGAATGGGTCAAAGGTGATCCTAATAGTCTAGTCCTAAGACTTGGTAGAGAGCCAGTGAGTCAGGAGAAGGAAGACAGGGTGGAGAATGCCTGTACGGAGCCTGTTCCAAAGACAGAGTCTGGGGAGTCTGATTCAGCAGATCCTGGCAGGACTTGCACGTATGTGTGATGCACGGACAGGATTGAGACCCACTGCGTCCCAGGAGCGCGTGGCTGAGCGCACGGATGCAGGCAGCGCAGGGCCCCTGGCCACAGCCAGGCTCTGCCGCTTCCGGCAGGCGGGCCCAGAGCGAGTGGGCTCACCCTGCCCCAGCTTCCTTCCTGGCAAATGGACAGACAGTAATAGTACCTCATTCCCGGGCTGTTGCAAGGAATAAAGCACCGAGGGCAGTCCCTGCATAGACACGGGCCACAGTTGCCCTATTTCATCGCCCTTCGGGACTGCCTTGTGAGGAAAGTATCATGATTATTCAGATTTACAAACGAGAACTGAGGTTAAGTGACCTTTCCAAGGTCATAGTGAAAGTGTTTTATTTCAAAACAAAAAGGCGGGGAAACCAAAGCCAAAGCAGAGTCCATTCCCAAATGCTCAAAGGATCTGGGGTCCGATGGGCCCGTATCACCCTTTGCTCTGTAGACAGGAGGGAGAATAACACCTTTGTTGTTACTGGAGGTGAAATGTGGCAGTTAAAGAGTGAGGCAAAATTCTGCTCCCAGGCACGGCTAACCTCCTTCCAGATGGATCCTGGGCAGATAACAACTATAAACTCTGGACAAAATGCAACACCCTCCTGCCCCCACCCCATACAAAGCCGAACTGTCTGCAGACACTGGGGAACAACCCAAAACTGGGAGGTGCCAGAGGGATGTCGGCAGTTGGAAGAAAGGGACAATACGGGTGAGTGTCCTGTTTTCAAAGGCCGGGCAAAGCCGTACCAAGTAGGGGGCGGCTCAAACGCAGCCTCTGGGTGTTCAGTACGGAATCCTGGAAGAGGAAGACCCAGAGGAGGGGAGCCCCAAATTCTCTATATGAGCTCTGTTCTCATCTCTAGCAGAACGCTCGTATACAGGCTTAAAGCTAAGCAAATTGAACCGATATTTCAGCTGCCACTCACCCCTGCGGAGGCAGTCTGCTATTCGAGCTTAGCCAAATTACCTGCCTGCCTGGGTGGCTCAGTCAGTTGGGGGTCCAACTCTTGGTTTTGGCTCAGGTTATGATTTCACTGTGGGTGGGTTCAACCCCCACATCAGGCTCTGCGCTGGCAGCATGGAGCCTGCCTGGGACTCTGTCTCCCTCTCTCTCTCACTGCCCCTCCCCTGCTCACTATGTCTCTCTCAAATACAAATAAATATTTTTAAAAATTAAAGAAAAAAAGAAAAGATAAAGGATGAGACCAGCTGCGATATACTGATGTGGAAGGATGTTCAAAATATGTACTTGGGTGCAAAGCAAAGAGCAGTGTACAATATGTTCCCAAAGTTATTTATATATATATATAAATATGTATATATTTATATACATATAAATATAATGCTCAAAGGGTCTACAAACTGGTAATAGTGACTGTCTTTTGGGAAAGGAAAATAGAATTGAATGGTTGGTCCAGTGATGTAGAGGAAGAACCACTTCTTTTTTCCCCCTTCCTATTTATTTATTTATTTATTCATTATTTATTTATTTGAAGGGGAAGGAGGGGCAGAGAGAGAGGGAGACACAGAACCCAAAGCAGGCTTCAGGTTCCCAGCTGTCAGCATAGAGCCTGATGATGGGCTCGAACCCACAAACCACGAGATCATGACCTGAGCCGAAGTCAGCTGCTTAACTGACTGAGCCACCCAGGTGCCCCTATACTTGTCTGATTTTTGGCAAAGACATATAATCATGTAGCAACCACTGTAGTCAAGATATAGGGTATTTCCATCAACCTCCAAAATTCCTGTGTGCTCCTTTGCAGTCAGCTCCTCTCTATGCCCAGCCCCTAACACCCATTGACCTGTTTTCTGTTCCTATAAATGAGCTTTTTCCAGCTTACCATGTAAATAGAATTATACAGTATGTTGCCTTTTGAGGCCGGCTTCTTTCACTTCATATATTGCATGTGAGATGCAGCCATTTTGCTGTAACACCAGCAAGGTCATTCCCTTCTGCTAACTGAGCCACCCAGGCACCCCAGTCTTTTTTCTTTTCTTAAGCTCTTCTAACAGATATGTAGGAGTATCTCATTGTGGCTTAAATTTTTTCTTAATTTATTTTTTAGGTAAACTCTACCTCCAATGTGGGGCTCAAACTCACAACCCTGAGATCAAGTCACTGAGCCAGCCAGTGTTTTTCTTGTTGTTGTTGTTTATTTATTTATTGAGAGAAAGAGAAAGAGAGAGAGAGAGAAAGAGAGAGAGAGACAGACCATGTGCACACAAGTGAGCAGGGAGGGGGCAGAGAGAGAGGTAGAGAATCTCAAGTAAGCTCCATGCTGTCAGTGCAGAGCCCAAAGTGGGGCTCCATCCCACAAACTGTGAGATCATTATCTGAGCTGAAACCAAGAGGTGGACACTTAACCGACTGAGCCACCCAGGTGCCCCCTCATTGTGGTTTGATATATATTTCCCTAATTGTTAAAAGTTGTGGAGCAACTTTTCATGTGCTAATTTGCCATCCATATATCTTCTTTTCTTTACAGCATTATTGAGACATAATTCCTATACCGTAAAGTTACCTTTTAAACATATGCAATTCAGTGGCTTAAATATATCCACAGAGGTAAGCAGTCATTGCCATTATCAATTTCAGAACATTTCTTATTACACCCAAAAGAAACCCTTAAGCCCTTAGCTGTCATTCCCCAATCATACTTGCCTGACCTTTACTCTTTCTGCCCCAGCCCCACCCCAACCACTTGTTTACTATTTTCTGTGGGTTTTTCTCTTCTAAACCTTTCAGATAGATAATACCATCATACAATATGTGGTCTTTGATGTCTAGTATCTTTCATTTCGCATAGTGTTTTCAAGGTTCATCCATGTTTTCAAATGTGCTGGTACCTTATGCCAAAAAATTATCCAGTTTTTTAATGGCAGAGTAATAAGCCATTGCATAGAGTTTTGTTTTTCCATCCATCAGTTGTTGAATATTTGGATTATTTCCACTCTGGGGCTATTATGAATAATGCTATACGAACGTTCATGTTCTTGAGCCATAGGAGTGGAATTGCAGGGTCATGTGGTAATTCTATGCTAACTTCTTTAAAAAATTTTTTTTAATGTTTATTTATTTTTGGGAGAGATAGAGACAGAGAGAGAGAGAGACAGAGAGAGAGAGAGAGAGAGAGCTGGGAAAGGGCAGAGAGAGAGAGGGAGGCACAGAATCTGAAGCAGGCTCCAGGCCCTGATGCAGGGCTCAAACCTATGAACCATGAGATCATAACCTGAGCCCATCAGTTGCTTAACTGACTGAGCCACCCAGGCGCCCCTCTATGCTTAACTTCTTGAGGAAACACCAGACTATTTTCCACAGCAACTATACTGTTTTACATTTTCATCTGCAATGTATGGGGGTTCCTGTTTCTTCACATCTCACCAACATTCGTGATTGTCCTCTTTTTTGATTACAACCATCTGGTGAGTTGATATAAGGTTCTATGTTATTGTGGTTTTGATTTTCATTTCCTTGATGACTAGTGATGTTGAGCATCTTTTGTGCTTATTGGCCATTGGTATATTTTCTTTAGAGATATATGTATTCAAATCCTTTGAATATTTTTAAATTGGGTTATTTGTCTTTTTGTTATTGGAATTATAAGAGTTCTTTATATAGTCTGGATGCAGGTTCCTTATCAGACATATAACTTGAAAATATTTTCTCCCATTATGTGATTTGTCTTTTCATTTTCTTGATGATGTCCTTTGAAGCACAAAAGCTTTCATTTTGGTGAAAAATTTTCTTTCTTTCTTTCTTTCTTTCTTTCTTTCTTTCTTTCTTTCTTTCTTTCTTTCTTTCTTTCTTTCTTTCCTTTTTTTGGTATGATGCCTAAGAAATCATTGCCTGACCTATAGTCACAAAGATTTATCCCTGTGTTTTCTTCTAGAAGTTTTATAGTTTTCACTTTTATATTTAGGTCTATGATTCACTTTTAGTTAAGTATTGCACATGGTGTGAGGTAGGGGTCCAACTCCACTCTGTTTTATGTGTGATACCAGCTGTTTCCTCATTGGGTAGCCTTGGCACTCAATGTTGAAAATCAATTAGCTATAAATATAAGAGTTTATTTCTGAACTCTTCAAATCTATTCTATTGATCTATATGTATCCTTAAACCAGTACTTCACTTTCTTATTACTGCAGCTTTATAGCAAATTTTGAAATAACTAAGTGTGAGCCCTTCAACCTTGTTCTTTTTCAAGATTATTTTGGATATTCAAGGATATGAATTTTATGATTAGCTTATCAATTTCTGCAAAAATTCCTGCTGGAATTTTGATACAAAGTGCACTGACTCTGTCAACCAGAAGTATTGCCATATTAACATTATTAAGGTTTCTGATCTGCGAGGACAGAGTGTCTTTCTATTTATTTAAGTCTTCTTTATTTCCAACAATGTTTTGTAATAGTCACTGTACAAATCTTGCCTCTTCTGTTGTTGAATTGATTCCTAAGTATTTTATTCTTTTTCATGCTACTGTAAATGCAATTGTTTTCTTAATTTCATTTGCACATTGTTCATTGATAGTCTGTATCTTCTTTAGTGAATTGTCTTTTCAGATATTTTGCCCATTTTTAAACTGGGTTGTTCATTTTCTTATTATGGAGTTTCACTGTATTTTTCATATGTATATATAAAATGTGTTTTGCAAGTATTCTCTCCTAGTCTGTGGCTTGTCTTTTCACTTCCTTAATTTCATTTTTAGATTATTCATTGATAGTCTATGTATCTTCTTTAGTAAATTGTCTATTCAGATATGTTAACCTTTTTATTATTTATTTATTTATTTAAATGTTATATTTATTTTTGAGAGAGAGATAGAGACAGCATGAGCAGGGGAGGGTCAGAGAGAGAGGGAGACACAGAATCTGAAGACAGGCTCCAGGCTCTGAGCTAGCTGTCAGCACAGAGCCCGACGCGGGGCTCGAACCCACAAACCGTGAGATCATGACCTGAGTCGAAGTCAGATGCTTAACCGACTTAGCCACTCAGGCACCCCATGTTAACCTTTTTAAAACTGTGTTGTTCATTTTCTTATTATGGAATTTCATGAGTTCTTTGTATTTTTCTTGTATATAAAGAATGTGTTTTGCAAATATTCTCTCTTAGGCTGTAGCTGGCCTTTTCATTTTATTCATGTCTTTTAAACAGCACAAGTTTTAAAATTTTGATGAAGTTCAATACATCAAATTTTTTTCTTGTGGATTGTGCTTTTTCTGTATTATCTAAGAAAAGTTTGAGTAAGTCAAGATAACAAATCTCTTATGTTTTCTTCTGGATGTTTTATAGTTTAAGGTTTTACATTTAGGCTTATCCT
This sequence comes from Hyaena hyaena, assembly GCF_003009895.1. NCBI lineage: Eukaryota > Metazoa > Chordata > Mammalia > Carnivora > Hyaenidae > Hyaena > Hyaena hyaena. Next base: position 2,652,523 of record NW_024080720.1, on the reverse strand, counting down.
CCATTTTGAGTTAAGTTTTGAATATGGGTCAAGGATTATTTTTGTTTGCATATGGGTTTGCAATTGTTATAGTACTGTTTGCTCACTAGTCTTTCCTTTCTTCCCTGAATGCCTTTTGACTTTTATTGAGAGCAATCAATTATATATATAAATATGTAGAAAATGCATACAACATGTTCAGCTTAAAAAGGAATTATATACAGAGGTGACTGGCTGGCCCTCAATTGATGGAGCATGTTGACTCTTGGTCTCAGGATTGTTGCATCAAGCCCTACATTGAGTTTAAAGATTACTTACAAATTAAAAAAAAGCTCTGGGGCACCTGGGTGGCTCAGTTTGTTAAGCGTCCAACTTCAGCTCAGATCATGATCTAGCAGTCTGTGAGTTCGAGCCCCACATCAGGCTCTGTGCTGATAGCTCAGAGCCTGGAGCCTGCTTCAGATTCTGTGTCTCCCTCTCTCTCTGCCCTTCCCCCACTCATGCTCTGCCTCTGTCTCTCTTAAGAGTAAGTAAATATTAAAACAAATTAAGGGACACCTGGGTGGCTCAGTCAGTTAAGCGTCTGACTTCAGCTCAGGTCATGGTCTCGTGGTCCGTGAGTTCGAGCCTCATGTCAGGTTCTGTGCTGGCAGCATGGAGTCTGGAGCCTGCTTTAGATTCTGTGTCTCCTTCTCTCTCTGCCCCTCCCCCGCTCATGCTCTGTCTCTCTCACTCCCCCCCAAAAAAACATAAACATTTTTAAAATAAATAAAAACATAAAATAAAAAACAATCTAAAATGTTTAATGTTTTATTTCTGAGAGAGAGAGAGAGAGACATCATGATCAGGGGAGGGTCAGAGAGAGAGGGAGACACAGAATCTGAAGACAGGCTCCAGGCTCTGAGCTAGCTGTCAGCACAGAGCCTGATACGGGGCTCGAACCCACGAACTGTGAGATCACGACCTAAGCCAAAGTCGGACACCTAACCGACTGAGCCACCCAGGCGCCCCAAAATAAAAAGCAATCTAATAAAAAGAGTATGTACAGTACTATTCATGTCATTCTCCAAGTATAGGCCCATTCTGCTCTCCCAAGAGTACTGATCATCTTGATTTTGCAATAATTCCCCTTGCTCTTAAAGATTTACTATGCATTTACGTGTACTTAAATAATTTGGTTTAGTTGTGACTGTTTTGAAACACTATTATATAAATGGAATCTAACAGCATATTCTTTAAAAAAATTTAATTGTGGTAAAATACATGTAACATAGGATTCACCATATTAGCCACTTGTGAGTGTACATTTCACTGGTACTGAGTACTTCACAGTGTTGCACAAACTTCACCACCATCCATCTCCAGAACTCTTTTCATCTTGCAACACTAAAACTATACCCACGAAATAATAACCCCCCATTCCCCCACCCCACCCCCAATGAATTCTTTTGTATCTTGCTTGTTTTGTTCAATATGTTTGTGAGAGCTGTCTGTGATATCCCTCATACTGATGTAGCTCATTCATTTTCATTACTACATTGTGGTGTTTCTCAAAATCAGGCCATCCAAGAAGTCAAAAGTATTTTCATACTCCCAACTACACATACATAGTATATAAATTTGCCTGAGAAGTTATTTTTCTTCGTTCTTTCACTAGGGTACTGTGGAGCTTTCCAGAAACTACATGGTGTGCAGTATTGCAACAGACTGGATACAGAAGCAGATTCAAGAACTCATTTATCTTCTTCTTCTTTTTTAATGTTTAATTTTAGGAGAGACAGAGAGAGAGCGAGAGTGCAAGTGGGAAGGGGCAGGGAGAGAGAGAGAAAAACACAGAATCTAAAGCAGGCTCCAGGGTCTGAGCTGGCAGCACAGAGCCCAATGTGGGGCTCGAACTCACAAACCATAAGCTCATGACCCGAGCTGAAGTTGGACGCTTAACCAACTGGGCCATCCAGGCGCCCTGCTCATTTATCTTCCATAAAGGAAGACATAAAAGAGATTTGCAAAAATGTAAAATAATACATAATTCTTGCCAGTATTTTTTTAAAAAACAAGTTATTGTTCAGAACAATATAATATGTTATATATGTATTATTTTAGGAATGAATTAATACATACGTATATCAAAAGTTGCTCGGTTCAAATGTCTCAACAGGAAAATGCATAGAGATATAACCCGTGTAAACAAAAGCTCTTTGCGAGTAGTTGGTAGATTTTAAGAAGTGAAGAAGTCCTGGGACAAAAAAGATTGACAATTCTGCTGTATCATATTCATTATGTGAATATGCCACAATTTATTTGTGCACTCTACTGCAGATGGACATATGGGATGTTTCTGACAGCATTAAGAACAATGCTCCTGGGGCACTTGGGTGGCTCAGTTGGTTAAGTGTCCGACTCTTGACTTCGGCTTGGGTCATGATCTCATGTTCGTGGGTTCAAGCCCTGCGTTGGGCTCTGGGCTGGCAGTGTGGAGTCTGCTTGGGATTCTCTCTCTCTCCCTCTATCTCTGCTCCTCCGCACTCATGTACTCTGTTTCTCTCTCTCTCAAAAATAAATAAACTTAAAAAAGGAACAATATTCCTACAAATAACCTTGAATGTGTCTCCTTGTGCCCATCTGCATGAGGAGAGGAATTGCACATCTTGAACTTGAACAATGTCGTACTGTTTTCCCAAGTAGTCACTTTGCTGTGCTCCTACTGGCTCTACATTTACAACATATAGGATGAGTACACGTTTACCTTTTTTCTTGCCCACTTTGCAGCTATACGATAGAGATCTGCTTTCCATTGTGCGCTCTTTTGTGTGTTTGGAATTTTGTTCCATGTGCATGTGCACTTATGAAACTTACACTATATGTTTTTAAAAAGAAAACTGTGTCTTTATAAAGCCACTTTAAAGGAAGTTTCCTTACCGTTATGTTGACAGCGCTCACATGTATTTTCACTGAAAAAAAATATCCTCGGAAAAATAAGATGTGCCGTCTGTCTCTGAGCACCATATGCTTGGCAAATACAGGTGGATGGCAGAGCTGGAATGTTCATCCCTGTGTGTCTCTTTCTCTCCAGGCTCTTCCACTTCTCTTTAGGACAGCATGGTGACAGGCAGCAGAGCTTTTCTTGTTTTATCTTATTTTTTTAATTTAATTTTACGTCACTTTCACAAGAGGATGCTGCTGATGGCTGCCCCCTAGTGGAATCCTGTAAGACTGCTCCCGCCGGTTGTAAGACACTCCCTCAGCCGCGCTGAGCTCTTCCTTGCTGGAGGGCGAGGCCCCAGCTCTGTATTAGCATCTACTTCCAGAGAATAACCAATTGATAATCCTCAGTAGCGCGATGACATGCTTACCCCGGCTGTATAAGTACACTCTTGGGGACTGATCAAGGTCAGCCTGTTACAGCGTGATCGCTTTGGTTACAAGCTTGGCTTGTGGCTATCAGATCGAAAAGGCACAACAGGCTTTAACGCAATACAGTTTCTCAACCTCAGCGCTCCTGACATTTTGGGCTGGATGATCTTTTGTAGTGGCTGGCTGTCCTGTGCATTCTAGGATGCTTAACCATGTGCTGGTCCTCTACTCGTTAGATTTCAGTAGCATTCTTTCCCATTACTGTCATTACAGCCTGTAATGTCCCCAGACATTGCCAAATACCTTGTGGGGGACAAAACAGCCCCCAGTTGAGAAGAAGGAGATTCAGCGTGCACAGCTTTACCTCATCAGGAGGGCCAGTGGCACCCATGCAGGTCATTCTTCTGATCCCCTCACCCACACGGCTGCAAGGACAACAGCCAAGCTGTGCATGAATCACCTTTATACAGAGAGGCCATATTTATCCCTGGTTTTGATGCCATATTAGTCACGCGGGCCTAAGTCTTGTATGTGGATTCAGAGAGCCTTGGTGCAGGTACATTACCACATAGCAGGAGAAACGCTCACAGCATTCCATGTTTATCTCAAACCTTTGTTTTCCAAAAGAAACTGCCCCGTGGGAACTCAGGCCTGAGATTGTCCCCGGGCAGGCCGGCCTTAGCCAGGGCTGGAAGCTAACTAACACTTGACTTCTCTACAGAGCTGTACCCAGCAAATTAGAGTTGGTGTATTAAGTACTTCTCTCCCTGCAGAGATGCTATTCATGCCCCACCCCCGCCCCAACCCCGCCAAAAAGAGAAGGGGGGGGAGGGGGGGACCCTCTGTGTCAGCCCTGGCCTGCACAGCCTCAGAGCGGCCTTCAAGCCTGCTTTCAGCCACCCCTCCCCCCATCCCTACATTTCAGATGAATGTCGTGGGGCCATCAAAATATCTAGGCTTCCAGGGTGCCTGGGTGGCTCAAGCATCCAACTTTGGCTCAGGTCAGGATCTCACAGATCGTGGGTTCCAGCTCTGTGTCGGCTCTGAGCTGACAGTTCAGAAGCTGGAGCCTGTTTCAGATTCTGTGTCTCCCTCTCTCTGCCCCTTCCCTGCTCATTCTCTGTCTCTCTGTCTCTCTCTCAAAAATAAGCAAACAACTAAATATTAAAACATTTTTTTTAAAAAAAAGGCCTAAGTTTCTGGAGTGCCTTGCAATAACTTATTTCATTTGCCCCTTCACTTAAAATACTCTGCTTTGTGTCATCTACACTGTCCCGGTTATGGTAGATATGGTACATCTAGAAACATCTGTCAGCATGCTAGAGACATCTTGGTATGTTCCCCTTAAAAAAAAGAGTTTGGGGGATATTTCACAGGCCATGATCCCACCCCAATGGGACACCAAAATTCTTTCAAGAACTGGAGGCTTCTTACACTGGCTGGAAATGTGGCCAAGAAAATTCTGGAAATCTCAAAGAGTTGTCCTTTCTACTGGTAAATGCGTTGGAGATCCTTACTTTACCTGCCCCACCCCCCTCCCAGGACCATAAAGCTATTCGGGAGAAACGCTCTATCTCTTCCCCACAGTTTAGGTTGCTGAAAAGATAAGTCACAAACTTGAATTTACTGATGGCCACTGGGGACCCTGCCGGGAGTGGAGTTGTCTCTGACAGAGTTCCTCGCGGAGCAGATCTCAACACCGGGCTGTGAGCGCAACTGGCGTATTTGGCGATTGATCCCAGGAAGCGCCAGTAGGGAATTAGGGTTATGAGACGCGGGAAGGAAGTCAGCCAATTAGGAGCGTTTTGTGGGCACCTGAGGTGTGAACCCCGCTGGGGACTTTGGGAGATTGCGTAGAACACGCATCACGCGGGTGCCTGGGTGGTTCAGTTGGTTGAGCAACCGATTTCGGCTCAGGTCATGATCTCGGGGTTTGTGAGTTCAGGTTCCTCATTGGGCTCCATGCTGGCAGTGCTGAGCCCGCTGAGGATCCTCGGTCCCCCTCTCCATCTCTGTACCTCCCCTCCTCTCTCTCTCAAAAATAAATACACATTAAAAAAAAAAAAAAACCTTTAGAACATGCATCATGGAGTTATCCTGACCAAAGTGATGGGGTATTGGTCTCCCCGTTTTCATCAGCATTTGAGGGCACACCCAGCTTCTCTTGCAGGTGGGCCAAGTGGCCTCAGTGGCCCCAGGATAAGAATCACAGCTGCTTGCAGTGGCTGCTAACTCCCTCCGACTTCCTATTAGGTTCCTCACTCTATTCTGTCACCCATCCCTCTGGGTGGGGACCCATCATCACAATTTCTTTTTTTTTTTTAATGTTTATTTATTTTTGAGAGAGAAGGAGAGACAGCATGAGCAGGGGAGGGGCAGAGAGAGAGGGAGACACAGAGTCCGAAACAGGCTCCACGCTCTGAGCTGGCAGCACAGAGCCCGATGTGGGCACCGAACCCACAAACCGTGAAATCATGACCTGAGCCGAAGTCGGACACTTAACCGACTGAGCCACCTAGGCGCCCCTATGTTTATTTATTTTAGAGAGAGAGACACCCACACAGAGACAGAGCACAAACATGGGAGAGGAAGAGAGAGGGAGACACAGAATCCAAAGCAGTCTCCAGGCTCTGAACTGTCTGCACAGAGCCCAACTCAGGGCTTGAACTCATAAACCATGAGATCATGACCTCAGCTGAAGTTGGATGCTTAACTGACTGAGCCACCCAGGTGCCCCCATCACCACAATTTCATAAAAAAGATCATCCAAAGGGGTGTGGGTGGGATAAGCTCCATGTCTGTGATTTCAGCTGGTCCTGAGGCCATATTTTATCTTTATTATCCATTCTCTCTTTTTTTTTTTTAATTTTTATTTATTTCTAGGAGAGAGAGAGAGACAGCGTGAGCAGGGGAGGGTCAGAGAGAGAGGGAGTCACAGACTCTGAAACAGGCTCCAGGCTCCAAGCTGGCAGTCAGCACAGAGCCCGACGTGGGGCTCGAACCCACGAACAGCGAGATCATGACCTAAGTGAAAGTTGGATGCTTAACCGACTAAGCCACCCAGGCGCCCCTTTTATTATCCATTCTCAAGTCTCCTCGACTTTTTGGCCAGCAATTTTTTTTTTGTCTCATCGATTTCTTTTTATTGAGATATACCTCACAAACTATAAAATTCGCTCTTTGAACACGTGCAGCGTCGTGGTTTTTAGTGTACTCACAAAGTTGTGCGACCACTCCCACTATCTAATTTCAGGACGCCTATATCACCCCCACAAATATCACCACAAGGGGTCACTCCCCACTCACTTCCCTGTTTGGTCCCCACCCAGCCCCTGGCAGCCACTCATCTGCCCTCCTGTCTCTGTGGACTTGCCTTTCTGGAAATTTCACGTACACGGAATCAGACACTAGGTGGCCTTTTGTGTCTGGCTTCTTTCTTTCTTTTTCTATTTTGAGAGAGAGAGACAGCATGAGTGGGGGAGGGACAGAGAGAGAGAATCCCAAGCAGGCTCGGCGCTGTCAGTGCAGAGCCCGATGAGGGGCTTGAGCTCATGAAACTGGGAGATCATGACTTGAGCCAAAACCAAGAATCTGCTGCTTAACCGATTGAGCCACCCATGTGCCCACCTCCCTTAAAAATTTATTTTCTAATGTTTATCTATTTTGAGAGAGAGGTAGAGAGCAAGCTGGGGATGAGCAGAGAGAGAGGGAGACACAGAATCTGAAGGAGGTTCCAGGCTCTGAGCTGTCAGCAAAGAGCCCAACACGGGGTTTGAACTCACGAACCGTGAGATCATGACTTACCAACTGAACCACCCAGGTGCCACCCCCTCCCATTCGACCTTTTTTAAGTTTATGTGTCTGGCTTCTTTCAATCAGTATATGTCCAAGGCTCATCCCTGTGGTCGATACCATGTTCCGTTGTGGCTGGGTGATTCTATTGTGTGAATATACTATTTTGTTCACCCATGTATGGTGGACATTTGGGTTGTTTCCACTTTTTGGCTATGTCGGATGCTGCTGCTAGGAATATTCATGCACAAATTTTTTGTGCAGACAGGTGTTCTCATCTCTCTTGGGTCTCTACCTAGGCGTGGAATTGCTTAGTCATAATGGTAGCTCATAGTTTAACTTTTTGAGAAACTGCCAAACTGTTTTCCAAAGCAGCTGTGCTATTTTGCATTCCCACCAGCGATATACGAGGGTTCTGATTTTTTCACTTTCTCACCAACACTTGTTCTTCTTTTTTGATTATGGCCATCCTGGTGGGTGGGAAGTGCTATCTCATTTTGGTTTGATTTGCATTTCCCTGAAGACGAATGATGCTGAGCATCTTTTCATGTTCTTATTTTGGCCACCGGTTTTGCTTGTCTGGAGGTTTAGCCTAGATCTTCATCCCTAAGGGCTCGGAGCTCCTGGTTTCCAGGCCTGGAGGAGGCTGGGGTTGCCGTAATTGCCTCTTCATGGTGAAAATCGGGCACAGGAGCACAAAGGGGCACCCCAGCAAACCCTCAGAGCGTCAGAACCCTCTCCTCTGTCCTCACTATGTAGCATATGTAGCAGTGACCCTATGTCCTAGTGAAGATGACAGTCCATTAGCTCAGCTAATACGGTACCTGCTTTTCCTGCCTGCCGGGCTGCTGGCGCACGGAGCCCACGATGACCAGGCAGCAGCTTTGCTTTAGGTCAGTGAAATGGTTAGCATGGCAGCCGGCAAGGCACCCTTCCCCTAGGAATCCAGGCCTTTAGTTCAGCGGAGCTTCAGCTGCAGGGAGAGGAAACACGGGTTCCCTAAGTGGGTCACTGGGTGTGAGGGCGGAGGGGTAATGATGCTACTCTTGGTTCTCAGATCCATGCATTAGACCTTTATTATTAGGGACACACTTCCATGTAATGGCTACTGAGGCAAAGTGCATATTGCATCTTGAAGGGCAGCACTGTGACCCCCCACCCGGTGTCATCCCCAAGCTGGTGTCTTAGCTGTGCTTTTATTTTTTATCTTTAAATTTTAGGTTTATTTATTTATTTATTTATTTATTTTGAGAGAGAGAGAGAATGCAGGGGAGGAGCAGAGAGAGAAGGAGAGAAAGAGAGAGAGAGAGAATTCCAAGCAGTCTCCGCACTCCACACAGTGTGGAGCCTGACATGGGGCTTGAACTCACGAACCATGAGATCATGACCTGAGCTGAAACCAAGAGTCAGACACTCAACCGACTGAGGCACCCAGGTGCCCTAGCTGTGGTTTTAAGAAGCCATTTCTGTGTTCTCTCAGGCAGCTTCTGAGCCACGTGGAATGTCATGTCCACGGTGGCCTCTCTATCATAAAATAGGAGTCCCTTGGCCCAAGACTTTGTTACCCAAGATCCCATGATGGAAAACCAGAAACTCTGTGAGCCTTTTGTGTCTGGCTTCCTTCTTTCTTTTTCTATTTTGAGAGAGACAGAGACAGCATGAGTGGGGGAGGGACAGAGAGAGAGAGAGAGAAGGAGAGAGAGAATCCCAAGCAGGCTCTGCGCTGCCAGTACAGAGCCTGATGTGGGGCTTGAGCTCACAAAACTGGGAGATCATGACTTTAACCAAAACCAAGAGTCTGCTTTTTAACCGACTGAGCCACCCAGGTGCCCTACCCCCCTTAAAAATTTATTTTCTAATGTTTACTTAGTTTTGAGAGAGACAGACAGACAGACAGAGCACAAGCAGGGGAGGGGCAGAGAGAGAGGGAGACACAGAATCTAAAGTGGGCTCCAGGCTTCCAGCTGTCAGCACAGAGACCAACTTGGCATGAGCCCTTTCCTGCCCATAGTGGCCAGCACCACTTATCTGAAGGCTCACAGGCCTTTAAAGAGGTGATTAAATTAACATGAGGCCTTTGGGGTGGGCCCTCATCCAATCTGTGTGTCCTTAAAGAAGAAGGGATTAGGATGCACAGACACCAGGGGTGTGGACAGAGAAAATACCTTGTGAGGACACAGCCAAATGGTAGCCATTTGCAAGCCAGGTGAGAGACCTTAGAAAAACCAGCCCTGCTGACCCCTTGATCTTAAACCACCAGCCCCTAAAACTGTGAAAAATTAAATTGCTATGTAAGCCCGCCGGGTGTGCGCTATTTTGTTACAGCAGCCGGAGGTGACTAATACACTTTCCCCAGTCTTCTCCCGGTGCCTCCTGAGATCACTTCCCAGATAAACTGTTTGCACTCAGAGCTCACCTCTCACACCAGCACCAGGACAGGCTACGGAACGGGGTACACGGAACTCTGCAGATCAAGCCACAATGCCCAGAAGCCAGGCAGGAGGGGCTTCGAAGTGTGGGATTCAGACTCAGGCAGAACTGGACTCAAGTGCTGGCTCTCCCATCTCTTGGACCAGTTGCTTAACCCGTCCAGATTTTAAGCCTCAGACTTTTCTTCTGTAAAACGACCATACAGTAGAGCCTGCCTCATGGGAGCACTGTCAGAACGGACTGAGAAAGCATGTGAAGTGCTTTGCGCTGCACTCGTGGGGTGGGCCGTGCTTAACAAACGGTGACTGATCCCAGGGGCAAACCACGTATAACCAAAGGGGCAGCCTGAGCTCCTGGTTGACAGCAAGTGAGGCCCCAGACGAGGCTCCACGGACGGAATGAGGGGACAGAGAACCGTGGTATCCCTGTCTTTGCTGAGTTTCTAGTCCAGGTGGGAAGCCCAGCACCCGGAGATGAGCCGTTTCCATGGCAGCGTTTCTAGTGTCCTAGAGAGAAGAACATTTGAATGAGGAGCAGAGGACCTCGGTTCTGGAACAAACTCATTTAGTCTCTGAGCTCCTGCGGGCAGGGATCTTGCGTTTTGCTTTCTACGTATGGCCAGACTCTAGAGTAGGGCCCAACGCAGACGAATAAATACGCATTGAGCAAGGACCAAGCATGACATTGCGGGCAGGACCTTTGGAACTGCAGCTTCTAGGTGTGAAAAGTAGGTGTAAAAACCTTTGTCAGGATGTTTGTGTGTTGCGGTGATGTAAGTGAAGGGCTTTGTAGGAAGGATTATCTGTCTGAATGCAAATGTTGCTTCTCTCCAGCCACTGTGACTCAAATAAGAAGGTTCTGGAGCCAGACAGGATTGGTTGCAAACCCCACCCCTGCCACTTATAAATGAGTGGACTTCACCACGGGATGTAACTTCCCTGTGCATTAACACAATTCAGCATTTCATCAGCTCTCTGTAAAGACTGCCCTGCAAAGCGGCTTGCAGGGGGGGCGGGGAGTGTCCAGGGGTCCCGCCTTAGCTTTGCCACATTTGAGCGGCTGCAACCAGCCGTCTGCTCAGTTTTCTGCTTGGCCACTAGAGGTCAGGCTAACCCCAAAGTTCAAAGCCCCTTAACCCAGCGTCCAGGGGCAAAAGTGGATCTGTGCTGAGAAATTGTGTCTGGATGCTTTCCAAGATGTGTCTCTGTCCCTGTCAGCCAGCACCCGGATTTCATCACTCAGCTAAGAGGATGGGCAGTCCCATTGGGGCAAATGCGTTGAGTTACTTCCCAGAAGTCTTCAGGGAAAGAAAGGGGACAAAAGAGAGAGAAAACTACAAGTCATAAAAACAGCTTCTGAGTGTTAACTATGTGCTGAGAACTTTTAAAAGAGATTTACACATATTAGCTGATTCAGGACTTATAAAGCTTTATGGGAGGAGGTATCATTAGTTTCTTTTTACAGATGAGAAGCTGGCATAGGGACATAAGCAACTGGGATCTGCCTGGGTGCAGGCCTGACTGCTGCTAAGAACCTGCTGACATGTTTCAGGCCTGGGATCTTTCCTCTTCTCGGGAGTGGATCCTTTCCGTCTTTGGGCTGCATTCTCCCAGCGTGCTGGACCAGGGAAGGCGCCTGATCCCTGTCTCCTCCCTTTCTGACCGGGCCTCTTTGGGGGTTACACAGACAGAGGTTCAAATCCTGGCACTGCTGCTTGTCAGCCACGTGACCCGGGCAAGTCCGCGCCTTGCTGAGCCTCCGTTTCCCCCACTGAAAGACATAGAACCTCGTCACAGGTCACTCTCCAACCTCTCTGATTCTTGTTTCTTCTGCAGTGTGAGGTTCTAGAGGGAAGAGTTCTTGTCTAGTACATTCTTTCTGATGCATAGGACAGGGCCTGGCACATAGTAGGTGCTCAAGAACTATTTCTGGATGGTTGCCTGACTTTCCCACTGAATGTTCCTTAAAGTGGAAGTGTTTTCCCTTCTGTATTCTCACAGAGAGTGTATGGCTTCAGTCATTTCCTAATGACTGTTAAGCCATTCATTCATTCATTCATTCACTTCAAAACACTGTTGTGCTTCTATTCTGATAAGTTGTGGGTCCATAAAGAGGTGTAAGATACCTCCTTTTTTTTATTAAAAAATTTTGCTGGGTTACCCAGGCGCCCCAAGATGCCTGCCCTTAAGAGCTTCAAGCCAGGATGAGACTTGCTGGCAACGATGAGTTCAGATCTCAGGGGCTTCCTCCCCTACTGCCTCCACTGTCCGTGGACATTTCCTGTGTACTTGACCCTGTGCCCTTAGAAGCAGAACCCACTGTGGCCTCTTCTGCTAAGGGAAGAATACCACTGGGCTAGGCAGCCTCATCAGCTGCCAAAGATGTGCAGGACTGAGGCCGCCCTGGAGAGATGGCCATGCACAGGCTGGCTCGAGTCTGGGCTCCTATCTGAATGGAGAGGCAAGAAGGACCCAGGCCTCCCTGGTCCAAGTAACCGTTAATGCTACTAAAATTGATTGTTCAAAAACCACCCATGCTCAGACATTGTGTACACAACCTTAGACCCTAAATGCACGTGGAAGCATTCTAGCCCAGTCCTATCTGTTCGTTTTAATGCCTGCAGGTTTCTGCGAATTAGAGGGAGTCTGGGGACAGAAGGGAGAGAGTCTCATTAAGAAGGGGTGTATCACAGGCCTGGGAGGAGATTGCCTCAGGGGACCCCTACCATGAGGAATCCAGAGCCCCACCATTCTTTGAGAGTGATCTGTATGTTCTGGCTCAGTGAAAGGTGGGCGGGTTGGACATCATCAGGTAGATCAGATGGACGTTGAGGATCGACTGGGGCACAAACAAGCCTTGCTTCCGGTGATAACCAATCAGCAACATGGCCTTTAACTGCTGTCCTTACTAGACCAGGTATGTGGCCTTTCCGCTGTGATGCTGGGCAGGGCTTCCTCACAGGTAAGGGCACACACTTGGGCTGTACTTGCTAGGGGTCAGTCATTGTTCCTAGTTCTGTGTATAAATGAGTCTCCACAGCAGCTTTCTGAGGTGGGTGCTATTATCGGCTCCATTTTACAGAAAAAGAAACTGAGTTGCACAAGTCTGAGTCATCGGTCAAAGGTCACCAACTCTCCCCTCTGGGGTGTTGTAAAAAGAAGAAGGCTGCAGGCTGCAGTGGCTTTATGCAGTCTGGAGTAACTTTTTCTTCAGTCTTTGATCTTACAAACTCAGGCATTGCTGCCATTGTTCTCTGGTTTTACTGACAATTTTCTCCCTAAGGCAATGGGTCGGTGACTCATGTTAAATTGCTTGGGGGATGGGGTGGGAACTGCCTCAGAGTGACAAGAAACTGAAGCTATCACATCTGTCTCTTGGCTTCCTGCTCCCTCCCTTATTCTACTTCCTGTCTTCCTGTCAGCTCCTCAGCCCAGAGCTGCCCTTCTGTCTTCTCACTCCTTGGCGAATAGAAATATAATGTGAGCCATGCACATCATGTTAAACTTACTTTCTTTTTTAAAGATTTTATTTTTTTAAATGTCTATTTATTTTTGAGAGAGAAAGAGAGAGACAGAGCACGAGCAGGGGAGGGGCAGAGAGAGAGGGAGACACAGAATCCGAAGTAGCCTCCAGGCTCCGAGCTGTCAGCACAGAGCCCCACAGCAGGACTTAAACTCACAAACCACAAGATCATGACCTGAGCCAAAGTCTGAAATTCAAACTACTGAGCCACCAAAGATTTGATTTTTAAGTAATCACTACACCCAACATGGGGCTCGAATTCACGACCCTGAGATCGAGTCACATGTTCTTTCAACTGAGCCAGCCAGATGCCCCTAAGCTTTCTAGTAACCACCTTAAAAAGAGGGGTGCCTGGGTGGCTCAGTCAGTTGAGTGTTCAACTCTTGATTTCGGCTCAGGTCATGATCCCAGGGTTGTGAGATCAAGCCCTGTGTTGGGCCCCATGCTAAGCAGGATCTTGTTTAAGATTCACTCTCTCTCTCTCCCTCTCTCTGCCACTTCCCCAGCTTGGACTCGCTCTTTTTTTTGATCCTTCATTGTTTTTATTTAAATCATTTTTCAAGATGATGAATTGATCTGATCACGTTCTTTTTTTTCTGATTGCTTGAAAGATGCATTTATTTATTTTTTATTTATTTTTATTTATTTTTAAAAAATTTTTTAAATGTTTTATTTATTTCTAGGAGAGAGAGAGAGAGAGACAGCGACAGCGTGAGCAGGGGCGGGTCAGAGAGAGAGGGAGTCACAGACTCTGAAACAGGCTCCAGGCTCTGAGCTGGCAGTCAGCACGGAGCCCGACGCGGGGCTCGAACCCACGAACCGCGAGATCATGACCTGAGCGAAAGTCGGACGCTTAACCAACTAAGCTACCCGGGCGCCCCTATTTTTTTTTTTTTTTAATATAACTTATTGTCAAATTGACTAACCTACAGTGTGTAAAATGTGCTCTTGGTTTTTGGGGTAGATTCCTGTGGTTCATCGCTTATATACAACACCGAGTGCTCATCCCAATGCACTCTCTCCTTCTTAAAAAATAAAAGTAAAATGACACAAGTGAAATTATTATTATTTTTAAAAATTGTTTATTTATTTTTGAGAGAGACAGAGTGTGAGTAGGGGGTGGAGGAGGCACAGAGGCACAGGATCTGAAGCAGGCTCCAGGCTCTGAATTGTCGGCACAGAGCCTGATGAGAAATCAGATGCTTAACTGACTGAAGCACCCAGGCTCCCCACAAGCGAAATTATTTTAATAATGTTTCATTTAAGCCAGTATGTGTAAACTATCATTGCTTCAATGCATTATCAGCAGACACACATGCCTGGCGGCTGCTTACTGAATGCATCAGCTCTCAGGCCCTGGAATGTCTTGTCTGGAGGGACCACACTGGTGACCTAGGGTCTCTAGGGTTGCTGATGTTGGCAGATGACTCTAAGTCCCGGGCCTGTGTTTATCTCCAACTTAATCCCTTCTGGAGAAATGAGCTTTGTTCTCTTTTAGTGAAGAATCTGCCCTTGGTTTGCCAAGTTGTAGGATGTTTTCTGGAAGGCAACTGCCAAGCCCTGACCCAAATTTGCTTAACACAATGGAGATCAGGACGATATTTATTTATTCAACAACTACTTAATTGAAAACTTCATTAGTTCAAGACCCCATTCAACGGCTGTCCAAGGTCCTGGGGAAATGGGAGCAGATTCTCTCTGCAGAGAGAGGACTCAGGAGGTCTTCACATCTTCAGCTGAGTGCTGATCAGTGCATGCAAGAGAGGACGTTACTAGAGGCTAGGGAAAGACCACCCAGAAGAATCAGGTGGAGGGAGCCCACAGGGCCAGGAATTGTGTCCTCACCAGCCAGAAAGGGGAGAACACCTAACACGTGGGATATTGAGCAGAATCCTGAGAAAGTTATTGTCTCAGTAGTCACCAAATAAGCCCTAGACTAAAGGCTGCTCTCGACCTGCTTAGCAATTTTTTTAATGTTTTATTTATTTCTGAGACACAGAGAGAGAGAGACAAAGAGAGACAGAGTGAGCAGGGGAGGGTCAGAGAGAGAGGGAGATACAGAATCTGAAGTAGGCTCCAGGCTCTGAGCTAGCCATCAGCACAGGGCCTGATGCGGGGCTAGAACCCATGAACCATGAGATCATGACCTGAGCTGATGTTGGATGCTTAACTGACTGAGCCACCCAGGGGCCACCTGCTCAGCAATCTTAAAAGCAGTCCTTGAAAGATTCAAATTCTTTCCAGTAATGTAACTACATCATCCTACAACAAACCCCCAAAATATTTAAAAGAAAAAAAAATTTAGTGCTCAGCAATATGAAATCCACAATGTCTGGCATCCAACAAAAAATTACCAGGCATGCAAAGCAGGAAAATATGAGCTATAATGAGGAGAGAAATCAATCAATAGAAACAGATCCAGGAATGTCACAGATGATTGAATTAGTAGACAAGGACATTAAAGCAACCATTAGAAATACACTCCATATGCTCAGGAAGGGACAGGGAAGCACGAGCATGTTAACAGGAGGCGTGGGAGATATGAAACAGACCCAAATCAAACTTCAAGATCCCATGATCACAAGGAAACCCAAGCAAATCTTGGCTCTAACACTTGCTGTGTAACCATGGGCAAGTTAATACATCTGTCTGAGCCAGATTTCCTCATCCGATGCATAGTAGCTAATGTATATTGAGCATTTGTTCTGTATCGGGCACTGTCAGAGCTTTCCACAATGAAACTATGCGGGTACTGTTATCACCATCTCCGTTTTATAGATGAGAATAACGGAAGGTTGAGGAACAGGAAACTTACATAACTTGCTGAAGCCTACATAGCACAGGGAGCTGGCAGATCCAGGATTCAAACCAGAGCCCAAGCTCTTAGCGTCCATATGCTTCTGTTTCTTTCAATGCAGTAAGATGGGGGAAATGATTGTGTTTGCTGCATAGGCTTTAATTTTTTTTTAAATTTCAGTTTTGGGTCTTTTTATTAAAAGATCCTATTTAAGTAATCTCTACCCCCAACGTGGGGTTCAAACTCACAACCCCAAGATCAAGATGACACACGCTACTGACTGGGTCAGTCAGGTGTCCCTAAGATTTCAGTTTTACTGAGGTATAATAGACAAATAACATTGTAAAAGTGTACATGATGATCTGATATTTGTATATATTGTGAAAGGATTTCCCCCATTGAGTTAATTAACTCCTCCATCACCTCACATATTTGGGGAGCAGTAGTGAGGACATTTAAGATCTACTCTCTTAGCAAATTTCAATTATAGAATACAACGTTATCAACCATCGTCACCCTGTGATGGCCAAACCAGATAACCTGTGTGGACGCATTCACTTAGCACAGAGTGTTTGTTCAGAGCAAAAAATAAATGAAAACTTCAGGGGGGTTCAGAATGGCTGGTGTAGGGAGAGGTAAGTTCTGTCAGGCCTGGAGTGAGCATTAACACCAGTACTTACCAACTGGGCAGAAAGTTCAGGAGGCCACCACCTACTCTGGGCTGTCTAAAGGAGCTTTGCTTCCTTCAGGTCCCTTGGATATCTTCCCACATCCCCTGCTCTTTCCCTGGAGAGGAGGAAGTGAATGAAGAGGTGCGGCTTCCTTCTCTTCCGTTTTACATGGAACGTGCCCATTATGGTCAGGGAAACTGAGCAAAAAGAAGCAAAGAGAAGGCTCTTCATGTTCTTTACTCTTTTTTGAGTCACTGAAACAGCATATTTTCGTTTTGTTTAAGGATATTGTCAAATCTGAAGGGCACCTGGGTGGCTCAGTTGGTTGAGCATCGGACTCTTGATTTTGGCTCAGGTCATGATCTCACAGTTGGTGAGATGGGGCCCCACATTGGGCTCTGCGCTGACAGTGCAGAGCGTGCTTGGGATTCTCTCTGTCTCTCCCTCTTTCTTTGCCCCTCTCTTGCTCATATTCTCTCTCTCTCTCTCAAAATAAATAAATGAACAAAAAAAAGTTTAAAAAATATTGTCAAATCTCAAAAGAAGTACACATAGGCATATTGAGTAAATGCTCCAGTGTACTTGGGCTTCTAAAGTATCCCTTGTTGCATTCTGAAAGATTTACTTGGTTCTGGAACTTTAGTTTGAGCTCTGGTCAGATATGCTATTTCCTGACTGATCCCTGGGACCAAGTATTAGAAAAATGGCCAATCTCCAGCTCACTAAGGCTGTAGACATCAGTTAATGGGTTGGAATTATCTCCTTTTATGCACCTGCTTGTCTGAGTAGCTATTTTTTTTTTCAAAATTCAATATCAATGTTACATTTATTCCTTAAAATTTCCTTTTATTGTTTCTTATTATCAAAATAATATGTTCCTTGTAGAACATTTAGAAAATGTAAGGAAATAAAAATAGGGAACCACACTGCCAGTAATCCAGCATGCCTTAAGTTTTGATGTCCCTTTTCCCTGCATTTAAAAAATGTCTTTCTGAAGAAAATGAGGTCACGCTCTTTAAAACTGAAGTATCATGGATGTCTTCCTCAGCCATTGGGTATTCTTCTGTAACATACATTTTTGCGTGGTTCAATAATAAATATACAGTAAC
Organism: Hyaena hyaena; assembly: GCF_003009895.1. Classification (NCBI taxonomy): domain Eukaryota; kingdom Metazoa; phylum Chordata; class Mammalia; order Carnivora; family Hyaenidae; genus Hyaena; species Hyaena hyaena. The sequence continues at coordinate 2,634,869 of NW_024080720.1, read as the reverse complement.
ATTTAATGCAAATTTGAACTACACAGCTTGAAATAGTAGGATATAAAATATTAATTAAACCTTGCTTTATGGGCAAATTCAGGAATAATGTGAGTCCTGCTTTGCATTTCTTTGTTGTAGGGAATTTAATCTTGCATCACGTGAGTTCTGCATTCTGTGCAATCTTCAGCAATGCAACCCCTTGCATAAAATATGAGTGTCCTCTGCTGCCATTTGTCTAGCCCAGGGCCCTAGTGATGACCACTTATTACCACAATGAGCTTCCTTGAAGATAAATCTTTGCACACATCCGTACTGATCTCTTCAGGATAAATTCTTCGGAATTGCTAGCTCAGGGTTTTTGATGTACATTATCAAAATCCTGTCCTGAAAGGTGGTGTCCACATTTAACCAACTGATATTTACATGGTGCTCCTTACTATGTGCCAGGCGCTATTCTGAGAACTGTGAGTCTTCATCATGATGGTGGGCAGTAGGTACTATTATCACCGTTCACAGATGAGGAAGCTGAGTCACATGCAGGTGCCCAGGTCACAGTGCTAGTAAGTGGTGGAACGGCTTCTCAGTCCTAGCTCCTGACCGCTGTGCTATGCTGTTTCTCCAAACATTCTGGGCTGCAGACGACGACGTGGTCATTTCTCTGTGTGCTTTTCCACAACAGGTAATATCTATCTACTCAGAGGGATTATGACGGTACCGTTTAGACTGGGGAAATTGATTCAGCTAAAGGTGGTTTCTGAGCAGTGCAGCTATATGAGTGAGATAAAAGAAGTTCCAGTCCTTGCTCACCAGTGAATTGCTGGCTTGTTTGATTTCTCTTCTAAGAAACCCCATCTCATAATATTTTGGAAGCTTCCCCCAGGCAGAAGAGACCTCTCACCTTTGGTCTTCATGTAACAAATGTTCCTGGGGCCCACCTGTTGTCCCCAAGGCTCTGCTCACAGCACCAGTATTTTAGGAAATGCGCCTAAGCTGTGTGGCCGCCTTCCTCCGCCCGCCCGTCTGGGGCGGATGCTGGCTCCAAGCTTTGAGGACTCTGCAGTCCCCTGCCACCGCTCCTGCCTGATGCTTGCTTTGTTCACACACTGCGATGGCTCACGCTGAGAAGCCAAGAGACATAAAACTCTGGCTGTCACCCTGAGGTAGATAGCTAAGTTTATTTACTTGCTCTGAGCTCACCTGTGGGGTGACTAATTCTTTTCCAAGACCTCCCGGACCCCTGTCTTAGGATATAAACGCTAAGCTGCTGTAACAAAAATATCCAACAAAGCATGGCTTAAAGACTGGTTTATTCTCTCTCATTGTGAGCAGTTCTGATTGCTGGGGCGACTCTAATCTGCACTGTGTTTCCGGGATCCAGGTTCCTCCCATCCTGTTGCCTTGCTAGGGCACTAACCTGTACGCATGGTCAGCGGAGCCAGTGGGAGAAGGAAAGGACACGGAGGATCCACGCCCACTACGGGAGGCCTAGGCACACTTTACTTCCACCTGTATTCTATTGACAGGGAACACGTCACGTGATAACACCTAACTGCAAGGGAATCTGGGAAATGTAGTTAGCTACACACCCAGACGGAAGGAAAGAGTGGGTTTTTCGGGGAGCTAGTGGCTCCTTTGGACACTCCACATAGGAGACAAACCCAGCTGGGCGTCTTGACCACATAGTGAGGTTATTATCATACTTCTCTTTCTTGTTTCTCTTCATCTACCACATCAGCAGGTGAATTTAAGAATAAAATATAAGGCATCTGGGGCGCCTGGGTGGCTTAGTCGGTTAAGCATCCGACTTTCGCTTAGGTCATGATCTCGCTGTTCGTGGGTTCGAACCCTGCGTCGGGCTCTGTGCTGACTGCCAGCTCAGAGCCTGGAGCCNGGGCTCTGTGCTGACTGCCAGCTCAGAGCCTGGAGCCAGTTTCAGAGTCTGTATCTCCCTCTCTCTCTGACCCTCCCCTGCTCACGCTGTCTCTCTCTCTCTCCTAGAAATAAATAAAAAATATTAAAAAAAAAAAGAATAAAATATAAGGCATCTGGAATTTGTTTAGTCTCAGTGCACTAGCTCCATGGGTGGAAACTTACTCCTAAAAACATGTGTTAATCGAAAAAATAAAATAAAAATAAAATAAAATGCATATGTTAATCTTGTTTGCTCTGCCTAACGCATAGTGTCATAGTGTCAAGTTAGAGCTTTGCATACGGCTTTGGAGACAAAACATTCTCAATGAGAAACCCAGCTCCATTTATGTCCTTTCTGTATGACTTTGGGTGTGTTACTTAAACTCTGAGTTCTAGTTTGTTGGAGGACTACAGAAGCATGCAGAGAGAACTGGGTGCAAATCCTGGCTTCTGGGGCACTAGACAATTCTAATTGATGTGGATCTTGGGTTTCCTGGAGAATGGGTTTCCTGTCTGTCAGTGGGTTGTGTAATGATATGTGTCCTGAGCATGTAGATCTGTATTGGCTCAGAGTACTGAGAAGTTTGGGCTGCAGTCTACCTTCAGGCTCAAACAGTGTGACTGTCCTGACTCTCTTTCTCTGTAGGTCAGCTTCAGCCTCGGGCCATCTCTACACAGAAGCAAATGGCTGTGACATATTCAGAGGAAGAGCGAAAGCGCCTGCTCCCCCAGACACCACTTCAAGTCCCATCAGCTCTGACAGGTCATGTGCCTGTCTCTGAACTCCCACTTGGGGGATGAGGTTAGCTGATTGGCTGAAGCCAATGGGGACCCACTCATGGAGCAAGGGATCGGGTCACCCCTATATAACTGTATGGCAGTCTATAGCTCCTCCAGAGGGAAACTGGGTTGTAGTTACCAGAAAGGCAGCCCAAACAACAGATGTCCACCGCAAAGAATGTGTTTGAAGGATGAGTTAATTGGGCCGAATTATGATTTGTTTTTTGAAATTATGAACTGATTTCCTCCGATGATAGAGGAACTAATCATGGTCTCTGGCAGTTTTCCTTCATATCCTCCATAGCTGACTTCTACAGTTTCCTTTTCTTTCTTTGTCCACACCAGTGAATGCTTTGCTCCCCCCATGGCATTGTCAGTGTCTTTCTGAACCACGACTTCATTGGACACCTGCAGACCAGTTGAATGAAGAGCAACTCATTAGGGATCCAGGTATTTTCTTTAATGTTTATTTATTTATTTTGAGAGAGAGAGAGAGAGAGAGAGAGAATGCATGAAGGCACATGTATGAGTGGGGGAAGGATAGAGAGAGGGAGAGAGAGAGAATTCCAAGCACTCTTCACACTGTCAGCACAGAGCCTGATCAGGGCTTGATCCCATGAGCCACAAGATCATGACCTGAGCCAAAATCAAGAGTCAGACACTCTACCAACTGAGCTACCCAGATGCCCAGATATCCAGGTATTTTTGAACTTTACGTATTTGTCTTTGAAAGAGCAATAAACGTTTTGTCTCCAAAGCCTGTGATACACACACACACACACACACACACACACACACACACATCCGTATCTTTATCTATCTATCTGCCTATCTATCTATCTATCTATCTATCTATCTATCTATGTGTGTGTGTGTATTGGAGACAAAAATTGTATATATGAAAAATAACATACATTAATATGGTTAGGTAGAGTAAACTTTTGGGGTCTCACTTTCTTATTTGTAAAAGTTTGTGGTAGAAATAGATGCTAAGTTCTTTTCAGCATGAAAACCCTTTGGAGAGGCAGCACTATGGAATAACAACAACAGTCATGGCCAAAAGTAATTATTAAGTACTCACTGGATACTGCCCTAAACTCTAATGTGTATAGTACTTTATTTCATTGAATCTTCACAACAACTAGGTGAGGTGTGAACGATTATCAACCCCTTTTAGAGATGAGAAAATTGAGGATTAAGGAAATCCAGTTCAAGATCACATGGTAGGTAGGTGGTTAGGTACTAGAATTCAGGTTGATAAATTTCTGGAGTCTGTGCCTTTCATCACACCGTATTGTCACTGCAATTTCTACTGGGGAAGAAAGATTCAGATTTGGGAGTCAGAAAAACTTGGATTTGAATTCTATGTGACTTTGGGAAAGTTGCTTAATCTCTCTGAGCTTTTGTAAGATGTAAGACGGAAATAATAATGACTACCTTGTGGGCAAACGGTTAGCATTAAAGTAGTTGAAGTAATGAAAGTAAAGTTTTTGGCACATAGTAGGTACTCAGTAAGGGATATCTATCGTAATGACCCATTAAACTAAGACAATTAGTAGAATACATTGGTACGAGGCCCACAAGAACCCTGTGAAGACCCCTAGCCTCCAAGTCACTGCTTTGAATGCCTGTCCTAAAACAGCATGTTTGTGAAAGCAATCTTCTTTAATAAAACTTTGCCTGTTTCGAACTGCAAAGCGTGCATTTGACACAGGCGATTGACAAGTGATGGAGCAGGGGTAATATTTTTTAAACACCCGTAGCGACGATACCGAGGAATGCTGTTTTGCAAACAGAAGTGTTTTTCCTTTTCCAGCAATCTGGGTCATTTTCCCTGTGAAGGGGAACTATTTTCTCTGCTGAGACTAGACCATGAGATTCCTTTTCCCAGGCAAGAGGAGGGGTAAAAACACCTGAGCTGTAAGATAGGGAAGAAGGGGGAATATGATGCGTGGGAGTGCTCTGAACAGACAGGCAGGGAAGCAGAGTAAGTGCCTTTTGGTCTGGGGGCTTGGGTATAAGAGGAAGAGAGAGAGGACAAGGTGGGAAGAATGGTCCTCTCCCTCGCTCTGGACCAGAACTCCTGCTGGGTTGGTAGAGAGTGTGGATTAGAAATAGCTTAGAGACATTTGGAGGAAATGCTAGAGCAGTGGCCCTCGGGCCCTGTGCCCTATTTGGGACTCTGGGATGACACTGAGTCATAAGGAGCCCTATACCAACTTGGGGAGGCTGCATTACCATTGGCGGCGTGGTGTGCTTACGCAGAAACGGTCTGTGATGGTGTCTTGAGTCTCTGTCAATCCCCTGGGGCCTAGGCACACCCCCTCATCCCCCTCCACCGTCACCAAAGGGACAAAGAAAGCGATTGAATGTGTTAGCTGTCCTTTTATTACAAGGTCAGAAAGACCCTGTAGCTAAGAGCTGCAGGATGGATTCCCTGGGCCAGAGAGACTGAATGGAAGTCACAACCAAGTCCCGGAGGTATCCACAGAGCCAGTGGAGACTAAAGTGGGTCATGCCCAGCCACCCAGGAGTATAACCCAAGTAGGAAGACTGACTATGAGTTCTGCTAACTTGGTAATCAGCAGCAGAGACCCAAAGAAGTGCCAGTGATGATGCACCAAGGGACATCTCTTTGGAGGGCAGTGAAGGTCCCGGAGACAGTATGAGGGGCATGTGGACCCCTCCTTTCCCAAACCCCATCATCAGGAGGAAATGTAAGACTCTCCATGCAACTAGATGGCATCTTGACAGGGAGAATGAGGAACCAAGCCTGGAGACGAGAGAGATAGCCCTGAGAGCAAATCTGACCCCAAAGTTGGATTAAATATTTATCCCAAAGAAACCGAGCCAACCTGAGAGTGTTCCAAACGGTGGCTGAGTTACCTTAATTGGAAATTAAGATTTTCCCACCTTTGCCACCACGAACAAGATATTTATAGGCAAACAAGAAAGTCTGTGTTTTGCAACACAGAGTTGCAGTGTGTAGTACGTTGGTCATCCAGATTTTGGGCGTTTTCTTTCTTCCTATTCAGTCATTTGTTCAGGGAAAGTGGGTGTCTCCCCGAACGGCTCAGAAGCAAATACTGATTAGTCCAAACTGGTCACTGTGCCCATTCGCTTGTCAGTGATTGGTTCAGGCATGGCTGTGTGCAACGCTTCTGGCCATGAAACACTGGGACATCCAATTTGGGGTGGGGGGGGGGCATCTGGGAAGATTTCCCACCTTGAAAAGAGAAGGTCTCCATTCGGATGCAGGTAATGACTAACTGTGACAGGCAACTTGGGATGGTTGAGGCGGGGGCGGGGGGGTGGTGGGGGCGGTGCAGTTGGTGGTTAGCTGAGGACTAGCAGACACACTATGAGTCAGGGATAAGAAGCTAGAATGAATCTGGTCCTTGATGATGCTTTTGGACCCCTGGCATGACCACCCTACCCCCCACCTTCTTGGTGTATGAGAGAATAAATCATCCAAGTTAAAGCTATTTGAGATGAATATGTTACCTGCAGCCAAAAGCACCCTAAGTGAGGTTAGTGTGGCCATACGATTGTGAAAAGGAAGATGGTGCTGACAGTCGTCACCATTGAGAGCCACTTGGATCACCTCCTCCTGGCAAGCCTTGGTACCAGTCTATTGAACCCTCTGGGTCTGACAGCAGCAGTGACTTCACGTGGTAGCCTCTCCCCTTCAATTCCTTTCCTAGAGGAAGAGATGAAGCCACACTTGTTAATTCTTCTTGAACATGAACAAAGGAATCCTTTCTGCCCTTTTAAAATGTATTATTAAAATGTAAAAAGGATATGTTGCTTCTAGAGTTGCCTAGGAGAGTGAACTGGGAACAGTTAAACATCAAGCTCACTGCTGTTTTTTGGCTTTAACTGGAATCACCTTTGCCTTTTGCTATGGAATAAAGGAAGTCTTAGAACATAAAAGCATTTACTGGATCTTAACTGCTGAGCTGACCAGAGACAGAAGGCGCATACGTACTGGAGCTGTATAATTTGGCTCTTTTTTAACATTCAGAGTTCTCTGACTTTGCAAAACTGTATCTACTTTGGTCGAGCTTATCCGCTCCCCCTCCCCCCCATTAAATAACATTTCTTGGAGTTCATCATTGTACATGCCTACTTACTTCAGCATAATTTACTAGCTGGAAAGGGGGGGGTGTAGAGAGAGAGAAAGAGAGAGAGATTGAGAGAGAGAAACTCATCCTTCCAAGGACTGTTTCCATTACAAAATATCCCAGAATTTCTTTTTCGGTGGCTCTGCAATGGTTGAACTATGTTGTTCCTTTTGGAAAGTCTGTTATGTTCTAAGGAAACTTCAGGGGTGAGTTGGAGGCTGAGATAGATGTAAAATTGCCACCATTTCAACCCTCCTTCAATGTAAACAAGCCCAGGTATTATTTGATTTTTACCGGAGGCTTTGAAAAAAGTGCTTTCCTTTTATTAATGTTTATTTATTTTTGAGAGAGAGAAAGAGAGAGAAAATGCAAACGGGGGAGGTACAGAGAGAGGGGGAAACACAGAATCTGCAGCAGGCTCCAGGCTCTGAGCTGTCAGCACAGAGCCTGACTCCGGGCTTGAACTCATGAACGACGAGATCATGACCTGAGCCAAAGTAGGACACTTAACCACCTGAGCCACCCAGGCGCCCCGAATAAAGAGCTTTTTAGAAAAAGTATTTCCATTATGAAATAAAATTTGAAAACAACAGTGCTATGTAAGAACAAGCAAGTGCATACAACTCGAATATTACTATATCCTGACCTTTCAGTGTCATGTAGGTCTCTCATATGAAGGGCTTTACAAAACAAGTGGTAGACAGGATGTGGCTCAAGGGCTGGAGTTTTCTAAGACTTGCTCTAAAAGGGTACAGCCACAAGCAACAATACGGCTAAATCTTAAAAAAAAAAAAAAACAACTTAAAAGATACTGAATGCAAGAAGACAGACACGAAAGCATTAAAAGTGAAACTATATTGTTTAGGAGTGGAGAATGAGGTCAAGCAAAGCAAAGAATTGATCATTTAAAAGGCCAGGATCAGGGCAGCTGGGTAGCTCTGTTGATTAAATGTCAGACTTCGGCCCAGGCTATGATCTCTTGGTTCGTAAGTTTGAGCCCCGTGTTTGGCTCTATGTTGACACCTCAGAGCCTGGAGCCAGCTTTGGATTCTGTGTCTCCCTCTCTCTCTGCCCCTCCCCTGCTCACGCTCTGTCTTTGTCTCTTTCTCTCAAAAATAAACAAACATTAAAAAAAAAAAAATTGTAAAAAGAACATTCAAAAAGGCTAGGATTGTTGTTACCGCTGTAGGGAAGGAGGGTAGAATTGGGAGGGGGGCACACGAGGAACTTCTGGGGTGCGGGCATTGCCTAATTTTTTTACCTGGATAGTGGTTCCACTGCTATTCATTACACAATTTGTTAAGTTGTATATTTGTGTGTTATGCACGAAGAGTGCATTCTATTTCTCAATAAAATGTTGAAAAATGAATATTAAGAACCATGCACTATGCTATTATGCCCCATTAACTGATTGCAAACCCTTGTTTTGAGTTGATAAACATTAACCTTTATTTCTATATGATTCTTATTAGGCAACTCATTGGTATTCAGCCCTGGCTGTGCACTGGAATCTCCGGTGGAGTATTTCTTTCCCCAAAACACAGATGTCTGAGCCCATCCTGTTAGCATTTTGATTGAGCAAATGCAGGCCTTGGGGGTCTGCAGACCACTCCCCAAGCGATGGGTATTCGCAGCTGGCATTGAAAATCTCCAGTTCTTGGGGTGCCTGGGTGGCTCAGTAGGTTAAGCGTTCGACTTCAGATCAGGTCATGATCTCACAGTTCGTGGGTTCGAGTCCTGCATCGGGCTCTGTGCTGACAGCTAGCTCAGAGCCTGGAGCCTGCTTCAGATCCTGTATCTCCCTTTCTCTCTGACCCTCCCCTGCTCACGCTGTGTGTGTCTCTCTCTCAGAAATAAAGAAAACATTTAAAAATTTTTTAAAAAAGAAAATAAAAATAAAAAAGAAAATCTCTAGTTCAAACCACTCCGTCTTTCTGTGGTTTCTGCAACGCTCCCTTTACATACACGCTTTGCCCCAAATATTCATCCAAACTGACAAGCTGAGCATTTTATTTTTAATTGCTCTTGCCTTGAAGTGAGTTTTCCCTTTGAGTCAAAAAGCCCAGGCCCTATTCAAGATGGTATCTTATCTGGCATTTATTCCAAGCTTCCCACTCACCCACTCCTAGACTGCCGCACCTTGAAACTGCCTTTTTAAAAACACTCATTTCCTTATGTTAAGCCAAGTACACATTCTTGCCTCCTTAGACCCAATGTCATGGCTCCTTTCTCAGAGGGCCGCTGTCCCAGGCATGCCACCCACCCCGGCCGAGATAAGTGCCTGTTTATCCCTAGCCTTTGTTTCTGGGCTCTAAGTCAGTTTCCTATCACAAGGAAACATTCCTTCCACCCCTCTGCTGACTCATCTTTATCAGCATTTACTGGAGAATCTTATCAATAGCCTTTTGAACAACTACATAAATTAAATTCATCCCTTTTATTTACCCTTCCAAACATCTCTGGCAACTGCAAAACAGATTGACTTCCTCTTGGACTGCACTTCATTTGTTCATTAGAAGGTAATCTCCACTCGTGTTAAAGCCACAGTAATCTTTAAGTCCCCGTTTGCCTTGGACAGGCCTGCTTTACGCCTGGTAATTGTTAATAGCGCCCCCTTCTGCATTTAACAAAATATTCTGTATATATTGGGTTTGGATGATAAATTTTGTGGTTACCTTATTAAAATCTAGGCAGCATTGTTGAAAGAGAACCAGAGGAAGGGTCAGGAGACCCCTGCATCCCCATCACTGTGAGGCCACAAACTCGCTGTGTGGGTCTGATCATTATAAATCCTGACTCTCGCAGTGTGGTCCCCAGACCAGCAGCATCAGCATCAAATTGGGAGCTTGTTAGACATGGGGAATCTTTCGTCCCATCCCAGATCAACCGAACCATAATTTGCATTTTAATGACTCCCTGGTGATTTGGATGCACATTACAGTTTTTGAAGTCCTGTCCTCAACCTCTCCAGTTTCAGCTTATTAGTAAAATAAAAATTGTCTAGCTTCCACACAGCATTAAAAATAATATCCATGCATTCAGTTCTGCATTTTAATAACAAACCCGTGGGAATAACAGAGAAGTACATTAAAAACATGTACTTACATGTAGCATGACTTGCCTTAAAAAAAACAAAAAGTAAATGAATGGAATCTACCGTACAATCGAAGTGCTTCAAACATCATTTGGCTGTCATCGATAAGAAACGCACCTGGCAACAGCGCCTGGGTGGCTCAGTCGGTTAAGACTCTGACTTCAGCTCAGGTCATGATCTCACGGTTCGTGGGTTCAAGCCCCGCGTCGGGCTCTGTGCTGACAGCTGGCTCAGAGCCTGGAGCCTGTTTCAGATTCTGTGTCTCCCTCTCTCTCTGCCCCTCCCCTGCTCACGCTGTCTCTCTCTCTCTCTCTTTCTCTCTCTCTCTCTCTCTCTCTCTCAGAAATAAATAAATAAATAAATAAAACATTGAAAAAAAAAAAAAGACATGTACCTGGCTAAGGTGACACTCAGTGGGGAGGGCAATTGTCACAACAGAGGGCAGCTGTGGACAGCCAGTACTTCTAGGAGCTGGGTTTAGTGTTCCTAGTAAAAAGCGTTCCTTGTAAAAAGTAGTCAGGTAGGGTTCAAGTAGCAGCGAATACATATTTTACTAAATTTGATGCACTCTTTTCTGGTCTCCCTGATCAGTATTAGAAGTATTTACCAATTGCTCTTTGTAACGGTAACTTTTAAAGTCCCATATGAATGCTTTTTAGACATTTTCACGGAAGTGTCTCTAATATTTCAAGAGTGGGAGTGATACGGCAAAGCAGATCCAACTGCTCTCTGGAAGTCTGGCATTTCTTTGAAATTATATGTTTTATCTCTAAACTTCAAATAATTCTATCCTTCTACTGAGAAAGAGAGAGAGAGATTGAGAGAGAAAAGAAAGAAAGGCACTTGTCTTAAAAACCCAAATGCTGGCATCATCTAGAAAATACTTAACTGGTTTATTTATGATTATCATAGAATTATTCTCTAAACATTGTGACTTTTATGAATGCTTTATGCTCCTGCTTTGCATTCAAAATTCCCAACAAATGAAAATGGAAAAAAAACCCTGGTTTTATTTTCCATGTTTATTTATTTTTGAGAGAGAGAACTTGAGCAGGGGAGGGGTCGGGGGGTGGGGACAGAAAATCCAAGCAGACTCGGTGCTGTCAGCGCAAAGCCCAAGTGGGGCTAAACCCACAAACCGTGAGATCATGACCTGGGCTGAAGTTGGACTCAGACTGACTGAGTCTCCCAGGCACCCTGTCAATATCTGCTTTATTTTTTATTTTTTTAAATGTTTATTTATTTTTGAGAGAGAGAAAGAGACAGAGCATGAGTTGAGGAGGTCAGAGAGAAAGGGAGACAGAATCCAAAGCGGGCTCCAGGCTCTGAGCTGTTTTTACGTGGGGCTTGAACTCATGAACTTGCAAGGTCATGACCTGAGCCGAAGTTGGATGCTTAACCGACTGAACCACCCAGGCGCCCCTCTCCACCCCATTGCTTTTTGTGTCTTACATTTTTATTCTCAGTTTTATGCTAAGATTGCTTTTACCCACTCAGAAAAATACTGTATTATATTTGGATTTCCAGTAACAACAAAAAAAGGGAGAGATATTTGTATTGACTGAAGAAGAAAACATTTCTTGTGCTGGAACGAAAGGAACACATACAGTGTGCCCTCTGCGTGTTATGGGCTGTGACAGTTACTGCCATAGGCTGTATATTTGTGCCCCTTCTAAATTCTTTTTTTTTTTTAAGGTTTTTTTATTTATTTCTAGGAGAAAGAGAGAGAGACAGCGTGAGCAGGGGAGGGTCAGAGAGAGAGGGAGTCACAGACTGAAACAGGCTCCAGGCTCTGAGCTGGCAGTCAGCACAGAGCCCGACGCGGGGCTCGAACCCACGAACCGCGAGATCATGACCTAAGCGAAAGTCGGACGCTTAACCGACTAAGCCACCCAGGCGCCCCAGTGCCCCTTCTAAATTCTTATGTTGAAAATCTCCCAGTGTGATGGCCTTAGGAGGTGGGGCCTTGGGAGGTGATTAGATCATGAAAGTGGGGCCCCCAAGAAAGGGATTAGTGTCCTAATGAAAGAGGCTCTAGAGAGTTCCCTCTTGCCTTGTGAGGGCAAATGGGGAGACGGCTGTTGATAAACCAGGGAGCAGGCACTCACCAGACATTGAATGTGCAGGTACCTTGTGCAGACACGGAAGCAGGTACTCCCCAGCTCCCCGAACGGTGAGAGGTTGGGATAAAGAAGCCACCCAGTCTATGGTATTCTGTTTACAGCACCCCAAACCAGCTAAGCCAGGTGCTCATTCAGTGTGGGTGGTAGCAGGTGGGAATCTTCAAACAGGTAAGCCAGGCAGGCCTCCCTTCCCTCCTGGAAAGTATCAGTGCTAACTTTCTGGGAGCCCAGGTCTGGTGTGAGGTCCAGGGCAATTGCCTGCCCCAGACGCAGGAAGGAGAGTTGGGGAGTTCTGTGGATCTTTGATAAAGTCCATTTTCATGCATCCCCGCCATAGCAAGTTGTAGCAACAAGGTTTCATGACCATATTCAAAAAGGGTGTGCTCTTCTTACCAGTTATTTCTGTAGGGGGAGTTCCTTGGGTTTTTTCCACTGGTTGGTTGGCTGGCAATCTCTTCATAGTGAACATGGAGTGGCTGAATACAGTTTATAGATTCTACCGCCCCTACCCCCAGCGTATCTTCATAGATATGAGGATTTAATTTTGTGGCCCTGAGGCTGGTCAACTCATCCATCTTGTTGGGCCTAGAAACCTCTAATATTCCATTGCCCACCACTCACTTCCTGCATACAAACAGATGACATTTCATAAAGGGCTGTAACAGGATAGGATTTTTGCATATATTCTACAAACACTCATTATGCACTGGGGATTCAGACACTCGGAGAGCTCACAGTCCAGTGGGAAAGATGGTATCCAAGGTCACAGAAACAGTTCAGTGAGGGAGGGAGAAAAAAAAGATGTCGCATCCTGTTTGTGGGGCTGTGATGTATCTCGCTTATCTGGGACGGTCAGGGAATGATTTTATTCAGAGGTAAGGCTTGACCTCAGTCTCAGGGGATACGTTGGAGTGAAATGGGCAGGTGAGATCCTCAGCAGGAAGGCCACTGTAAGGCAGTGGCTCTTAGTGCAGGGCTACCATCCCCTTCCCCTTCAAGCAATGTCTGGAGACATTTTTAGTTTTTGCAATTTGGTGGGGCGTGGGGTGTGGCAAGCAGGGGTGAGTTAGCTATTGGCACGAGTGGGTAGAGGTCAAGGATGCTGCTAAACATCCTACAAGACAGGTGCAGGGCAGCCCCTATAAGAGCTATGTGGCCCCTAATGTCAGCAGTGCCAAGATTGAGAAGCCTGTTGTAGAAGAAAGGACAAGCTTCTTTATTTGTTTGTTTTTATTTCATTTTACTTTATTTTCTTTTATTTTAAGTTTGTTTATTTATTTATTTTTTTCTATGTATGTATGTATGTATTTATTTATTTATTTACATCCAAGTTAGTTAGCATATAGTGCAACAATAATTTCAGGAGTAGATTCCTTAATGCCCCTTCCTCATTTAGCCCATCTCTCCCTGACCCACAACCCCTTCAGCAACCCTCTGTTCTCTATACCTAAGAGTCTCTTATGTTTTGTCCCCTTTTTATATTCTTTTTCTTCCCTTTCCTTATGTTCGTCTGTTTTGTATCTTAAAGTCCTCATAGGAGTGAAGTCATATGATACTTGTCTTTCTCTGACTGACTAATTTCACTTAGCATAATACCCTCCAGTTGCCTCCAAGTAGTTGCAAATGGCAAGTTTTCATTCTTTTTGATTGCCGAGTAATAATCCATGCATATATATACTGCATCTTTCTTATCCATTCATCCGTCAATGGACATTTGGGCTCTTTCCCTACTTTGGCTATTGTCGATAGTGCTGTCAGAGACACTGGGGTGCATGTGCCCCTTCGAAACAGCACACCTGTATCCCTTGGATAAATACCTAGTAGTGCAATTGCTGGGTCATAGGGTAGTTCTATTTTTAATTTTTTGAGGAACCTCCATGCTGTTCTCCAGAGTGGCCGCACCAGTTTGCATTCCCATCAGCAGTGCAGAAGAGATCTTTTCTCCACATCCTGAGTTGCCTGAGTTGTTAATGTGAGCCATTCTGACAGGTGTGAGGTGGTATCTCATTGTAGTTTTGATTTGTATTTCCCTGATGATGAGTGATGTTAAGCATTTTTTCATGTGTCGGTTGGCCATCTGGATATCTTCTTAGCGCAAGCTTCTTTAAAGGACTTGAAGAATCAGGAAGCATAAATAGGACCAAAAATGGATGCAGAGGTCTCTGGTAGTGAGAAGTAAGAAGGGACCTCCAGTGTGTATTTCTTCCAACGCCACCTAACAACTTTCTAGTTCTCAGTGGCCCCTCAGAGGGTGCCCCACAAATTGAATCCAATTCCATTCTGACACTACATACTAGGAGACAGCCTCAGATAACCCAAGTTAAAGGCTCAGCTCCCCTTCTCATGCCAAAGACAGGTCCAGATTTGTTACCTGTGCTTCTGACCGACTGGGTGTAAATTCGAGGTTCCTAGATCCCTTCTTCAGTTTGATTAATTTGCTGGCGTGGCTCACAGAACTCAGGAAGCATTTACGTACATTGGCCCATTTATTATAAAGGAAGTGATCGGTGATACAGACAAACAGCCAGACGTACCTAAGGCAAAGTCTGAAAGAGTCCTGAGCACAGGGGAGCTTCTGTCCCCAAGGAACTGAGGCGCACCTCATCTCTACTGAAGGTGTATGTGTCCCCTAACCCGGAAGCTCTGCAAATCTCATTGTTGAGGAGTTTTTAATAGAGCTGATTCTGTAAAGCCCCCCTCCTTCCTTTTCCCAGAAGTTGGTGGGTGGGGCTGAAAGTTCTAATCTTCTAATCTCTTGTCTTTTCTGGTGACCAGCCCCACCCTACCTCCTCATTAGGATAAACTCAGGTGCCTTCAAAAAGTCTCTTTATGGGCAATAAAAGGCTCTCCTACCACTCAGGAAATTCCAAAGGTTTTAGGAGTTCTGGGCTAGGGATCAAGGTCAAAGACCAAATATATTTCTCATTATAAATAGGACGAAGTTTAAGAAGAGCCCTGTATATCAAGATAAAAATATTAAACATTAGTGGTGCCTGGGTGGCTCATGACCTGATTTTGATTCAGGTCATGATTTCACAGTTCGTGGGTTCAAGCCCCACATCGGGCTCCACGCTGACAGTGCAGAGCCTACTTGGGCTTCTCTCTCTCTCTCTCTCTCTCTCTCCCCCCTCCCCCTCGCCCCTCCAGTGCTCTCTGTCTTTCTCCCAAAATAAATAAAATAAATTTAAAAAAATTAAACATTAGCCTGGGTGCATTAAGAAGCCCCAAAACCATTATTAAAAAATTAATATATGCTCTTTAATAGACAACCCTAAAGGAGTGTTTAAATCTCATTACTGGGCTTATATACCATTTAATTTCTTCTTTGTTTACTAAAATATCTTTCCTAAATATCACATAATAGATACATATTTTGTCATAAATGTTAATGAAATGTTATTAACTCTAATTCATGCAAGAAAAGTTAATCATAAACATGAAATCCTCAAAGAACTGTGAGAAAATGTGTGTGATTATTTTGTGAGATCCTAGGGAGAAGGAAAGCCTTTTGGCACTTAACAGCAGAAACAAAACAAAACAAAAAGCCATGAAGAGGAAAACCCTTGGGTTTTACTACATAAATTCAAAATAGTGCCTCAAAAATTTGCAAATAGACAAGGAAAAAGCCTGCCAAACATAAAAATAATGGAAGAAATCATGAAGGCAATGATTGATTTTACTTACATTAGTCTTCAAGTGTCTGTGAATCAAATCTGTGTTAAACAAAATGAAAGGGCAAAAAACACGATGGGGAAAAATGTCTAGTCTAAAAAATAGTCATGTAATTCAATAAGAAAGCCCCAATACCCAGATACAAAAAAGCAGTAAAGGACAGAGATTCTCAGTGTTCGTATACATAGGTAATAAACATAATAAAATAATTTAACCTTCCTAGTGATGAAATAAATGTACAGGAAAACGAGAAACAATTTTTTTTCTATCAAATGAGCAAAGATTAAAGAGAAACCAACCATATAATGCTCAATTTTGGAGAAGTTCCTGAAGCAGTTGAAGTAGGATCCACCTTGCACATTCTTGGTGAAGGTACACACTTGGAGAACTTTGTGAAGTCTGGGAAGATGTACCTGGAAAAAACTGGCAATGTGTGCCTGGAAAAAGTTTATACCCTTTGGCTTAGCAATTCTACTTCTAGGAATCTCTCTGGAGGAAAGAAACAGACATATTAAAAGAGACTATGTACAGCTGTTCATCAGTGATTGCTCTAGTAAGAGCAAAAATAAGGCATGACCGACACGCCTAACAAAAAGGAAAAAATCCATTATGCTACATGCACACGGTGTGATCAGATGAACGTTTAATCATAAGGAAGAAGTGCTCGTGGCACATTATTAAGAAAATAAGATAGGGCAGTAAAATTGTAATTTTAACTTAATGTTTTTGAGTTTTAATATTTTAGAGAGAGAGTGGGAGAGGCAGAGGGAGACAGAGAATGTTAAGCAGGCTCCAGACACAGCACAGAGCCTGACACAGGGCTCCATCCAATGACCCTGGGATCATGCCATACTGACGGGTCGCTCAAATGAAATTGATCTCTGGTAACAACTCTTACTCTGGGAAAGACTCCCAATTTGGGTTCTTCTAGTTAGTTAAGGGAAGGGCAAACATTTCTCTTGAGCCCACAGAGTCTCAGTTGCTTTCAGCTCAAAATAGTCCACATGCCAAAGTGGCAGACTTTGGGAAGATTTGTCCTGAACTCATTCATTGTCTAGGGGTCTCTGGTTGCCCCTCCTTCCAAGCAGGTTTCCATCAGATACACTTAGCTTCCGCCCGCCTCCAGCCCCCCCCCCCCCCCCCCCCCCCCCCCCCCCCCCCCCCCCCCCCCCCCCCGCCTGGGCCCTCGGCAGGCAGGTAAGCTCTTAAGGGTTGAGAGAATGAACCAGATATTTTTTAGGTGTCCACAAGCGTTTTGTGCAGTTAAGACATCTCTGTCACCCAAAGTTTACAGAAGGAGCTCCAGGGTAGTATTACCTAATTGCACACAACAGCAGAGTGGAAATGAGACAGGGAAAATAAAGGGACCCCATGGAAAAACAGCTATTTTTTTAATTTGCTCCTTTTCCTGCTCTCGCTCTTGCTAGGACCTGCACCCCCCCCCCCACCCCGCACATGCTTTAATGTACATCCTCCTTGTAAAGGTCAAGGAGTTAATTATTTCTTTGCAGTTTTCCAGCACCATAGATAATATTTAAGGAATGACTGGGAGAGGTCATCGTGCAAGTTCTCTAAGACAACTGACCCCAGACACCCCGAGGGCAGGACCCCTGGCTCCAGGGCACAAATGGCGCTGAGGACTCCTGAGCACTTGCCCTTGTTCAGCCCCCTGGGTGCCCAGGAGAACCCGTATACCAGACCACCGTCCTCAGTAAAAGCTCCAGACCCCCAAGCAAGAGTGAGACTCAGCCTCCATCTCTGAATCTCCCAGATGCTCTGTCCGTATCTGTTCTCTCTTTATCTTCAACAAACTCTGCTCTCACTTCCTGCTGACTAGTGTTTGATTTCCATTCTGTGCGAAGCCAGGTACCCCCTTGTCTGGTCCTGTGGACCACTCTGGGGCCTCGGACCAGCCTGCCTGCATCAGAAATATCCTGCTACACACACACACACACACACACACACACACACACACACACACACCTGTTTACATGATGTTTGAGAACAAACAAAAGTTAAAAATAGGTACCACCAGTGACCTGACGACCCTGCTGTCCTTTGGGATACCCACCTAAAGAAAAGACAATGTTGGAAACCCACTAAGGTTTTATCCCCATTCATCTCCAAGGCGAGACCATGGGTACTGGTGGAGGATGGGCAGAGGGTGCCGTTGAGGTAGGGAAATTTACCCTGAAAACATTTTCAGGAAGAAGTAGGGGAGGGCAGGTATATTTACCAGGACCTTTTCTATCACAGCAGACAGCAAACAAACAAAAGGAAGATACTGGCTCATGTAATAGAAGTGTTCAGGAGTGTCTGGTTCTGATGACTCAGATGGGGAACCCTCAAATTTCCAACCCACACTCTCCATCTCCTGGCTTTGCTCTCTTCCATGTTAATTCCATTCTTAGCTGTGAGGTCAGGCATTAAGAGGGATTCTAGCAGCCTTGGGTAGGCAGGAGGCAGTTTATGACTGCTTAATGGTTATGGGGTCCATTTTTGGCATCCCAAATATGCCAACAGTATCATTTTAATTCATTTTTACAAAAAGACAGCTCTATTGCATTGCCCTTCTAGCCTTTGACTCTGTCTTCCAATAAAGGTAAGTCGACGGCAAAACGAAAGGCTGGGTGCCCTCCCCAGCTCCATCCCCAGGGATGACACATGAGCCTTCCTTTCCTGAAGGTTGGAGAAGCCCTTCGTGTGAAAGCTGAATGTCTCTCCTGGCATCAAGGGACTCAGCTGATCCTACAATACTCTTGGGGTCCAAGTGACAGCCTCTCTCTGAAAATCTCTGCTTTTTGGAAACATTGAAGGCACACAATCAAGTGTCCCGGGGGGGACAACAAGCAAAAAAATGTCACCTCCACACCAAGCCTAGCATAATGAAAAATCCCTGGAGGGAGAGGGCGTTGTGTTCCGTAGAAACCCTCTCCATTCCTGCTGTGTGCTGCGGAGAAATCTGCACACCATACTCTACTCTTTTACAAATGGAGAGCATTCAAAGGTCTTACACCAGCTCTACCATATTTTTGGTTGATTTGTGTTTTTGTTGATTTAAGGAGCGACCCCCTGTGTTCACCAGGAGGTGCTCAACAAGTCCACAGAGGACAGAAGTTGGAGCCACAGGGGTTAAGGATGGAAAGGGCCGAAGGTGCTTTGGGACTAAGTAATCTTGACAGGAGACACGTCATAGGGAAGCCAGACAAAACTCAAGTCAACAGAGCGTCAACCCTTAGCTGCTTCTAGCAGTTTCTTTCCTCTGCCTTCTTTTACGCCTCTCACCTACGGTCCTTGTTTTCTTATTTTCTCCTACACATTTTTTTTTTCAATATAGATTCTATTGCCTTCCCTATTGTTTCATCTTCCACTTTGTGTAGGGTGTGTCTTCTCTCTCTCTCTTTTTAACTTTGTATGTGTGATTGTTATAATTTCTTCCCATTGATTTTCATTCTTTTTTTCAAACCACTTCTATCTTGCCTTTAAAAGAAATCTCAGCCTTGTTTTATTGGAACCTTAATAAAAGAATTATTGTACCTGAAGTATGGAGTCTTTTCTTTCCATCTTCTTCCCATTTTAGCGTTTTATTATTCACTGGCAACTTTTAACAGACTGATTGAAATGCAGATGTGTAGAAAATAAAAACTAAAAACCCTCCCTCCCTAATTACATTCCCTAGCGGGAGCCACCGTGAACAGCCATGAACAGCCGGGTGTCTGCCCCATTCAGGTTTTTTTTTCCCCTGTAAACTGATAAATCACGTAAACATATTACTGCTCACACATTCATTTATTTTAATACAAATGAGATCACATTATCCTGGATGTTCTGCAGATGGCTTCTGCTTTTACGTATCAAGACTATTATCATTTTAAAATTTGTTTTCTTCATTTTTCCTCTGTGGAATGAGAATCATCGCTCTCGTGGCTTAGTCCATGTTTTATATTTTGATGATTTACATAGGGGGGTGCTATTCTGCTCTGATGTGTTTTTCCCCCATTGTGGTTTTCTTACCCTCTTCCATTTAGACAATCAGAAATGAAGCAGCTGTTGCTTGGAAGGATGGTATCTCAGCGGAGGAAGGGCTTTTGAGCCTCTTAGGCTGAGATCACCTTCTAGAAGATAGTTGAGAAGACGATTCGCTTAGTCAATTTTTCCTTCTGTAGAGAGAATTAAACTTCCTTGACCTGGGGCAGAGGTGAAGGGAAGAAGAGAAAGGGAGGATGAAGCAGAGGTGTGGGCTTTTAAGAGGAGCAGGGAAATGAACAGGACTCTGCTAGAGACTGAATGCTCGCGTCCCCCCAGAATTCACCGGTTGGAGCCCTCATCCAACCTTCGGAGTAAGGATGTAATTAAGGGTAAATGACAAGGGGAAAAGAAAAAAAAGTAAAAAATGGGAAAAAAAAGAAAAAAGTAAAAAATAAATAAAAACAAAATAAAATAAGGTTGAATGAGATCATAGGGTGGGGCTCTGAAACAGGCTCACCCAGGGTTTCGCAGTCTTCAATGAGCATCAGACTCTCCTGGAGGACTCACTAAAGCACGTAGTTTCTGGTCCGCCCGCCCCCCCCCCCCAGAAATTCTGATAGGGTAGGTCTGGGTAGGGCCCAAGAATCTGCATTTCTATCAAGCTTCAAGGTGATACTGATTCTGGCCTAGTCACAGGGTGAGTAGCTCTGATCTAATGTAATATTTTTATTTATTTATTTTTTAATTTTTCTAATATTTACTTTGAGAGAGAGAGAGAGGTGCCCCTGTGGGTGTCTGTTGAAAAATGTTACATTAGGGGCGCCTAGGTGGCTCAGCCAGTAAATGCCTGACTTTAGCTCAGGTCATGATCTCGTGGTCCATGAGTTCGAGCCTCACATCAGGCTCTGTGTTGACAGCTCAGAGCCTGGAGCCTGCTTTGGATTCTGTGTCTCCCTCTCTCTCTGCCCCTCCCCTACTCACGCTCTGTCTGTCTCTCTCTCAAAAATAAACAAACATTAAAAAAAAATTAAACAGATATCCACAGACGTAAGTGTCCCACAGCAAAGTCTTACAGCAAGTCAGGAAAGAAAGTGGCCTCAGGGCTCTGTTTGGGCTCCTTTAGGACCAAACAGCCATCCTGGGATCAATCCCACCGATCCCTCTGGGGTTGGGGGAATGGTAGTTTCTGATTGGCAGGGACTGGGCCAGAGGCCACCTCTGGAGCTGAGGACAGAGTCAACTCTGTCAGAACCACATGTTCTTCAAGTGAGAGAAGTTGGTTGTCCAGTAAAAGGAAACAGAAGTGAGGTCAATATTGCCATAAAGCTGGAGACAACGCCTTCTGTGGAACATAAACTCCTAGGGAGAGTAGATAGGCTGCTCAGATAGAAGCCCATCTGTGTCGGGGCTCAGGCTCTGGAAGGAGCTTGCCCAAGTTCAGAATCCCACCTGCCACGGAGGGGGTTTGGGGAGATACAATCTGATCCCTGACCCCAGTGCCAACCGACCTAACATCTGCATGGAGCCTCCCGTGGAACCCACCTTCAGAATGGAGTGTAACTTTGTATTTTAAACCTTCTGGCATTGAACAGAAAACGTGTAGTTTGGGAAACTCTTTTGGTTGGGTTCTTGGCTCGGTCAGGGAGTATCCATCTTTTGTATTTTGAAGCTGTCAATCCTGGGGAGGGGGGCGCAGAAAGGGGGTCTTTGGGAGATGGGTCTTCTCATTCCTATGAAATACATTTGACTTTCAATGAAGCCTTTTCCTGGGGAAGAGGTGTGGGAGTTGGCCACAGGGAAGAGGAAGCGTAGTTTGGGTTACTGACCCTGGGGCCAGGACTCAAGTGCTCATGTGACCAGGAAGGAGCTGGGTCCCAGGCAGCACCCACCTGCCTTCCGCACTCCGTTTAGTGGCTGTCGCTATAGCCCCCACGACTGAGTTTTCTGGACAGGAGAGGCTGGGGTGGGGCCCGGGGAGTCACAAGGACCCTCTGCAGGGATGTTCCCGTTTGGGTTGGAAGGATGGGTGAGACTAAAAATACCACCTACATGGCATATTTACTCTGCTCTTGTTAATACCCCAGAGGGATTGCCAAGAGTCACTACCACCAAGCCTGTGATTAAACCATAATAACTACTTTCATGTTTATAAATTTTGTCCTTGATATCAGAGAGGAGTATTTTTAGGCTAGAACTTGGAGCTAACAAATCCCAATGCATGAGCGTGGATTGAAGCAAGTATCTCTCCTTAAGGTTTACTTCCCCGGATACAGCGACAAGGCCAGGAGGGACCTGTCCCCAGGGGTCAAATGGGAGACTCCAGACACACCAGGGTACACACCCCTTCATCCCGGGGCATCTTCTCACCAGACATGGAAGCTTTGTGCACATCTATGCTCTTCTATCCTCCCAACCTCAGAGGGATGCCACTCATTCATTCATTCATCTGGTCATTAACTAACTAACTGAGCATTTATTTCTTGAGTGCTTACCAGGTGCCAGGCACGAGGGATAAGGCAGTGAATACAGAGACAAGCTCCCTACTTTCATGGAGTTTACATTCTAATGAAGCTGGTGACTGCTGACTGGGGAGCCAGACCATTCGTTCATTCACTAGGAAATAATAAGAAGGAAATATATAGGGAGAAATGCTGGGGAGGCAGGGCTACTTTAGGTAGCAAGGTCAAGGAGGTAATATCTGAACTGAGAAAGAGCCAACCATGTGAAAAGCCAATGCTCTGCTTCTGCTTCGCTGACCCCAATACCCCACTCCCTTCCCTCCTAACTCTTCATCCTGTGCTCAGGTCCAAAGAAAACATCTTCCACTCCTCCATGAACCTGTTTTAGCTGGAAATCAACTCTCTTTTCAGGATACCACTTCCCCTAGTGGCTCTTGCAAATAATCTTTGCTCATTCTGTACATCTCATGAATTCTGGGTCAGAAGTGGGGGTGGTGGTGGTGGTATTGGAGCCCTTTTTGTAGTGCTCTCTCCATGGCATTTAAATGTCCCCGCTCCTGCCATCTGATTATACCACATCCTCCTTCTCATTGCTGTCGTTCACTTGCCTCCTAGACCCTCCACTCTGTTCACTGAAGACTTTGGGACCTGCCCTGCCATCTTCCTGTTCAACTCAAATGCTGACAGTCACCTGCATTGTTCACCTGGTGATCTAGCTTAAAAGTCCTTTGACTTTGGGGTGCCTGGGGTAGTTCAGTCAGCTGAGTGTCTCACTCTTGGTTTTGGCTCACTTGATCCCAGGGTCGTGGGATCCAGTCCTGTGTCAAGCTTCATGCTGAGCATAGAGCTTGCTTGAGATGCTTTCTATCTCTCCCTCTGCCTCTTTCCCTGGCTTGCGTTCTCTCTCTAAAATTAAAAAAAATTTTTTTAAATTTCTTTGGCCTTGATTCTTTTGATTTTCACCTCCACCCCACTGCAGTCCTTTCCCACAGCTCCAGCCTGGACCCACATGGGCTCCACACTAAAAATCTTAAAACTTTCTATTTCACCCTAGAGGAAAACCATGCTTTCTCAAGCCTATCTCTCAGCCAGGTATCACAAATAAAAGAAACTCCTTCTCCAAATAGCCGTGAAAATACCCTGAGTCTTTCCCAGAAAGGTCTGAGACAGCATCAGAGGTGCAGACACAGTACACTATACAGGTAGACTTCCTGACAATGGCCTTCACTCATCTCTCCCCTCAAAGTCCCAAACTTAGGACAGTGCCCTCTCCGTGTTCCTTCTATCCTGCTGAAAACTCCCAGTCTGCTGAATTCTGTTTCCCTTGCCCCTTTCCCTCTTTGCCTCCTCCTATCATCTTTTTCTTCTCTGCCCCCAGTTGGATCTCCATCTTCCTAAAATACCCTTGTGGATGACTCTTCACGTGTTCGGCATCTTCACCCCTGGCCCTATCCCAGCAGATTGGACGTTGGCAAAAATCCTTGGAAAATGGGGGGTGGGGAGGCATGGGAGGTTGCAATACCTATCATATGATTTGTCTTCAGCACACCTCTCAGTGTTCATCATCAGATATCTTTCCAGACCTTTTGAACCCCTTCCTCTTACAGCACCTGTCTTTCCTCCCTGTAGTGATGTCCAGTGCCCCATTCCCTGCCGGTCCACTGGCCCCTGTCTGATGTCTCTTTGCTCCCTTCTCCACTCAGACCCGTCTTGGAGGTGGTCATCTGAATGCTCATTTCCCTTGTACTTCTCGGCTGTATCATTTTATTGTCCCTGCTGAGCCTAACGCAATCCAAATTCATCACCCAGTCATTTCTGCATCTACACCTGGGGAAAAATCACACAACTTGGAAGGTGGTACCTTGCAAATCCATGGCAACGAAGGCAGGGGGCACAGATTTGCTCATTAGTTCTTTCCCTTGTCTGAGATCAATTCTTCTCCTGTCCCTCCTCAACCTGCATCCAGTGTACCTGAAGGCAAATCATGTTCGGACTTTCCAGGTAAGAGAACAGATCGTTCCTCTCCTGCCTTTCTTTGTGTATTTATTTCATTTTAATTGGGTTTCTTCCATTTGAGTCTACGTGCTGCCGAAGTGAGCATGGGTTTCTTCCACTTGAAATCAAAAGACTACTGGCAGATGGAATTAGTGACCCCATGCTCAGAGAAGGTGCTAGAGGAAAGGGGAGGGGGAAGGCTCTTTCTGGATGAATAGTAAGATGGGAGTAGGTATTGATTCACCTTTGGCGTCCAGTTTCCGGAAATTAAAACAATTTTTAAAAATGTTTATTTATTTACTTAAGGGGGGTGGGGGGAGAGCATGAGGAGAGAGAGGGAGTCACAGAATCCGAAGCAGGCTTCAGGCTCTGAGCTGTCAGCACAGAGCCCGGTGTGGGGCTGGAACTCATGAACCACGAGATCATGACCAGAGCCAAAGAAGGATGCTCAACCGACTGAGCCACCCAGGCGCCCCCCTGCAAATTTTGAGGTCAAGCGTGATCTCCTGGGAAGCACAGGCTGATCTCCTAGAGAATATTCTGGAAACAATTGATGAGTGCAGCTCTGTCCTCTTCCTGTCTTTGCTCCAAATCCTCCTTAGAAAAGCAGAACTGCCTGCAGTTTGAAATGGACAATCAGACACTGCTAACAGCTGCATCCCCAAAACTTCGATTCTTGGCAGAAGGATCCTGACACAAAAGTATTTCTTTGTGGAAAATTATGCATTCATCGAGCTCATTTGAAACAAAATATGATTTGCATCTTAACTTCCTGTAACAAGCTCCAGTTCTTCTGCGGGTTTCATAATGTCTGATTTCGTTGGACCAGATTGGTGGGGCACATGCTTTACCAAACAGTTTAAATTCAAGCCCAGGTTTTTCTTATTTTAAATAGCAACAGCTGCTAAGCACGATAATTGTTGTATTTCATCAAAATAAACTCACCAAGTTGCTTCTGAGTGTTCCTTGGAACTGCTCTGCTTGGGGGCGCTGGGGATCCTCGGGCTGCCAAAAAAGGTACAATGTTTGGGGGGCGCCTGAGTGGCTCCATCGGTTAAGTGTCCAACTTTGGCTCATGTCATGATCTCACGGTTCGTGAGTTCGAGCCCTGTGTCGGGCTCTGTGCTGACAGCTTGGAGCCTGGAGCCCACTTTGAGTTCTGTGTCTCCCTCTCTCTGCCCCTATCCTATTCATGCTCTGTCTCTCTGTCTCAAAAATAAATAAACATTAAAAAAAAAAAAGAAGAAGTTACAAAGTTTGGGTTTGAAAAACAGGAAGTGAGGCTCCAGGTCTGGAGGGAGATAAATGGACAGCTCCAAGAACAGAGAAAGGTAAAAACAGTAGCTGAAGAGCTTTTTGGTGAGATACTTCCCTCTCAGTATTTGGTTGGGTCTTCTCTCTGCAATGGTCAGTAATTCCCAATTTCTGAACAACTGAAAGGAGGGAAGGAAGAAAATAGTAACTATCAACTATGTTCTCAGCACTGTTGCGGGAGCATCATGAATTTATGTGGGAGCCAGAGTATGTCTCTTAAAGGAAATTGGGATCATGCCACCTCCTTAAAGGCCTCCTGTGGTGGCTTCTCAACCTTGGCTGGCCGTTAGAGTCCCTGGAAAGCATTAAAAAAAATCCCCAAATGCCCAACCTGCACCCCAGAATCGGTGAGGGTGGGGCCCACACATCAGTATCTGTTTAAAGCTGCCTGGGTGACTCCAGTGTGTAGTCAGTGTTAAGAACCACTGCAATGGAGGGGCGCCTGGCTGGCTCCGTCGGTAGAATGTGAGACTCTGTAGGTTTGAGCCCCATGTTGGGTGTAGAGATTACTTAAAAAAAAAAAAAAAAAAAAAAACCTTAAAAAAAAGAAAAAGAACCATTGCATTAGAACCTGAATTAAATCCAAAGTTCTGACCCCAGCCAGGGAGGCCTTGCCTGATTTCAGATCCCATCTTCAAACGCCCGTCATGTCTTAACTTAGGATCAGTTACTGGTGTTCTTCCATTTCTGTGGACCAGAAGAACTTTCCATCGGGTCCTGGAAGACACCAGCTCTGCCCACCTCTCCAGTCTCACCTAGACCGCTATGCCCTCTCCTCTTCTGCCCTTCTCTTTCCGGCTCCTTCTATTCTTCCCTCCTTTCAGATCCTCTACACCTGTGGTTTCCTTTGTGCTCTTCCGGTAACATATTCTTTCCCCTGGACCTGCGATGTCCAGCCTATCGTTCAGGCCTCCGAGAACGCTGCTATGGCATGTTCACCCCTCACCTGCCCCTTGTCAGTTCCCACCTCCTTCCTGGTTTGTTCCTGTGCAGCAGGTCACTGTCTGAAGTTACCTTATTCATTTGTCTACCTGTCTTTTGTTTCCCTCCCAGAAGGTAAGCTGAGACGTCCTAGATATTATTTTTCACGACTGTATCCCCAGGGGGCTGATATGTACCAACTGTTCAGTAAACCTCTGTTGAATGAAAGAGTGTAGAGGAGATCACTCAATAAGTATTGGGTGAATGAATGATCTCATTTGGTCCTTCAAACAGCAGGTGTTGTTAGCATCACCCTCTAGGTAATTCATTGGGGTCAAAGCTTAAGTAGCTTTTCCGAGGTTACAGATAACGCGAGAGGTTCCCAAGGTCTCTGCCATTGAAGAAAGAGTGGGTTGCTGGGGAGAAGGGGAGGGCAAAGATCCTTTTTCTCAGACTAAGGAGTTTTGGGGACTCTGCCATCACCAGAAAGGGCAACTCCTCCACTAATTGGCAGGGATGTGCAATTAGGTTTTAATTGTGGGCTTCCGAAGGGACTATTTTAAAACCACATCTGTGGCAGCGTTTGGTGGAATCTGACCTTCTGCCCTTCAAGAGGGGGCAATCGTGATGACTTGCAAACCAAGGAGAGCCTCATTATTTGGGGTGATATGCTCTCAGCATGCCCAAGTGAGCTAGGGGCTGGGCAAGGAAGCAGAGCCTTCGAATATCAGGGATTTCCCTGCTGTTGACTCACAGCAACTGTCAGCCAGTCCCTATGGAGATCCGCACCCTGCAATGAAGCTGGAAACCACGTGAGACCTACAGTGAGGGTCTCTGCTGCCATGCGGCTCATGTGGCAGGCTGCAAATGACTGTGGACTTTGGCTTCCCCTGCACAATTGGTGTGGGAGACTTTGTCAGCCTGGAAGGTCAAGGGCACCTTGGTCCTCAGCTGTGTATCTGGATTAAAAAAAAAATCACAACATTAAGGCACATATTCGTCCGCCAGGGCTGCCGTAACAGAACACCACAGGCTGGGACCTAAACTATAGAAATGTCTTTTCTTATGGTTCTGGAGGCTAAAAGTCCAAGGTCAGTTTCTGGAGGCCTCTCTCCTCGAGTTGCAGATGGCGGCCTTCTTGCTGTGTCCTCACGTGACCTTTCCTCTGTGTGCATGCATTCTGGTGTCAGTGTGGCCAAATGTCCTCTTCTTTTTTTAATTTTTCAATTTTTTTAGTGTTTATTTTTTAGAGAGAGAGAAAGAGAGAGACAGCGTGAGTGGGGGAGAGGCAGAGAGAGAGGGAGACAGAGAATCTCAAGCAGGCTCCAGGTTCTGAGCTGTCAGCACAGAGCCCAACGCGGGGCTCGAACTCACAAACTGTGAGATCATGACCTGAGCCGGAGTTAGACCTTAACGGCTGAGCCAGCCGCCCAGGAGTCCCTCCCAAAACCCTCTTCTTATAAGAACATCAGTTAGATTGGATTTGGGCCAACCCAATGGCCTTATTTTAAATTAATCACCTCTTTATTTGTTAAAAAATTAAAGTGTATTTATTTATTTTGAGAAGCAGGGAGGGGCAGAGAAAGAGAGAGAGGGGAGAGAGAATCCCAAGCAGGCTCTGTTGGCATGGTTAGTGTAGAGCCCAGCACGGGGCTGGAACCCACAAACTGTGAGATCATGACCATGAACTGAGATTGAGAATCTGACGCTTAACGGACTAAGCCACTCAGGCCCCCCTTACTCACCTCTTTAAAGGCCCTTTCTCCAAATGCAGTCACATTCTGAGATACAGGGGGCTGGGGCTTCGATGTATGGACTTTGGGGGGACACAAATCAGGCCATAGCAGGTGACATTTAATGAGTGCTTATTATGTGTTAGGCTCATGAGAATTATCTTTTAAACGTCACCTCACACAAATTTTCCCTACAACCCTAAAAGTCTATACTGTTATTATAACTCATTTTATAAAACCAAGAGGCCAAAGCAGAGAGGTTAAGGAAGTTGTCCAAGTGAACAGAATTACGAGCGCCCACACTCACAACCAAGCTTGGGTACCTCTGATTCTGAAGTCTGTTCTCATAAAATCTGGGCTAAAATGCTCAATGCTGCAATTCTGCCTTTTCTGTTCTCTTCTTCTGAAATCACTATTATATGTATTTTTGGATAGCAAATACATTTTGTGTCTCTTCTCTGTTTTCTAAGAATTATATCTTTGTATTCGAAAACAGGTAAAGAGATCCCGTGAGGTTTTCTTAGGCTTGGTTTTTAAGTCACTTATTTAATTTTCTGCCACCACCAGTTGGCACTTTCCTTCTTCTACTTGCATGAAAAATTCACAAATGAGGGACGCACGGGTGTGGCTCGGTGGGTTAAGTATTCGACTCTTGATCATGACTCAGGTCATGATCTCACAGTTTCTTGAGTTTGAGCCCTGCATTGGGCTCTGTGCTGACAGTGTGGAGCCTGCCTGGGTTCTCTCTCCCTCCTCCTCTCTCTGCCCCTCTCCGGCTCATGTTCTCCCCCTCTCAAAATAAATAAGTAAACTTAAAATCACCTCATGTAAACTAGCAAAGAAGCAAAGAGCTACCCAGGGGAGCTGCCTGCATGCCCGAAGCAACCCCACCCGATGTTCCAGACAAGGAAATGTTGATCAGGGAAACCCTGCTCCCTTCGCTCTGTTCACTGCACTCTTCATCAGCCCCCTCATTTATCCAATCTCTGATTTCAGTCTCCTGGTATAAGACCAGAAGCCCCATCCAACATGTGACTCTCTAACCTACAGAGAACGTGAAGGGCAGTGGGTTAGGGTACTAGTAAGAAGCAAAAGCATTTGGCAGCATAAAGTGAGCATAAAAGCAGACATCACTCTAAGGTTTAATCCTCAGGGTGGAGAACTTAGAGCTCTGAATTACCTTGAACTTGAAGCATTTGTTTCAACGGAAACTGCAAACCGCTAATGTTTCCCTTCCTCTAAATACTCCCACATCCTGCCTCGTCTATGCAGAAGAAAGGGGCTATGCAGAATTCAGTCTCTCCAGGCTGAATTGTGCTATCCTGCATGGGGCTTTCTTTGGCCTTCTCTGGGGTCCCAGACTGGACAGAGAGAGTGAGTGAGAGAGAGAGAGAGAGAGATTTGATTTCTCCACTGGAGAAGCAGGCCGAATGATGACTTTGAGCAAAGAGCTCTGACACTTGTTCGGATCCTTCTTCTCCTCTGGTCCAGATGTCTTCTGTCAGCCAAGCCCCCCGCCACCTCCCCAGGCATTTCCATTGCCTCTGGCTCCCCCTCCCCCTCCCCCCATCCCTGTGTGTTGCTTAGATTCTAAAAAGAGATTTATTGCAGCAGCGTCTGGGCACACATTCAAAAACACCCAAACTACAAGGAGAAATTTGCTCAAACTCACATTGTACCCATCTATGCAGAGCTGCCCCCCAGCTCTAGCGACGAGGATGTTTCCCAGCAGCCTGAAAGTCGGCGCAGTTATCCTTTGCCAAACCTGAGCAGTTCAGGCCTCGAACTGCTTTCAGGATCCTCAGCGAGGTGGGCTCAGAGGAACAGCACCGACCACCTCTAAGGGCGTGCGCGCGGTGATGTTTATGCCAGGATGAGCCGCATGGCAGCCCTCTCCTCTCTGGGGAAGCCAGTTCAGCCCCACACTCCTGACACTGCTCATGTTGGCTCTTTGGTTTTCCTTTCCGTCCCTTTCTCTGTGGCCAAAACTTGACGACTCATCCTTAGTCTAAATTTTAGAAATCATCTGTTTTCACGAAGCTTTCCCCCGTTCTCAGAATTAACTGCTTTCTCATCTGCGCTCTGTTAGCATAGTGTAAACACCTTTCACTCCTACACTCGGTAAATGTTTACCCACCAGTTCCTGCGTGCTGGTCTTTTATTAGGCAAAGAAGACACAGTGACAGTGATGAGGCTTGAGTTTCCATCGAGCTTACTTTCTAGGTTGTAGAAACAGACCGAAAAAACCCTCATCAGAGTTTTTATCTCCCCCATTAGGTTGTGAGCTGCACTGCCATATGGCGGCCCTCCTTCCCTTCCTCCTACCACACCCTTACCCCACTGCCTGGGCCCTTCAGGCACTCCATATTAACTCACGGAAGGCGGGCGTCATGACTTAGGCACTCTGGGTACCGCCCTGCCTCCCAGCCCCATAGACCGAGCATCATACCTTCCATATGGTAGCCCTCAGCTAATCTTCATTGAATGTGTAATTAATCTGTATATTGTCATTTTGGTTAATCCTAAAAAAAAAAAACCCCTGAGCAGGTGACATTTATAACAGAAACATTAGAATCCAAAGGGACCCTGTTAGGAATAGATTTTTCCTGTTTTCCTTAACCCCTATCTCCTGAACACATCCATACATACACACAGGGTCTAACTTGGGAAGCAATATTGACTTCCAGTACTTACACGGAGGAAATTTCTGCGGGGCGTTGGTTACACAGATGATGGAGAAGATAATGGTAAGGCGCGGCTACAAATTGTTACTCTTGCGTCAAAAAATGGAGCCTATTTCTTTACCCGTTGAATCTGGGCTGGTCTTGTGACTTTGGGAGGAAGCAATCGTACAAGTTCTAAACATGGGCCTCAAGAGATTTTTCCTATTTCCCTACTCTTTCTTGGAACCAGCTGCTGTCTGAATATGCCTGGGCTAGACTGTCTGAAGAAGAGACACAGGAACCCACCACCACCCAGATGACAGCCAGCCAGCTCCCAACGTAGGGCCCCCCGCTGACTTGGCAGCCCTGTGAAGATGCCTGAGTGTGCCCAGCAAAGACCAGCAGGATTGCCCAGCTAAATTGCTACCTCATGAATCGTGAGCTGCATATAAATGGTGGTTGTTTTAAATCACTACGTTTGGGGTAGTTTGTTTCACAACAAAAGCCAACTGGCACATGAAGTAACCCAGAGATTAGCAACAGCAGGGAGCCACCAGTGTCTTTGGCTGTAGAGACAAAGGGAGAAGGCAATGTAACTGGGGCTCCGTGTAACCAGAGCAGCGAAAAGTAAAGGCATAAGGGCAGGGGTGTCCCATGCAGGCTGAGAGGCACAGGGAAGCTGGAAGAGGGGCAGTTGATCGAAGCAGAGATGGAGAGAAATACCCCGGCTTCTCTCCACTGTTCTCTACCTCCAATCTTCGCACCAGGCCCTGCCACCAATCAGCTGAGCTGAGCTGAGCTGGCAGCCGGTGGGGACAAGAGCCTGGAGATCAAGCTTTTGGGAGTCAGCCTTTGGGCCACACAGAGCAGAGCGGGGGAAGGGCCGAGACGGAGCTGAGGGCACACAGGCCCAGGACTGAGACTACACAACTGGGAGAGAGGAAAGGAAGTGGGTTACTGACTGAACTTTCCAAAAAGCACAAACTGCATTCTCTTAGTGACATTTTCTTCCCTATTCAGGAATTGAGCCCAAGGTACAAATGAATTCTAACTCTTAGAAAACTATGCTCACAGGTGTCTCAACCTTTGACAGAATATTCAGTCAAACTGCATTAACCTCTTAATAAAATGTTGCAACCATATTGGCCCATCAAAAGGACAAGCCATCAAAATACAGCCTGCATGATGCTTAGGGTCAGGACAAAAGCACAGAAGTTGTAAAACATCACTTCGATTAATTTTAATTTAGTCACCGTTAAAATCTTTTTTATGCCAACTAAGCCCAACGAAGGGTGATGCCACAGATGTGCACGCACAGGTACACACAGATAATTGCAGTGGGGGTCAGATGTTGTCACTGAGGTACAGACAGAATGGGGCGCGGGGTCACTGAACCTGGGTCTTGAAGAAGGAGTAAGAGTTTACCAGGTAGAGAAGAGAAAGAATTGCTATTCAGGAGGAATGTGTGAAGGTTCATAGAGGGACACACATGTCCTATTTAGAAAATTATAAGAAGTGGGGCACCTGGGTGGCTCAGTCGGTTAAGCATCTACTCTTGCTTTTGGCTCAGGTCTTGATCTCACAGTTTGTGAGTTTGAGCCTCACGTTGGGCTCTGCGCTGACAGTGTGGAGCCTGCTTGGGATTCTGTCTTCCTGTCTCTCTGCTCCACCCCTACTCATTCTCTCTCTCTCTCTCTCTCTCTCTCAAAAATAAATAAGTAAATAAACATTAAAAAAAGAAGAGGAAAACCAGAAGTAGTTAGTACACTGCCCTTTGGTGTGGTGGCAACATGGGCTATGGGAAGGATGTGAAGAGAGACAGGGTCAGAGGAGTGGCAGGGGCTGGACCCTGGGGGCCTCCATGTTATATTGAGGAGATTGCCCTTTATAGGCAATTGGGAGACATCAACATTATTTCTTTCATTAAATTTTTAAAATTAAGATGTTATTTTTAAGTAATCTCTACACCCAATGTGGGGCTCGAATTCACAACCCTGAGATCAAGAGGTGCATGCTCTGCGGACTGAGCCAGCCAGGCACCCCTATTTTATTAGATTTTTAAGAATTAAAATTATACAGGGCACCTGGGTGGCTCAGTCAGTTTATCATCTGACTTCAGCTCAGGTCATGATCTCACAGTTAGTGCATTCAAGTCCCACATGGGGTGAGCTCAAGCCCCGCTTTAGGTGAGCCCCACTTCTCTCTCTTCCTCTCTCTCTCTCTGCCTATCCTGGGATTCTATCTCTTTCTCTGCCCCTTGCTCACTTGCACCCACTCTCTCTCTCTCTCAAAAAAATAATACATGTTTGTTTTAAAGAGTTAAAAAATTATGTAAAAGGAAAAAAAAGGGACATTATTTCTACTCTCTCTATTCTGGAGTTAGCTGTGGCTTAGCAATCAATCAAGAGGTTATCCTGGACATACCCTTTTCTTAGGCAGGGATGGTTGGTTTGTTTATTTGGTCTGGCTTGGATTCAAAAATGGTGTAAAAATGGTACAATATTGTCATTACTCTGCAACTTGCTTTTTTCCATTGACAATATAGGGACATTTTTCTAGATGAGTTAGATTGAACTCATTCATTTTGTCTTTTCTTTTTAAAAAAATTTTTAATGTTTATTTATTTTTGGGAGAGAGAGAGTGTGAGTGGGGGAGGGGCAGAGAGTGAGGGAGACACAGAATCTGAAGCAGGCTCCAGGCTCTGAGCTGTCATCACAGTGCTAGACGAGGGGCTCGAACTCACGAACTGTGAGATCATGAGCTGAGCTGAGCTTGGCACTTAACTAACTGAGCCACCAAGGTGCCCCCTCATTCATTTTTTCAACTATCCTCTTATTGATGGACTTTCAAGTTGTCTGTTTTTAGCAGTTACAAAAATATTGTTGTAATGTCTCCTTGAGGAGAAATTAGGCTAGATGGAGGCTTTCACTTCAGCAAAATAGATTCCCAAATGTAGGATATCTGGATCCATAGATGTTTATATTAAAACAAAAATATTTTTTTTAAAGATTTTATGTTTTTAAGTAACCTCTATACCCAATGTGGGGCTAGAACTCACAACCCTGAGAACAAGAGTCTCATACTCGGGATGCCTGGTGGTTGGTTAAACATGCAACCTTGGCTCTGGTCATGATCTCTCAGTTCTTGAGTTTGAGCCCCACATTGGGCTCTCTACTGTCAGCACAGAGCCCATTTTGGTTCCTCTGTTCCCCCTTCTCTCTGCCTTTCCCCTGCTTTCATGCTCTCTCTCTCTCTCTTTAAAAAATAAATAAATGTTAAAAAAGAAAGAAGAGTCCCATGCTTCACTGACTGAGCCAGTCAGGCATCCCTGCATTTTTAATTTAATGGATGTGTCCATATTACTTTCTAATAAGTTGTGGAAATTCTTATTTCTCAACACTGTTGGGCAGAACTGGACAGTGTCACCCTTCCAATGGTAAATTTTGGCAAATGCAATGGGTATGAAAATGCTGTATTGATTTAATTTGCATTTCTTTGACTCATACAGACACTTGAGCATCTTACCATATGTTTATTGACAATTTGAGTGCTCCCTTCTGTGAATTGCCTATTCATTTTTTCCCATTCAGTTGTCTTTTTCTTGTCAATTGGTAGGAGCTCTTTGAATATTAGTAATCATTAATCTTTATCCACATATTTCACAAAGATTCCATTCCCTTCCCAGATTATCATTTGTGTGTGTGTGTGCATGTGTGTGTGTGTGTGTGTGTGTGTGTGTGTTTAAAGAACTTTTTGGGGGCACTTGGTGGCTCAGTCGGTTAAGCCTCCAACTTTGGCTCAGGTCATGATGTTTCAGTCAGTGGGTTTGAGCCCCGCATCAGGCTGTGTGCTGACAGCTCAGATCCTGTAGCCTGCTTCGGATTCTGTGTCTCCCTCTCTCTCTGCCCCTTCCCTGCTCATGCTCTGTCTCTCAAAAATAAATAATAAAAAAAATAAAAAAAGAACTTTTTATGTGAAAATCATGAGACACTAACAGGTAGTTGTGACAATGGTAGAGTCTCATGCTCCCTGCACCCAGTCCTCCTGAGGGAAGCATCTTACAAAATAACAGTGCAATATCAAAATCGCATTTCTCTTTTGATATAGTGTTTGATACTATTTTAATTTGATCACCTTACTGTAAATTTTAATGTCTGGTAGGGTAAGTCTACCACTCTCTACTTTTTCATTAGTTTCTTGACTATTCTCAAATTTTTATTTTCTCCATTTGAAATTAAGAACAATTTTTAGCCACTTACACCCCTTGTTTTTCCCCTAACAAGCTCTTTTGAAATTCAGATTGCAGCTCACTTAAAGCTATATATTAGTTTGTGAAGGGTTGACATTTTAAGGTATTAGGGTTTCCTACCCAGAAATGTATCTCCTGTTATTCAGCTTTCATTTAAAGCCCTTCAATAAGAGTTTAATTTTCTTTATATAGATCATGTGCCTTCTATGAATAATTTATTCACAGGCATTTTATAGCTTTTATCACTAGTATAAATGATGTATTAGTTTCTGATTGCTGCTTTGACAAATTACCACAAATTTAATGGCTTAAAAAACAACACAAATTTATTATCTTACAGTTCAGGAGGTCAGAAATCAGAAAACAGAGGGCTGCCGTCAGCAGGTCTCCATTCCTTCTGGAGGCTCGGAATGAATCTATTTCCTTGCCTTTTCTTGTGTTAGAGGCTGCCTTCATTCCTTGGCTCTTGGCACCTTAACAGACTCACTCCTACATTTCCTACTCTTTGACTCTGCCTCCCTCTTATAAAGGTTGTGATGACATTTATTTATTTTTATATATTTAACTATTATCATTCACCTTACCAAAGTAATTATTTAAAATAGTTCTTGGTAGAGTTTTTCTGGAGTCCCTAAAAACACAATTATATAGGGTGAAAACAATGTAGCTTTTATCTCTTCTTTTTCCAATATGTATATGGAGTATTTAATTAATAATAATAAATAACACTTAACGTGTTGTATTAGGCTAAGGTCTCTAGAGCAATATTAAGAGTGGTGATTTTGACAGAAATGACATCAGCTTATGTTGAAGTTGTTACTTGTTTTTGGTAAACAGCCTTTATCATTTTAAAATGATTTCTTTGTGTGTGTGTATTTTGCGTGCTGGTGGGAAATGAACCCATAAATATTCTCACCTCCATTGGGGGTTGTGGAGGGGGTGACTATACTTTCCTACTTTGGGATCCAAGAAGGCACAGATGGTGTTCTTTCAATCACTCAAACAGATCAAATCAGCCCAACTAAATACTTCCATTTCAGGGCTGCTGGGATCACAAGATAGGGCAATCCCCACCAAGGGCATCCAAAGGAACCCCATGTCCACCATTCATCTCTTCTCAAGGAGCCATAAAACCTTCACCTTAGTCCAAGAAAGGAAGCCCCATACCTGTCCCTTCTCCGGAGTTCTCAGAACACCTGGCCTCACACCCCTCGTTTCCATCAGAATTCTTATTTTGGTGTTTATGTTACTCCATGGACAGATTGCAAATGGGAGAGATTAGGGATGTTTACCCAGTTTGGCACGTCTTATTCATATCACACTGAAGGTTTTTTAAAAAAAAATATTTATTTTATTTTTGAGAAAGAGACAGAGCATGAGTGGGAAGGGGGCAGAGAGAGACACACACACACAGAATCTGAAGCAGCCTCCAGCTCTGAGCTGTTAGCACAGAGCCTGAAGCAGGGCTTGAACCCACAAGCTGCGAGATTATGACCTGAGCTGAAGTTGGATGCTTAACCAACTGAGCCACCCAGGTGCCCCCCACACTGAAGTTTTGAAGCAGAATAATAACATGATCAGACTTCTGTTTTATAAAGTATTTATGGAAGAAGCTTAAGTGATTCATTTAAACAGGATCTCACTTAAAAGACAAAATAACAAGGAGAAGTATTATGTAAAATATGGTATATCCCTACCATGTCTATTAGTTAGTATGATATATTGCCCTAAAACTTAGCAGCTTAAAATATATACTTTTTTAGGTTTGACTTTTATTTTTTAATTATTATTTTTTATTTGACTGAGTGGGACGGGGGAAGTGTGAGCAAGGGGGAGGTGCAGAGAGAAAGAGAGAGAATCCTAAGCAGGTTCCACACTCAGTGAAGAGCCCAGTGCAGGACTCAATCCCATGATCCTGGGATCATGACTTGAGCTGAATTAAAGAGTCAGACACTTAACTGACTGAGCCACACAGGTGTCCCAAAACATGTACATTTATCATCTTCCAGTATTGTGGGTCAAGATTGTAGGCATAGGTTAACATCACACTCTGCTTCATGATTTCCCACAAGCAGCAGTCAAGGTGTTAGCCAGAGCTAGGGTTTCATCAGAAGACCCAACTGGGGAAGGATCCATTCCTAAACTAATTTACATGATAATTGGCAGGATTCTGTTCCTTGATGCTTATTCTTATCTATGTGAATTTCTCCAACAGGGCAACTTGCTTCAACAAAGCCAGCCAGAGAGACAGTCACCTAAAAAGATGGAAGTTATGATCCCTTGTAACATAATCCTAGAAGTGACATTGTTTCAACATTGCCATGTGCTGTTGGACAGAAACAAGTTACTCAAAGTGAGGGCATGATTCTGACACCAACTCTGATGTGTGGGTTTTCCAAGAAATTCCCCAATACCAGTTGGCTGTCCTACCATTCAACTCAATTTGAATCTGACACAATCTACTGGAGGTAACATTAAATCCCACAGGTTAAGGAGTCAGTCTTACAACATTGCTGTCAACTGCACACCTTCCAAACCCAACCACAAGTCCAGCTAGTCACCTGTGCTTCTGACTAACTGGCTACAGATTGGAGGTTTCTCACCAATCCCTGCTTGGGTTTGATTAATTTGCTAGAGGGGCTCACAGAATTAAGAGAAACAGTGTACTTACTTGAACATCAGTTTATTATAAACGGATGTAATTCAAGAACAGCTAGATGGAAGAGAAGCATAGGGCAAAGTATGTGGGATGGGATGAGGAGCTTCCATGCTCGGTGCATTGCCCTCCCAGCACCTTTATGTGTTCATCCCAGAAACTCTCCAGACCCTGTCTTTTTGAGTTTTTTTGGAACCTTTAGTACATAACCACGATTGATTAAATCATTGGCCATTGGTGACTGAGTCAACCTCCAATCCCAGGAGGCCAGGGGTGAAGGATAAGGGGCTGAGGGCTGCAGTATTGGGATGGAAACTTCTAACCTTCTAATCACATGACTGGCTCCACTGCCAACCCCCTCCCATCCTTAGGTCCTTTCCAAAAGTCTTCTCATTAATGTAACAAAAGACATCTTGATCTCTGTCATCATAGGGAATTCCAAGGATTTGGATTCTTGTGCCAGGAATTAAGATGAAGGCGAAATATATAGTTCTTACTTTGTTTTAATCTTAAAAATAGATTTTTTAAAGAGAGAGAGTGCAAGCCAGGGAGAGAGGCAGAGGAAGAGAGAGAATCCCAAGCAGCCTCCATTCTCAGCATGGAACCTGACATGGGACTCAATCTCAGGACCATGGGATCATGAGCTGAGCTGAAATCAAGAGTCAGATGCTCAATGGATTGAGCCACCCGGCATTCCTATAGGTCTTATTATTAATCACAGTCATCACAGAGGGGATTACACAAAGGCTATGAAACCAGGAAAAGAGTCATCTTAGAGGAAGCCTGTCCCACCACAGGATACTATGTAGCCCAAATTAGGCAGTTCTGTATATACTGACATGGAAAATCTCCAAGACATGTTAAGTGAAGAAAGGAAGTAACTAAACCATTTATGGCACCATTTATGTTAAAAAAGAAAAAAAACATACAGAAAATAGTAAGATTTTTTCTGTGTAGATATGGATAGAAAATATACAAAACACTCCCAACTGATTGCCATGGTAACATCTTGAATTTTTGATTATCTGTATTGTTTGAATTTTTAAAGAATGATAATATATTCATATTTTATGCAGTTCACAATAATTCTCAAAACTAAATAAAACAGATAACTGTGAGTACAGGAGGGAAATGACGGTGGCCAGAAGTAATATGGCGGTAAAGGATGAACGGGGAGAGGAATTTAGGGGTGAAAATCAAGAAATCTTAAAGCATTTGATAGAAAGGGAGTTGTCTATCATGATTTAAGATCTTGAGCTTAGGTGTTGAGGTCGATGAGGGTTTCCTTCATTTAATTAGGGAACAAAGTAGGAACAACAGATTTTGGGGGCAGCAGGGGGAGGACTGTAAATGTCCAAACTCTTAGTTTCCTTAAAAACTACCTCCAAGCTAAGGCATACAAGGCCACTGATATCTGTTCTGTCTCTGGGGAAATAATTAAAAAGGCTGAAAAATGAACCTCTACCCAAATCCTTGACTCTCCTGCTTAGTTAGCCTCTGCCTCCCTGCAGACATAGATGCAAATTCCCCAGGGAATTATTTATTATTACAATGAGAGTTTTGGCCAGGGTCTCCAGTGTCATCCCTTTGTTGAGTTAGGCCCTCAGGCACGTGAGCCTAGAGCATGCCACCTGCCTAAAGAACCTACTTTAGGACTCCTTTTCCTCCGTCCCACTCTGGATCCCCCTTGGTCCTTTACTTAGTAGAAGGCTTGGAGCCTTTCCCATCCCCCTAATGACCTGGGATCCGAGAGACATACACCAAGATTGGGATCCATTAATAAGAATCCAAAGAAAAGAGACAAATACCAAGTGGATGCTAGAGCTTTTTGCCTCTTCTTCATGTCATCCCCCAGTCCCCAGGGCTTGTACTACCTGAGTTTTTGTGCATAAAACTCATCCTTTTGGGATGTGCGTACATGTCTGTGTGTTGAAGGTGGGCCTGGGGAGAGGGTGATGGTTGGTGGCAGTTAGAATACAAATATCCCCTCCCTAGTTTATTCTCCTGCAAACTAGAGTTCATTTGACAGCCAGACCATGGACAACCAAGGGTGGTGTCACTTCAGTTGTCCATCAGAGGAGGTAAGATCTTACCCATGACTTCAATCACTGCAATCTCTCGATGCTATTTATCTGGGGCCAATGCAAAGTGACCACCAGAGTTAACAAGAGCCTTTTAAAAATGTCTCTCTGGCAGTGACCCCAGAAGCTGTGGAAAAGGTCAGGAAAGAAGTTAATAAATTACCCACAAGGCCACACTCTTCACCGGACCTGGGAGCCTTGGTGGGTTAATTATCATCTCAGTGGAGCTCAGTTACGGTGTCCAGGCAGACCCTCCAGAGAGTGTTTAATATAATAAACAGGGTCCAAACCACAGAATGTTCATGACATAAAATTCCCTAGACATCCACTACTCTACATTTTTCACACTACAAATCTTCCATTATCAACGTAATCCCTTATTCCCACAGAGTAATTACAGCTCCTTTTCTACTTTTTTCTGCTTAAATGCAGTCAGCGGGGATCTCCCCAAGCTTTATTCACCGGCTGGGACCTGGACTCTTTCTTCTGGACTCACAGCAGAGAGTCTTGCCCGGGTTGGCCATGAGAATAACCTGTGAGCTTTAAAAGACACCTCACCAGGCCTTGTCCCTAGAGATTCAGACTTCATTGCAGGGCCCAGGCATCAGGAGACTTAAAGCCCATCAGATGATTCTGATGGACAGCCAGGGTCGAGAATCACTCCCTGATGGCCTGGACGTGTTCACAAGCTATACCACAGCTCGTCCAGATGGGTTTTCTCTAATTCCAAGTCTCTCTTGTTTCCACCTTTCTAAAATCCTAATCTGAGAGAACATTCCATGATGATGGAAATAGTCATATAAGGACTAGAAATAGAAGAAAGCAACTGAGGCAGGTAGGGGGCAAATTTTAAGGAAGCTCTTACTGTCAGATGCAGATTCTCCACTTGCATGACCCTGGGAGTGAGTGTCTCCTTAAATTTAAAATATACATATGTATAATTTTAAAATATATATATATTTTAAATATGTATATATATATATTTTAAGTTTATTTTTGAGAGAAAGAGACAGAGTGCAAGTGGGGAAGGGGAGGAGAGAGAGGGAGACACAGAATCTGAAGCAGGATCCAGGCTCTGAGCCATCAGCACGGAGCCCTACATGGGGCTCAAACCCACGAACCATGAGATCATGACCTGAGCTGAGGTCAAATGCTTAACTGACTGAGCCACCCAGGTGCCTCTTAAATATACATATATATATATATATATTTTAATTTTTTAAATGTTTTATTTATTTCTAGCAGAGAGAGAGAGAGAGAGAGACAGCGTGAGCAGGGGAGGGTCAGAGAGAGAGAGAGAGAGTCACAGACTCTGAAACAGGCTCCAGGCTCTGAGCTGGCAGTCAGCACAGAGCCCGACGCGGGGCTCGAACCCACGAACCGCGAGATCATGACCTGAGCGAAAGTCGGACGCTTAACCAACTAAGCCACCCGGGCACCCCTCAATATATATATTTTTTAAGATTATTATTTTCAAGTAATCTCTACATCCAATGTGGGGCTCAAACGCACAACCCTGAGATCAAGAGTCACATGGTCTACCGACTGAGCCAGCCAGGAGCCCTGCCTCCTTAAATTTTGCACCTTAGGTGCCTCACCCTAATCTTGGCCTTGCTCCATATGGCACATGCATTCTCTATGGCAGGCCATATTGCCTCCAAGGGGATAAAAATTGGCTCCTGGTTGGAAGTGGGGTGGGAAATCTTGCTGTTTTTATATTTGAAGCACAGATATACATATAATACATACAGAGATACATAGTACCTCTGTGTTATTAAAATTTCATGGTGGTAGCAATCAGGGGGAAAGTGTCTAAATAAAAAGTGTTCTTGGGGAAGGAATAGTGAAAAAAAAAGATAAAGAAACACGGATATAGAACATTGAGCATAAGTGCTATTGAGCCTGTGAAATGTAGCTAGTGAGACCAAGAAACTGAATTTTAAATTACATTGAATTTTAACTAATTTCAATTTAAATACCTGCCTGTGGCTGCTGGTTACCATGTTGCACAAGGACATATTGAGAGGATGGACAAGACAAATAAGAGTCCTGCTCTGGTCCAAAGCACTGTCATGTCCCAGAAATAAATGGAATCTTACAAGCAGTTCACAATGTAGGTACTGATCCACTCATTCACATAATCTCTCAGAGCCCAACACATATTACCAAACTCCAAATCCTGCTGCCTGTTGCTCAAAGCCCAGTATTCAAGAGATGAGTTTTGATTGGAAAGGAATATGAGCTTTATTTATTCAGGAGGCTGGCCACCTGAGGAGAAGATG
Source organism: Hyaena hyaena (assembly GCF_003009895.1). Taxonomy (NCBI): domain Eukaryota; kingdom Metazoa; phylum Chordata; class Mammalia; order Carnivora; family Hyaenidae; genus Hyaena; species Hyaena hyaena. The sequence continues at coordinate 2,592,861 of NW_024080720.1, read as the reverse complement.
AACTCTTGTCCAAAGGTCAACTCTGAAGTTTCTGCCTGGCCCAAGAATTTTTAAAAGAGTTTAAGGCAGTTAATGAGTAAAGGCAGTGCAATGGCCCATAACATTTCTTGATTACATGCAGACTGGTCTCAGCAACAGATGGTTATCTCAGTGTTACAGACATTGTACAAGGGTGCTGGTCTGGTTCCTTAGTGCCGTGGGGGTTGTGCAAGTGGGTTTAGTTTCTGTTTCATGACGTGCAGGAGGGCTCTATTCTTTCTAGGAAGGAATGCATGATTCATAGATATATGAAGAAAGCTTAGTTAATCACTCATGTGGGCTAAAGGCATTTGCTACAGTTAAAAGACTACTAGGTTGACTGGAAGGGCAAAAGTTGCTTCATTACCAGCCATGTGCCACAGAAGTGCAGACAGGAAGCAGGGCACAGGAAAAAGAAAGATTAAACCCAACAGGGACAAATGTTCTATAAAAGGATAACAAGGCACCATCCTAGGGGAAAATGATCTCCCAGCCATGTGACTGTCCTCATCGAGGGGTACTTAAAACATACTCCACATCCTGTTTCATGGCCAGGATGCTTTGCATTTATGAAAGTTAATTTTTCCTTACAATTTGCTGGCTTTGCTTTCCTCCATAGGAAACTTGTCTTAAACTTGTATCATTTCACGTGTTCACCCTCACCAGGCTCCCTAGTGATTCAACTTGATGCAACTGTTTCCTACTCTCCAATTCACAGAGGCTCTGCATTCTGCTCCAAACGCTCCTTCTTGTTCCCACAGGTGTCCAAGCTGGAGACACTCCCCACTCCCTCCCACAATTCTCCAGCCTAGAGCTGTTGTGTGCTCAAGAGCACCCCGAAGAATAGGGTGTCCTCCATCTCTACTTTTCCATGGCTTTTTTTGTTTTGTTTTTCATAACAATAAACATTTATTATCTCAGTAAGTGTCTGTGAGTCAAGAACTCAGGAGTAGGGGAGTTATGTGATTATGGCATGGGATCTCTCATTATGTTGCAGTTGGGATGTCAGCCAGAGGAGTAGTCATCTGAAGGTTTGAGTGGGGCTAGAGAATCCACTTCCAAGATGGCTCCCTTCACTCACATGGCTGGTGAGCTGGTGCTGGCTGTTGGCGGATGCCTCAGTTCCTTGCCACACAAGACCTTCATTTAAGCCTCCTTGAGTGTTCTTTGACTTTTAAAATCATCAATAAAGGGTGCCTGGGTGGCTCAGTTCATTGGGTGTGGGACTCTTGATTTCGGCTCAGGTCATGATCTCACAGTTCGTGGGATTGAGCCCCATGATGGGCTCTGTGCTGATAGTGCAAAGCCTGCTTGGGATTCTCTCTCTCTCCCTCTCTCTGCCCCTCCCCTACTCGCCCTTGTTCTCTCTAAAAATAAATAAATAAACATAAAAAATCTTCAATAAGCTTTCTCTATTTTGGTAGTGTCAAAAGTATTCTTTCTTGCCCATATTTTTCTTGCAGCAGAACCCAGTGCTGCTTCCTCTGGAGTTCTAACCCCATCCCTGGGGGGCTTCCTATGCTTTTTCAAGTGAAATGGGTTGTGGAGGGTGGTTCCTTTCTCTTTTACTGGAGTAGAGCCAACACTCTTTGTAGAGGCAGGTGTCTTCTTCCTTTTTCTTCTTGCATTCTCACCATGCCTGTCTTGACTGCAAATTTAAAACCTATTTGTCAAGATGATTCCATTCATCTTCAAGTCTCTGATGTTCTCCTTTCAGATTCCGAGTAATCATTTGTCTCCAGATACCAAAGTTTGAAGCCATTTTATCTTCTAATAGATGCTTTTGAGAAAACCTGAATTTTATTTTAAATTTTTTTTGAGAGAGAGTGCACACACACATGGAAACGTATGAGCAAAGGGAGGGGGAGGGGCAGAGAGAGAGGGAGAGAGAGAATCTTAAGCAAGCTCAGTCTCATGACTGTGAGGTCCCGACCCAAACCAAAATCAAGAGTCAGACACTGAACTCACTGAGCCACCCAAGCGCCCCGAGAAAACCTGAATTTTAGAACAAAATGGCATTTTAAGTCCTTAAAAATACTCTTGGAAGTGCACTAATTGCATTGAATTTTCCTTCTGTTTCACTCTTAAAAAACAGCACATCCCTTATGGAGGAAGGTCCTCTTTCTTTCTTATCTGTCCATTCATGTTTGAACCCATTCTTGGGGGGGTCCCTAATCCCGTGACCATTCTCTGGGGTGAGGAGTGGCCAGCTCTGGGTGAGAAACACAATGAGAGGGATATGGGTATTGAATACCACAGCACTTACCAAACCCCTAATCTGCACACTGGCTCCCAGCCTTTTTTTTTTTTTTTTTTTTTTAATATTTTTATTTATTTCTAGGAGAGAGAGAGACACAGCATGAGCAGGGGAGGGTCAGAGAGAGAGGGAGATACAGACTCTTCAAATACGCTCCAGGCTCTGAGCTGGCAGTCTGCACAGAGCCCGACACGGGGCTCCAACCCACGAACCACGAGATCATGACCTAAGTGAAAGTCGGACGCTTAACCGACTAAGCCACCCAGGCGCCCCTCCAGCCTGCTTTTTATTTACTGATTTTTTAAAAAAAAATTTTTTAAGTAATCTCTACAGCCAATGTGGGGCTCAAACTTACAGCCCTGAGATCAAGAGTCCAACGCGCTACTGACTAGGCCAGCCAGGTACCCCTTGCATCCTGCTTTGAAGTGAGCCTGCCTTAGCCTATAAGTGAGTGAGACCTGCTACCTCCCAATGCATGACTGAGTTCCTTTCCAGGTTGGACTATATCCAGTGGTGTGCTGCTGTCTGCTTGTACCAGCTCACAAGAGGAAATGGTTGCAGTTGCAGGATTTTTGCAAGCTGGCTGTTATACACAGCCTTTATTAAAAATTAAGTTATAGAGGTGGTTGGGTGGCTCAGTTAGTTGAGTGTCCAACTCTGGATTTTGGCTCAGATCACGATCTCGTGGTTTATAAAATGGAGCCCCACATCGGGCTTTGTACTGACAGTGCAGACTCAACTTGGATTCTCTCTCTCCCTCTCTCTCTGCCCCTCCCCTGCTTGTGCTCTCTCTCTCTCTCAAAATAAACAAACTTTAAAAAATTAAGTTATATAAACTTATGATTTGCTGAATTATATACTTTTCTAATTAAAAAAATTTTAATGTTTATTTATTTTTGAGAGAGAGAAAGAGCATGAGCAAGGGAGGGGCAGAGAGAGAAGGAGACACAGAATCTGAAGCAGGCTCTAGGCTCTGAGCTGTTAGCACAGAGCCCGATGCGGGGCTCAAACTCATAAACCGCGAGATCATGACCTGAGCTGAAGTTGGATGCTTAACTAAGTGAACCACCTAGGAACCCCAGATGAATTCTATTTTAAAAGGTAATAAATACTCAAAACTTATTGTTTCCAGATAGTTTTATATTTTGCTATTATCATGCTCTTGAAGTATATATGTATGTATAAAACATCCATACTATATATTATTTAGCATATATTTGCATAAATCATTTGGAAATACTATAAGATGGGGTACTACTGAACATCACTTGCAACCCTCAACTCTGCATTCCATGACATCATATTAGTAGCTTGAAATCAGCTGTAACTGAGTATTCAGACCATGGAAATCAGCCAACACATCAAATCAAAGGTTGATTTATTGTTTTTTTGATTAAATGTCTAGACTTTAGAAGGTGATAGAGAAAGCTTTAATAATGCAGATTAAACATAAAAATGTATTGTCATGTCTGTAGCGGTTACACCGTGAATAATACAAAATATTGTGACATCATGATTGAATTGTAACCAAAGGTTGGGTACAGATATAGGAGTTCAGCAAGATCCAGCAAAAGCATTCCATAGGAATTAAGTGCAGTAAAGAAAACAATCTTTCTAAAGAATCAATCTTTCTAAAGAAAGGCATCCACAAAATGAGAGAAAATATTTTCAAGCCTTAGAACTAATAGGGGTTAATCTCCAAAATATATAAAGAACTCTTACCACTCATGAACAAAATAACTAAGAACCAGATTACAAAATGGGCTAAGGACTTGAGACATACAAATGGTCAATGGGTATATGAAGAACTGCTCACCATTGCTAATAATCAGGGAAATGTAAATCAAAACCACAATGAGATATCATTTCATACCTGTTATGACTATTATATAAAAAAATCAAAAGATAATAAGTGTTGGTGAGGATGTGGAAAAATTGCACCCTTTGTACAATGTTGTTAGAAATGTAAAATGGTTCAGCTGGTATGGAAAACAGTATGGACGTAGCTCAAAAATTAAAAATAGAACTACCATATGATTCAGCAATCCCATTTCTGGTATTTATCCCAAAGAAGTGAAATCAGGAGCCTTGAAGAGATATTAGCACTCACATGTTCACTGCAGCACTAGCTGCAATAGTCAAGATGTGGAAATCACCCGAATATCCCTCGAGGGATGGATGGACAAAGAAAAGGTAGTATGCATACCATGGAGTATTGTTCAACCTTAAAAAGAAGGAAATCCTGCTACAGACAACAATGCAATAAATAAATCCTTTCAGGAACCTGGAGGATGTTGATACTAAGTGAAAGAAACGAGTCCAGGACTGTGTGGCTCCATTTATATGAGAAATCTACAAGAGTCACACGTCATAGAAGCAAAGAATACAATTGTGATTGCCAGTGGCCCGAGGGACGGAGAAAATGGGGAGCTCTTAATCAACAGGTATCAAGTTTCAGTTACACAATTTGACAAATGATCTAGAGATCTGCTCTACAGCATTGCGCCGATAGATAATGATTCCACATGCTACGCTTGAAACTTTGTGAAGAGGCAGATCTCCAGGTTAAATGTTTTTCCTACAATAAAATTGTATTTTATTTTGTGTTTTATTGTACTTTCGTTTTTAAAGTTTATTTATTTATTTTGGGAGAATGAGAGCGAGGGAATGAGCACGAGTGGGGGAGGCGCAGAGGGAGAAGGAGACAGAGAATCCCAAGTAGGCTCGTGCTGTTAGCCAGAGCCTGATGTGGTGCTCGATCTCACAGACTGTCTGATCGAGATGTGGCCAAAATGAAGAGTTGGACGCTTAACTGGCTGAGTCACCCAAGTGCCCCACCACACACACACACACAACACACACACACACACACACATACACACACACAGAATCCTTTGGCTATGTGTTATTGTCACAGAGTGACAGATATAGTGAAGATGTTTTATATTTTATTATTTGCAAAGCATGTGATACACATTTTTGTATCAGCAAAATTTATAATGAACTTTGGTCTGTATATACATGCGTGCATTCCCTCACCCTTGCCCCAAGCTGGTCGTTAAGCATTTAGTGGCACTGCTGAACCTGCTGCCCCAGCAAGGTTTGGGGGGAAGGGTGCTGCCGTGTGGGTCCAGGTCGGTCCCTGCTGAGTTCAGATTCCTGCTTTGCGAGGGCCCTGTCCTGCGGCTGGAACCCGGCTTCCTCCAGCTGGGACTCTGCCCAGAAGTGCCGTTTGGCTCTCCCAGTGAGGCATTCTCCAAGGAGCTGGCCACCCACGTCCCTGCCTCCCGCACACACTCGCTTCCCTCTGCCAAATCGCCAGATGTGAGACGTGTCTCAGCACAGGAAAGAAATGGATAAAGATGGCGGGGATCCTGAGCCCCTAAATTGTCAGCCTCCTGCTCTCCCTGCTCGGTTAAGGGAGTGGTGTCTCGACAAAACCATGCTTTCTTTTTTTCTCTAAAAAATGTCTCCCTGTGTGTGGACTCCAGCCATCTTCTTCAGGGCCACCTGGTACACACGTACATTCCCGGCCCCTACCCGGGGCCCAATCGGGTTACAATCTCCAGGGGCCGAGTTGTCAATCTTAACTGCTCCACTAATTCATTCTTCTCCTGGGGACCTGCTGTCTGCCAGGCACTGTTTTAGGCTCTGAATATGCCAAGAAACAAAACAGACAAAAATCCCTGTTTGCACAGATGTTATAGCTAATGGGGAGACACCAAATAGAAAAGAGGTTTAAGTAAAATCTATAGCATCCTCGTCAGTCATAAGTGTTAGGATGAAAAATAAAGCCAGAAAAGAGGGTGGGAAGTATGAAGGTGAAGTTTGAGTAAAGACCAGAAGAGGAGTCATGTGAATATCTGGAGGGAAAGGTGCTCCAGGCAGAGGGAACAGAAAACCCAACAGCTCCGAGGAAGGATGTTGCTTGGAGTGAGCCATGAATAGGAAGAGGCCAATACGGATAAAGGGTACCCAGAATATTCTGTATGCTAAAATGGAGAACTCCCTCTGTGGGCAAATGCCACTAACTCTTTCACGTACAGTCTGCCATCCTCAGCACACTGACACTTCCAAATCTTCCCCCAGTTTGTTTGTTTCTTTTGCCAAGTTCTTGAGTACGTAGGAGGTGCCCATGAGGTTAGGAGGCTGAAAGTCCTTTCCTTGCGAGGGGGCTCCTGTCCCTTTGCCTGCAATCCAGCTCTGTGACTCTGTGACTTCATTCTTAAGCTCCTTAAGCTTTACGCCGTCCTCAAAACTCTCTTCAGTTACCCTTTATTCTCTGCTCTTGGCCACAGGGCAATAGTACTTACCCAGCCTGGGTCCAGCTCCCAGAACCTCTGTCCCAGTGAAAAGCGTGCACCCCTCATTAGCCTGCAAGGGGTGCTGGGAAGTTGAGTTGGGTCTTAGACATACTGAGCCTGAGCAGAAGGGCATGTGCAGGAGTTGGGTTGATGTGTCTACCGCCCAGACACGTCAGAGATCAATACCACTGATTGAAGTCAGTGGTAAACATTTGTTCAAATGCTTTTTATGTACTAAGCTGGTGATTCTCAACCTTGACTCTGCATTGAAAGTCCCTGAAGGGCTTTTCCGGGCAACTGGCTAGCTCAGTAGGTAGAGCATGTGACTTTTTATTTTAATGTATATTTATTTTTGAGAGATAGAGAGTGACAGACAGAGCATGAGCAGGGGAGGGGTAGAGAGAGGAGACAAAATCTATAGCAGACTCCAAGCTCTGAGCTGTCTGTACAGAGCCCAACCAGGGGCTTGAGCTCATGAACCATGAGATCATGACCTCAGGTAAAGTCGGATGTTTAATCTACTGAGCCACCCAGGTGCCCCTAGAGCATGTGACTCTTGATCTCAGAGTTGTGAGTTTGAGCCTCATGTTGAGTCCAGAGATTAATTAACTAACTAAATAAATAAAGATTAAAAAAACACACAAAATAAGTGTTCTACTTCAGACCAATTGGCGTTGAGTCTCTGGGGGTAAGGTATTTGCATATTTTAAAAGCTCCTGAGGTTAAGGCTCTAATGTAGCCAGGGTTGAGAACCACTGTAATAAATAATGGGGTAGATTGGTGATTCTCAACCTAGGCATCACACTGGAACAATCTGGGGAGTTTTTAGAAAGTATTGCTGTCTGGGTGCTACCCATAGAGAGAGAAGTGATTTGGGTGTATCTGGGCCTGAAGATTTAAAAAAGCTCCCTAGGCCACCTGGGCAGCACAGTCGGTTGAGCATCTGACTCTTGATTTTGGCTCAGGTCATGATCCCAGGGTCGTGGGATCGTGCCCCTCGTTGGCCTCCATGCTGAGCATAGAAGCTGCTTGGGATTCTCTTTAATATTCTCTCTCTCTTTCTCCAGGCACCTTGGTGGCTCAATTGGTTAAGCATCCGACTTTGACTCAGGTCATGATCTAGCAGCTCATGAGTTCAAACCCCACGTCGGGCTTGCTGCTGTCTGCCCATCAGCACAGAGCCCACTTCAGATTCTCTTTCCCTCTCTCTCTGCCCCTCCCATGCTTGTACTCTCCCCCAAACAAATAATTATATATAAAAAAAGATTCTCTCTCTCTACTTCTGCCCATCCCCTACTCACACACTCTCTCTCAAATTAAAAAAAATTATAAAATAAAAATAAAAATGCTCCCCAGGTGATGTGGTCAAAGTTGAGAACCACTGAGCTAGGTGCTGCATGCTTACGAGGAGAGGATTACAAAGATGAGCCAGAAATCTTTCCCACCTCAAGAATCTCACTTTGTCAGAAAAGGCCCTGTATAGCAAAAGTTTGCCACTGTACTGGAAAAAAAATTCCAGTTGACTTCCGGTTGGTCCACATCCTTGCCAACACTCACTATTGTCTGTATTTTAAATTTTAGGTGCGCCAGTAGATGTACAGTAATATTTTGCATGCACAAATTGTAAATTGGTTCATACTTCTTCCTGCTCCACTGTCTGCATTCTCTGTTGCTTTTGGATGAAGCTTGGAATCCTTACCATGAACTTGGAAAAGGTACTTGCTGAGTCCCCTGCTTACCTCTGAGACTCACAGGTATTTCATGCTCCAGTCACACTGAACTACTTTTAGCAATCTCAGTGCACTATGTTTTCCTCCCTTTTGCATTTCTCTGTATGCTAGTACCTCTGCCTAGAACATTCTTCCCCTGTCTTCCATTGAGTCCATCCCTACTTTCCTGTCCTTAATTTAGAGGTCAATTACTCCAGATGTCACTGTCTGCCTCTTTCCACTTCTAGACTCCGTCCTATCTTCCCCGGAATACCCCATTTCCCCCTCTCCTGCCCAGTATCCCCACCCCCAACCTGATGAATCCATAGCTGTTTCTAAGCAGCGGTAGATTTCAAACTCGGCTCCCATACTCTGTAGCTCTTGCCATCAGAAAATGGGGTCTTTCTCTGCTCCCTTGAATAATTACCCATATAAGGAAAATATTATCATGCAGATGTTACAGACAAGGAAACTGAGCCCAAGATCACATGGCTTGTAAGTGACATAGCTATATTCAAAGGCAAGAATTCTGACTGGCTCCAGATCCCAAGCACTTCCCACTGAGCTGTGGGAATCTGGCTGCCATGGGCGGGCTTGTCTGTGGCTCTGCTTGCCCTGGACTCTCTTCTGCCTAGGAACATCACCTCGTACTCTCAGTCCAGCAATCTGGTTTTAACAGGATTGCCAACCACAACACGCCCTGCTCCTCCTGCTTCACGGCATCAAACCTGACCAAGAAAATCAGAGCCTTCCTTGCAATTTTCTGAATTAAAACTTATGAAATGTTGGGCGAAACCGGCAAGAGATGAGCTTGGCCACGACGAATTGCCATGTTTTTTGCTTCATGGAGAAAACAGGTCTGAAAAAAAGAAAGTACCATTCACCTGGTTTGTGTGTGTGTTGGGGGTAAGGGGGCAGTGGGGGGGAGGTGAGCAGTCACGTGCTCAGCGGGAGCAGGAGGTATGAGAGTTCTCACTTTTATTGATCGTGAAGGCAGTTGCATCCCTAGTCTTCCCAAGGTTTAGTTACTTTGGTCAATAAATTCCCCGCTTTGCCTCAGTTCCTTGAAACTAGGTCACTTGCAACAATTTGAAGAACCCTCATAATATACAAGCCTTGGAGGAATTAATCAAGGTGGGAAGATTAAGGCATTAGGTAAAACCGGCCCCTTTGAGCACCTGGAGTTGGTGGAGGTTGGTTGAACTGGGGGAGGGTCTGTTGATGACAAAAGTGAGAAGTAGTCTTTGCCCTTAGCCCCTTCTGTAAAATGAAAGCCCTCAGTCCCCAATTCAACTTGACTGCAAAGGCATTTAGGACTTAGGGGAGAAATGAAAATGTATTCTTCTACATCAGAGGAAAAAAAACTGTCTAACAGGTTGTGAATAATTCAGATTTAATTACAAGGAAAATGCCTTCCTTTCCTTTTTTCTTTTTATTCTGTCCCCTGCCTGATGCTTAGGCAGCAGGTTTAGGAGATATTTTTGTTCTAGAAATTCCACTTGAGAAATAGTTAGCCAAGTCCTCAGCGTTTCTTCTTGCTGGGTGTGAAAGCAGCGGTGTTTGGGATGTGGGTGGGAAGGAGCAGCAGGTATGCCTCAGTTCTTCCTGCCGGGTGCCGCCAGGCTCGGTGCCCACTCTGGGGGTCCGACTCTAGTGCCCAGGTGTTCTGAGCTTGTGGCTTCGAGACCAGAAGGTACAGATGTGAGGCACTCCCAACCTGGCAGATGGGTGCCATTACAATTTTGTGGTGTTGCGTCTCAGAAGGGGCCTTATCACCGCTTAGCAATCCTATGACACACTTCCTGCCATTGATTTCAGACCTCATTACTCACTTGGAGCCCTCAGAACTCACTCTCCCATCCCCATCCTTCCTTCCTTCCTCTCCAAAGGCTGCCCTTTGAAAATACAGCTTTATTGAGATATAATTCATATGCCATAAAATTCACCCCCTTCAAATGATAGAATTCAATGATTTTTCTAATTATATTTACAAAGTTGGACAACCACTTGCCACTCTCAAATTTTAGAACATTTTTATCAGTCCAAAAGGAAGCCCCATACCCATGAGGAAGGACTCCCCATTCCCCCTCTCCATAGTCCCTGGAACCCACTAATCTAATTTTCTATCTATTGTCTCAGTAGGATTTGCCTATTCTGAATATTTCATATATATGAAATCACACAGTATGTGGTCTTTGTGACCAGCCTCTTTCACTAGAATGACGTTTTCTTGATTGATCCATGTTGTACCACATATCAGGATTTCATTCCTTTTTTATGGCTGAATAATATTCCTTTTCATGGACACAGGCTTGTTTTTTCCACTCATCAGTTGATAGACATTTGGGTTGTTTTAGTTTGGGGCTATTATGAATAATGCTGTATACACATTACTGTATGTGTCTTTGTGTGGATGTATTTCCATTTCTTTCGGATGCAGCTCAAGAGTACAGTTGCTCAGTCACAGGGTAACTTTCTGAGTCACCATTGAGTAGGTAGGTCACATGGGAACTTCTGAGAAACTTCCAGAATGTTTTCCAAAGTGGTCGCAGCATTTTGCAACCCTACCGACAATGTATAAGAGTTCCAATTTCTCTGTATCTTTACTAACACTTGTGATTGTCTTGTCTTTTATATTTTAGTCCTTCTAGTGACAATATCATTGTGCTTTTGATTTACATTTCTCTAATGACTAATCTTTTCCAATCCTTATGTCCTTTGCCCATTTTATAACTAGGTATTTTTCTTTTTATTCTTAAGTTGTAATAGTTCTTTATACAGTCTGTGTATAAGCCCCTTATATTATCTACAAATATTTTCTCCCCTTGCATGGGTTCCTTTTTGTGTTTTTGATGGTGTCCTTTGAAGCACAATTTTTTTATTTTGGCGATGTCCTATATACATATATATTTTTTTCTTATCACTTATACTTCTAGAGTCATATCTAAGTAATCCCTGTCTAATTCAAGGTCTTGAAGATTTAGTCCAGCATTTTCTTGTACAAGTTTTGTAGTTTTGGCTCTTACATTTAGATCTTGTTCATTTTGAGTTTATTTTTATATTTGTGTGAGGGAGGAGTCCAGCTTCATTGTTCTGCATGTGGAGATCCAGTAGTCACAATACCATTTACTAGAAAGCCTCTTTTCTCCCGGGCGCGTGGGGACTAGATAGGTGGTGTGTAACTCGGAATCTTGGGGTTTCTGAGTTTGGGCCCCATGTTGAATTAGAGATTACATAAAAATAAAATCTTAACAAAAAGTCTATGGAGATGTCTAGGAGGTTCAGTCGGTTAATCATTCAACTCTTGGTTTCAGCTCAGGTCATGATCTTGTGGTTCATAGTTTTGAGCCCTGTGTGGCCTGGTTGTGATTCTCTCTCTCCTTCTCTCTCTGCCTTTCCTCTGTTCATGCTCTTTCTCTTTCAAAATAAATAAATAAACTAAAAAAAAAAGTCTATTCTTTCCTAATTGAGTTGTCCTGGCTTCGTTGTTGAAAACCAATTGAGTATAAATGTAAGGGCTTGTCTTTAGCTTCCGAATTTGATTCCATCGACCTGTATGTTTACCCTCTTCCTAAAACCACACAGTCTTTATAGTGAAGTTTTGAAGTGTTGAGAAATCAGGAGGTTGTCTTTCAACCTTGTTCTTCTTTTTCAAGATTGTTCTGGCTATTCTGAGCTTCTTGAATTCTATATGAATTTTAGGGTCAGCCTGTCAATTTTTGCAAAAAGGCTGCTGGGATTTTGATAGGGATTGTGCTGAATCTGTAGATCAGGTTGGGGATTATTGTCATCTTGATAATATTGTCTTCTGATCCATGAATTAGGATGTCTTTTCATTTCCTGAGGTCTTCCTTAATTTAAAAAATTTTTTTAATGTTTATTTTTTAGAGAGTGAGCACGCGCAAGCAGGAGAGGGATAGAGACAGAGGGAGATGTAGAATCTGAAGCAGGCTCCAGGCTCTGAGCTGTCAGCACATAGCCTGATGTGAGGCTTGTACGCATGAACCATGAGATTATGACCTGAGCTGAAGTTGGCCACTTAACTGACTGAGCCACCCAGGCACCCTATGCCTTCCTTAATTCTTTCAGCAATGTTCTTCAGTAGTTAGTGCCAATTTGGCACTTCTCTCATTGAACTTGTTCTCAAGTATTTTATTCTTTTTGATGCTACTGTAAGCATAATGATTTTCTTAATTTCATTTTTGGATTGTTCATTGGTACTGTATATAAATAGAATTGATTTTTTAATATTTGATGTTTATATGTTACTATTGCTGTATTTGTTCTAATAGTTCTAGTAGTTTTTGTATATCCCCCCAAATTTTCTATATATGAGACCATGCCATCTACAAATAGAGATAGATTCACTTGTTCCTTTCCAGGCTGGCTACCTTTTGTTTCTTTCTCTTATCTAATTGCCCTAGCAAAAGAGTTTTGAAATGGCTTAATGTAGCTGTTCTAAGGTGTATCATGAGTTTTGGAATCAGTCAGATCTGGTTAAGATTTCTGGCTCTACCCCTCCATTCACTGTGTGATTGTAGGCTGGTATCTGGACTCCTTTGAACTTTGGTATTTCACCTGTAAAACCCAACTTGTAGGGTTTTTAAAACTATCTTTTATTTATTTATTTATTTTTTATTTTTTATTTATGTAGATTCCACGCCCATTATGGGGCTTGAACTCACAACCCTGAGCCCAAGAGTTGCATGCTCTACCAAGGGACAACAATTTTAAGTGAACATTTTCTCCTTTCTGGAAATTTTTAGGATTTTCTCTTTATTATCTTCAATTCTTCTTACTCATCTGTGCTCTTATCTGGCAAGCTTCTCATTGTTACCACAAGGGCTCGTATGTTGTCTTATCTCCTCAAGTACCTTGGTAAGTACTTCTGGGCCCACCTTTCCTTCTATCGAGGCGCAGCTCAGAGTCCCTCTCCCCACATTCTTGCCTTCTCTGGAGATGCTCTTGCAGATTTTGGTGATGTTTACCTCCTGTTTTGTTTACCATTATCTGCCTCCCTGCTTTAAGCTTTGATTTAAAATTTCTGACTGTCTGATGCCACTTGCCTGTTTTTCATACTGATATAGATTTCTTTCATGGGTTTTGAGGGGAACACAGATTTAAGTGCTTATGCTCAGTTTGTCACTTGAACAAATCTCCAAGGGAACTTCTGAGCACGCTACTTATGTGTTGAGTACAGAGCATGGAATTGGTTCACTGTAGGTCCTTTGCAAGTTATTTTCAGATCGAATCAAGCGAGAGGTGGTTGGTAGAGAAACTTCTGGACACTGTAAAGCCCATTAGCCTCTCAGTTCTGAGCGCTGTGATACAACGTTCAGGAGATGTGCTGTAGAATTAGACGGATTAGTTAGGGGATTCCTAGCATTACTTTCTCTCTCTGGGCCTCACTTTCCAACTCCTGAAATGGGGCTGGTAATAATTCCCATCTGGTGGGACTGCCATGAAGACAAATCCAACAACGCACAGAAGATACTTAGAATGTTACCTGTGGCATATTAATCAATAAGGATTAGATTTGTTTTAAATTAACAGCGACAGGGCGCCTGGGCGGCTCAGTCGGTTGAGCATCTGACTCTTGATTTCGGCTCAGGTCATGATCTCGTGGTGAGTTCGAGCCCCATGTCACTGATAGCATAGAGCCTGCTTGGGATTCTCTCTCTCTCTCCCTCTCTCTCTGCCCCTCCCCTGCTCATGTTCTCTTTCTCTTCCTCTCAAAATAAATAAATAAACTTAAAAACAATAATTAAAAAAAAAAACAGTGAACAGCGAACATATCAGATTCAAAACAGTTTAAAGGTCACGTGATCTGTGTTACTTGAAGGCAGTCTAACCTTACCAGCAGCCCTCCCTCCTCCAAGTCTGTCCCCTCATGCACCTGCACTTTCTCTACTTTGCCCCCGCCCCTCAGCATCCATGTGTCTGCTCCCCCTGCCAACCCAGCCAGAAGTGTGCCGCATTGTCTTCCCTTTAATGGGCCTTAATAAAAACCCTTAACCAAGGCTGTCATCACTGTCAGCAGGGGGTGAGTAAGCAATTAGCATTCCTTACTAAATGGGCCAGTATTTCTCTTGGGATGCCAGTACCGATTAGGAGATGGAACATCTTGTTTTCATCTTGTTCCCTGATGGACATGGGACAATGTGGGGCAACACCCTTTTTCTTCAGGGCACTACACAGGTGAATTTGAGAACATCTTTACCTGTGGTGGCACTGGAGCTGTGACATAGAGGTCATCATCTTACAAGTCAGGCTTTAGACATACGGATGCTTCTTGAGCTCTGACAGTGGCCATATGGATCTAGCTGGGCTAGGTTGGAAGGCACGAAGCTATGAATCTAGAGAAAGTGATTGATACAGCATGAAGGATGCATTTCTGGTGATTAAGAAAGCATCACATACCAAGAGACGCCTAGGAGAAATGTAGAGAATGTATTTCTGGCTAGATAAAAGAAAGCACTCGTTTATTTGCAACTGTTTGTTGAGCAGGAGTTGTAGCTGGAAACAAAACAGACCCAAGTCTCTTCCCTCATGTTGCTTATATTCCAGTTGGAGGGTATTGGGAGCCCAAGGGGTCAAAGGAAAAAGAAAGTTTGGATGATAGTGGTAAATAGTTCAAGGTCAGTGATGAGCATGAGTAGGTTTTTCAAGGTAGATCTGTAGGGACAGATGAATGACTGTGGACTCCTGATCTTGGCCAGCAAGAGGAGGGGAGAAACCCAAGGGTTAAAGGAGCTTGTGGGGAGAGGCTGAGAGGTTCTCTCCCCAGCTTCTGGGGAAGGCTGGGGAGGGCTGACAGAGAACAACGGGACCCGTGACCTAGATTGGTGGCTGGACATGGGTTCTTGAGAAAGACACAGTAAAGGGTTGGTGGGTTGCTGTGGTTTGAACTCACCAGTAAGCTTGCCTTGCTGGGTGCCAGTGGCTGGAGGAATCCAAGGTTTGGGGACTGAGGAAGACAGAATAATGTACTAGTTAGGGGCCTGGGATCCAGCAGAACTGGGTTGGAGTTGGGGTCTGCCACCTGCTGTGAGTATGACCTTGGAAAGTTTTTTACCTGTCTCTGTTGATGAAGACTTCAGTTTCTTCATCTTTAAAATGGAACAATGTTGTAGCTCAGTTGTATGGATTTTAGCAGGCTAATGAGTGTGTGTGTGTATTTATACATGTATATATTTATTATCATTATTATTATTATCCTGTTTGCAAAATTGTCTCTGCACAGGCTGATTCACAGCCGCCTCTGGAGGGAAACTGGGTGGAAACATGCCTCTTTCTCAGCCCGTCATGGCCGTCGTCCCCAGGGGTGGCGTGGGGGGTAGGTAGAGATGCTCAGACGTCCAGGGTTGCTCGCGGTCCACTCCAGCTGGGCAGGGGCTCTGTGTCCTTGCACTTAGAAGCCTCTTTTCACTTTGTTTTTAAATATTTCCCAAAGCTATAATTGCTACACTTCCTCAAATGTTTTTAATACAGGCAATCAGCGAGTACTGCAATTAGGAGGGCCTAATTACCATCGGCTTTCTTTCTCTTCTCTCAGAAACCACCATTGGAACAGTCACAAATAAACCTTAATGAAGACCAAAGATCTTTCTCCAGTCGAAAGGCGTTTGTAATCATGATCTGTTATTGTCAAAGCCAGCAGGCAGAGGGGACCTTACAGGGGCTCGTACATATTCAGCAGCGGGGATTAGCAGGGAGGGGTGTGGCTGGGGTCTGGGAGGAGGTGAGCAGGTGCTCTTGGGGCTGGGGGCCTGGGAACCATGCAGGTGCCCCAGAGGGATTCCATTCAGTCTCCCCATTGTTGTGCTTTCATTTATGTATTTGGCTGATAAAGTGTCTTAAATCATCCTTCTAAAAAATTCTTGAGATGCAGCACACGAATGGGAAAGTGTACGCATCTTAAGATTTGATGAGCTTTTAAATATATACGGAGATCCCATCCATGTAATCACCACTCAGATCAAGATTTAACACATTTCCAGCATCCTGGAAAACCCCCTCCTGCCCTTGTGTGGCGGATCTGTCGGAGATGGGATCAGAGAAACAGAAGTGCAATGAGAGTTAGGTCAGCAGACATGAAAAGAATTTGACCTTGCCCCAACCAGGGGAGGATCTGGGGAAATAAAAGTCCAATAGAGGGTACACGGTAATCGGAGAAAAGGCGCTCACTGGATGCGTGGACACAGGCAAGTGGTTCAGAGCTTGCAGGGAACCACGGAAGCTGGTCATGTCCAGCTGGAGGAGTGAGACCACCGAGGGTCTGGTGCAGAAACCTGTGGAAGGCTGTAGGCCCATGGGAGCTGCTGTCTGTCTGATTTCACACCGAAGCTTCTGACAGTGGATCATGGGGTCCCTGTGCATCAGCAAAGCTGGATTCCAGGCTGGATGTGGCGTGGGGATTGCAGAGCTGGGGTGAGCCGGAGCCTGGCGGCACCTCAACGTCTGTCTCTCACCATCTGGAACTTTCAGTGGTACCGTGTCACCTCTTCCCTCCCCCTCCCCCACCATCACAGCTCTGACCAGGAACTGCACAGGAAAGGGGGCTCCCGGTCTAACCAGGCTGATGGTAGAACAATCCAGCACAATGGAAAATGTCCCTGTCTGCCAGCTGTGGCTCATGGGGTCATGTACTCCAGCCCCAAGATGTAGGGCCCTTGAGAGAGTCTGAATTCCAGCTGCGAGATGCCTAAAACAGCGTCCTTCCCAGAGCTGGCACGAGGTGGAGGTCTCTGGCTGGATCTCATTCCTGTGTCCATCTCTCTCCTAGCTGACTGAACTGGGTAGAACTCTGAGCCTGTGGCCAAGGTCACTGCACATTAGCACAGATTTCATGGGGAGAGGGAGGCGGTTCTCAACCTTGGCTGCACGATGGAATCATCTGGGGAGCTTTACCCCCTAGAGACTGTGATATGACTGGTCTGCAGTCCGGCTGGGGCATCAGAATTTTAAAAAACAAAAAAAACTCCCTACATGAGTTGACTGGGCAGCCAAGGTTGGGAACCACTACAGATTGGGAGGCTGGCTCTTCTCTCACGGCCTTTCTGCTTCCCCCTTGCAGCAGAAAGGTTAAATGGAACGGAGGCTGAGGGTAGGTTCCCCCTGTGCATACTGCTCTTCCTCTTTCGGCACTCATTGCTTTTGGCTCACCGATCAGCTGGTGATAAGATCTGGAACACAGCGGAGCCAGAAGGTCTACTTAAACCTCAAGGCCAAGTGGCCTCCTTCCATCCAGCTGATGAGAGATTCCTGCACGTGCCCAAACTCTCCCCTCTTCTCCCCATGGTTGCAAGGCGGGGGGGTGGTGGTGGTCTGCAGGGTCAGAGAGAAGCTACCTGAGCACAGGTCCATTCATCTGGGTCAGAATTCTCAAGCTGTGAACTCCCCTGCTGTAACATACAGCGTGAAGACCACAGTTAATCCCGTGCTGTATATTTGAAAGTTGCTAAGGGAGTAGATCTCAAGAGTTCTCATTGCACAGACATACAGAAATGGTGACCCTGTGAGGTATGGATGTGTTAATTAACCCTATGGTGGAGATCATTTCACTGCATATACCTATATCAAATCGTTAAGTTCTGTGCCTTAAGCCTACACAAAGTTATGTCGATTCTATCTCAATAAAGTTGGGGAAAAAAGAAATAAAAAATCCCTGGACTCTGACTCTTTTTTTTTTTTTTTATGTTTTATTTATTTCTAGGAGAGAGACAGCATGCGTAGGGGAAGGTCAGAGAGAGAGGGAGTCACAGACTCTGAAACAGACTCCAGGCTCTGAGCTGGCAGTCAGCACAGAGCCCGACGCGGGGCTCGAACCCACAAACCGTGAGATCATGACCTAAGCGAAAGTCGGACGCTTAACCGACTAAGCCACCCAGGCGCCCCCCTAGACTCTGACTCTTAAATGATTCCCTTGTCTGGGCCCCACCCAAAGTCAGGTGAATCAGACTCTCAGGGAAGTGGGTCCTGGCATAGATATTTTGTATTTTATATAGTTTTGCTAATTTTGTGAACATTTGTGTTGAGTCATGGTAGAACACTCAAATCTTTAAAATTTTTTTTAACATTTTTTTATTTTTGAGAGACAGAGCACAAGCAAGGTAGGGGCAGAGAGAGGAAGACACAGAATCCAAAGTAGGCTCCAGGCTGTAAGCTGTCACAACTGTTAGCACAGAGCCTGACGCGGGGCTCGAACTCACCAACTATGAGATCATGCATGACCTGAGCCTAAGTCAGATGCTTAACTAACTAAGCCACCCAGGCACCCTAGAATACACAAATCTTAAAGTTTACTTATTTATAATGAGAGAGAGGGAGAGAGAGAAGCCAGGCTCTGTGTTGCCAGTGCAGAGCTTGACAGCCTTGATCTCAGGAACCCTGAGGTGATGACTTGAACAGAAACATCGAGGGTTGGGCGCTTAGCCACCTGAGGCACCTAGATGGCCCTCAATCAGTTGAGGGCTTTTTTGTTTGTTTGTTTGTTTGTTTTTTAAAGTAGGCTTCCACACTGTTTTCCAGAGAGGCTGCACCAGTTTACATTCCCACCAACAGTGTAGGAGGGTGCCCGTTTCTCCACACCCTCGCCAGCATCTAGAGTCCTCTGATTTGCTCATTTTAGCCACTCTGACCGGCGTGAGGTGTTATCTCAGTGTGGTTTTGATTTGTATTTCCCTGATGAGGAGGGATGGAAAACAGCGTGGAGGTTCCTCAAAAAACTAACAATAGAACTCCCCTATGACCCAGCACTAGCACTGCTAGGAATTTACCCAAGGGATACAGGAGTGCTGATGCATAGGAGCACGTGGACCCCAAGGTTCATAGCAGCACTCTCCACAATAGCTAAAACATAGAAAGAGCCTAAGTGTCCATCAACAGAAGAATGGATCAAGAAGATGTGGTTTACCTATACCATGGAATACTCCATGGCAACGAGAAAGAATGAAATATGGCCATGCGTAGCAACATGGATGGACCTTGAGGGTGTTATGCTGAGCGAAATAAGTGAGGCAGAAAAGGACAAATATCATGTGTTTGCACATATAGGAGGATTGGGAGGAACTTAACGGAGGACCATGGGGGAGAAGAAGGGGAGAAATGGTGGGGGAAAAGGAGGGAGGCAAACCATGAGAGACTCTTGAATGCTGAGAACAAACTGAGGACTGATGGGCGTGGGGGGGAGGGGGGTGATGGGCATGGAGGGGGGCACTTGTGGAGATGAGCACTGGGTGTTATATGGAGACCAACTTGACAATAAATTATTTGTAAAAAATTTTCATTTCTAAATAAAATAAAATAACATTTGTTGTGTTTTTTAAAAAATAAATAAAGTAGGCTTTATGCCCAGCAAGGAGCCCAGTGTGGACCTTGAACTCATAACCCTGAGATCAAGCCCTGAACTGAGAGCAAGAGTCAGAAGCTTAACTGACTGAGCCACCCAGGTGCCCCCGATAGAATAGGAAGAGGGAGCATGGGGTGGGCTGAGGACAAAATACAGGCTAGCAACTCCCTCCACCCCCCCCCCCCAGGTGGGGTACTTGTGAAATGCCTTGGGCTCTCTTGGCTCCTCAAGGACAAAGGAAATGGAAAGAAAACAAATGGCCTACTCATAGAGATCACAGAGATACAGGACTTGGGTCTCCATCAGTTTACAAATATCTTAGTAAGTAACAAACAAAGGCAATCTTATCAACAGCCTAATCTCCAGAAACCTGTAGACTCAGTTTCCTGGAGGCCCAACATCACCCTCCCTCCACAGTGATAGGGGAACAAAGGCAAGAAGGAAATGGCAAGAAAATTAAATGTCTTCATAACCTGCAGCCCATTGACAATACTTGAGGCAAATACAGAGTGTAACATTTCTCCGGGACTCCCCTCCCCCATAATGGTAACACCTTACTAGAGGGAAAACAACCTTAGCTTGACGATAGGGATGCCTCCAATATCTCGAGTCCTCCTTAGCATATCAGAGTCCCTCTGGAGGCCTCCCTTTGACTTTACCTCCCCAACTTCAGAGTATATAACGAGCCACTCTTCACAACCTCAGTGCAGTTCTTCCTGCCCACGGTCCTATCTCCGTGCTTTAATAAAACCACCTTTTTGCACCAAAGATATCTTCCAGAATTCTTTCTTGGTCGTGGGCTCTGGACTTTCCACCATCACTCCAAAACCTCATCAGAATACACAAATCTTAAGTGTACAGCTCAAGGAATTTTTACAGAAATATATACCCATGTACCACCACCCTGATAAAGCTGTAGACCTTTCTGGCACCAATCCCCCAACTCCTTGTATGGCCCCTCCCTCAGGTGGTAACTGCCCCTCCCCCCACAGGGTACCACTATTCTGACTTCTATCACCTCGTTTAGTTTTGCCTGCACCTGACTTCATATAAATGGTACCATGCAGCACACACTCTTTTAGATCTAGCTTCTTGCTCTTAATGCCTGTGATATTCACCTACCTTGCAGAGGGCAGCAGTAATTCATGCCATTGATCGAACATGCCGTAGTGTATCGGTCCATTCTATTTATGATAGAAATGTGACTGTTTTCCATTTCTGGCTATTGTAACGAAAGCTCCCGTGGTCACTTTTGTACATATCTTTGGGTGTAACTCATTTTTGGGGGTGCATATATTTTTCTTGGGCATCTAATTGGAAGAGGAATAGCCAGAACATAGGTTCAGAGTATGGTTAATGCTTACAGACAGGAAATAGGTGTGTTTTTTGCCTGTTTTGAACTTCCTAAGGGGGCTCTAGTGCTAAGGCCAGGTGAGAATAAGGTATCTGGAGGGTGAGGAGAGGCACTTCGTAAATGTGGGGCTGCATTGTAGTAAAACCCAAGTCGAGAAAGGGGTTGCTGTGTCCTTAGTCTAATAAGGGCAGATTTATTATTTCTCAAGTGTTAAGAAACGAAATCCAACTGAGTAAATTTGAAGATCGAACTGGCTTTATTAAGTGATTCGTGACTCAGGCAGCGTCCCATCCAGAAAGTAGAGAGGAGCTCTGATGAGTCGTTCAAAACGGAAAATTTTTATAAGTAGAAGGGAGGGACGGGAAGTTATTAGCAAAAGAAAAGAAAGGATTGTTCCGGGCAAGGTCACCTTCCCTTAGGGGGAAGGGCAGGGAGCAGGTGGATTACCTCATCTTCCCGTGGAGGACGGAGAGCCCACGTGACAGATGACCTCACTGGTGCTGATCAGAAAATCCCAGGTTGATTGGCTCAAAATTCTGAAGTGAGGATGAACCTGCAATTTAGTCCTGCTTTGCTGTCCTGGGGGCAAGTGACCCCACTTTGACCCTGTGGCTTTTTTTTTTTTTAACGCCCTCACTCCTTCCCGATTTTTTCCTACTCTGAAGTCTTTCCCGATTTTGTCCCATTCTAAAGTCCTTCCCAATTTTGTCTCACTCTGAAGCCTACCTATGTCCCCAGATGTCCTTCCTTAAAATCTGGTCTCCTGGTCCAGCAAATAACCAGGCCCCTGCCACCAAGCTGCCCATCTGGTGGCCGCTGTCCTTGGCTCTCTGGCCAGTGAGGAAGGATGAGTTCTGATCTCAGTTTCTCCTGGTTTCCCAACATGGAGAGAAGGAAGGGTCCTGGTCCCCCGGATGAGGGGTATAAGGACAGAGGGGGACACTTTCCAATTCAGCTCTAGTTTGCTTTCCTCCCAAGGCAGCTGAAATCAGACGCTACTTGCTTCCCTGAGGACTGACTTCCTGATCGAATCGGGAGACCTCAAAAGGCTACACAGGGAAAGCCTGCCAAAACAGGGCAGAGGTGTGGGCTCAAGCCTGTTCTGGGTTATTCCGGACAAACGTTAAGATTCATTACTGTAGTGACTCCCGCCCGGTCATGTGAAATATTTAAAACCTAATACAGTTGAGGCTAACATAATTACCGAGGAATGTGAAAGTGTTAACATTCCCAGGACTGATGCTACCCGAGCCCAATATTAATCAGGAGGAAGCATACTATTCAAACAGAATTGGAATGAACCGAACTGCTTTCACCATCTTCCTTTGTGTTCAGAGAGGACATTATCTTCTCAAGGGTGGAATGGCTTCCATTTGCATAATATCATTCCTTTTGTTCCTTCTGTGGTCCCAACTGATTGCTTTAGAATGTTCGACCTCTGCTACTCCCCTATCTTTCTTGCCAATAATGCTTGTCCTCTTCCCTCTTGATATGGAAGAGGTAGGTAAACTGAGACACTGCGAAGCGCAGGCCTTCCTGTGAGTCCCCCTCTGGTGTGATATTAACTGTGATACTAACACATGGACTGCACGGTACCGGAGACTGGATGGTGGGGGCTAGGGAGGGGGAACGCGAATGCCTCATTACCTGATGGGAGAGGGTGGGTTTGAAGAAAACAGGCAGATTGGAGTTTTAGGAATTCTCCTTCCGTCTCAGGAAGTAGGGATTGCTTGTTTCCTTGAGCTTAATAAAATCCGCGACTCAGCCATTCTGCCTACTCTAAGTTGTCCTGAGACCTTAAGGGGCGAGGATACTGGGGCCGGGGATGGACAGGACTAGCATTGGCAACTATGTAGTACTAAATGTTTCCATTCCTTAAGCACTGGCTCTGAGCTGGTGGTGCGTTAAGTGCCACAGAAGTATTCCCCTTGTT
Source organism: Hyaena hyaena (assembly GCF_003009895.1). NCBI lineage: Eukaryota > Metazoa > Chordata > Mammalia > Carnivora > Hyaenidae > Hyaena > Hyaena hyaena. Next base: position 2,569,936 of record NW_024080720.1, on the reverse strand, counting down.
TATTCATCCCCTCATCCAGGAAGGCGGATTCTACTGTATCCCCATTTTGGAGTAGAGGGCGAGAAAAACTTTTTCCTCTATCCCCTTCTGTTCTGTCCCTGGGTCTTGTAAACTGACGAAATATTGGTTAACAGGAGAAGATGCTAATAGTTTTAATATTTTTCATGCAGGCCAAGATCTCATGGAAAAGGAATAACTCAAAGCAGGTAGGCCTGGGAGCTTATGTGCCCTTCTCACAAAGGGTGACAAGTTTATGGTGAAGTGACACAACAAAAATGAAAGAGGTTTGGGCTTCAAATGGCAGTAGAGTGTGAGACGGGAAATGTATGGGGGAAGCCAGTGGAAGGTTATTTCAGTAAGACTTGTTTATGCAGATTCAAGTTGGTGCCACCTCCAGTGATAAGAATCTTTTCCTTTTCGTGGTGTCAGTGGGCACTTGGGGGACAGCTTCACAAAGGGAAATTTATGCCCTGCCTTTAGGCAGAAAGGGGGAGGGTAGAGAGATTTTCTTATACTTGCTGTTTCTTGATTGCCTTCAGCTCAAAATACTTATGTGTGCTGGGGGGGCATATTTTGAGTCGGCATATCCTAAGCCCCTCCCCCAGCTGAGTAAACTATAGAGCGCAACTTGCCTCTAAAATCACAGAGAAGGGCCTTGAACAGGGTCTGTTTTAATTTTTTAAATGTTTTATTTATTTCTGAGAGAGAGTGAGAGAGACAGTGTGAGCAGGGGAGGGTCAGAGAGAGAGGGAGACACAGAATCTGAAGCAGGCTCCAGGCTCTGAGCTGGCTGTCAGCACAGAGCCCGACGCGGGGCTTGAACCCACTAACTATGAGATCATGACCTGAGCCAAAGTCAGACGCTTAACCAACTGAGCCACCCAGGTGCCCCAAATGGGGTCTGTTTTAAAGAGGGGAACGTGGGGCTGGGGCAGCAGGAGCAGACCGCCGTGTGCAAGGAGGTCAAGGTCATGTAGCTCAACACTTCTGCTTTTCCAAGCCCGTCAGCCCTCAGGACAGTCAGCAACGGAAGGAGCTGGCAGACTTGTAGAGATGAGCAGTAGCAGGGGAGGGGAAAGAGTGAGGAGGATGTGGAAGACTTGTGAGTCAAGCCAGGAAGCTTTATCAGGGAGACTGGGAGTCAGCCCCAAAGGGTCAGAAACCCCAGAAGTGGGAAATAAAACCTAGGATTTATTTGTTTTATAATGAGGCAGTAGGAAGTGGGAGACGAGGCAGGCAGGGAAGGGGATGTTAAGGGTTAAAGATATAAGGACATTCATTGCAAAGAATTGGCTGATTATGAGTGTGGGGCAGGCCAGACAAATGTGAAATCTGGAGGGCAGACCATGAAGGAAGGGCAGGCTGAAAACTCTTGGGCAGGGACTGATGCTTCTATGCACAGGTGGAGTTTCTTCTTTAGGGAAGCCTCAGTTCCGCTTTTAAGACCCTTCAACTGATTATACCAGGCTCACCCAGATTCTTGAAAAGAAGCCCTTTCACTGAAAGTCAAATGATCATAGATGTTAATCACACTACACACTTTCTCCACAGCAACACCTGACTAGTGTTTGATGGAATAACTGGGTTATTCCAGTGATCAACAAACTTGCTGAATTATGAGGGAACAAGAAGCCAATATTTATTGAGTGGTTAATAGATATCAGACACTGTTCTAAGAACCTTGTATGTGTTCGTTATTTTCCCTTCCCAGCACATTTATAAAGTCAGTATTCTTATTACCTGTGTTCAACATCAGTGCTGCTTATCGATCTGTATTTCCTCTTCTTTCTCTAGGGACATGGTAGGTTTTTACTTTGCTGTTCCCTTCAAAGTCAGTAGAGCCATGTGCCTTGTTTTGAGCAATGAATTACGAGCAGGCATTACATGTATCACTTCCAGGTAGGCACATTTAAGAGCGAGCTTATCACACCTCTCTTCCTCTTCATCTGTCACTTTGACCAGTAGTATCCAGACAGTGGAGCCTCTCCGAGCGTGGGCGTCCTGGAGTGGGCGGCCTGCGCCCACCGCATTGGGCTCATGGCATGTGTTTTAAGCTACTGATACCCTGGGGCTGTTTGTTCCCACTGTGTAAGCCAACCTATCCCGATTATCTCGTTCTGCAGAAGGGCAAACTGAGGCACAGGGTGATTCAGTAACTCGTCCAAAGTCACACAGCTAGGAGCTGGGATTCAAACTCAACCGTCTATTGGTCCTTGCTGTCTAGAACCCTAGCATGACTCAGATTGCCAGGTTTTCTAAAACTTGATGCTTCAGCTTTCCTTTCAGGAGAGACTTTTACTTCCTCACCCCCCACCCCAGGCATTTGGCAATGTCTGGAGACACTTTTGGCTGTCACAACTTGGCGGGTGGAGGGAGGGGGCTTTGTGCTACTGGCATCTGGTGGGTAGAAGCCAGGGAGGCCGCTAAACATCCTATTCACATGACAGTCTCCCCCCAACCCCCCAAAAGCTATCCAGCCCAAGTGTCAACAGCACAGCTGGAGCAAAGCCCTGAATTTCCTCTTGAAATTCCTCTGTTGCTTAAGTTAACCACAGTTGGCTTCCTTTGCTCGCAACTGCAGCCGGAGACACGGTCGGGTTGTCATGAGATAGTTAATTAATTAATCTAAAACAGTGGGGTGTCAATGCTGGGACTAGTGTTCTTTGACATTTGCCTAACCGATCTGGAGGAGTGAGGGGTGTGGGCCCCACATTCCCTGGTGACACTTAGTGGTGCCAGGTAGTGAAATGCCAAGCCACTGGTGAGAAGCTGCAGGAAGATCTCACCAGGCTGTGTGAGTGGGCAGAGGAATTGCCAAGGATGAGCTTCAGTGTGGGCAAGTGCAAGGTGCCGCGTTTGGCAAAAAATAATCCAAGCTATACTTAGCGGTTGGAAAAGGATGGAACAGGAGAGAAGAAAATAGATACAAATGGAAAGGACTTCAGGAAGTGATTCCCACGCCTGATTCTCAGCCTCACCTGAGCTCTAGGCAACACCACGGATGCCCAGGGCCTCGCCCTGGATGCACTCCTTCAGAGGCCTGGGCGGTACTACTCGCACCTGCTTTTCATTTTCTGCAGGAACACAGACCCAGTTCTCCCAGCTTTTCTGATTTTCCGAAGAAGCTAAAGAGACTGGCTTTTATGTGTAAGTTCTGACTTTCCCCCTCTTTTTGGTAACTTTTAATTTTGAGATAATGTCAAGCCCATAGAGAAAAATTCCAAGAATGGTATAAAGAGTTTCCTTTTTTTAAAGTTTATTTATTTATTTTGAGAAAGCGACAGAGAGACAGACAGACAGCACAAGCATGGAGGGGCAGAGAGAGAGGGAGACACAGAATCCCAAGCAGGCTCTGCACTGTCAGCTCAGAGCACGTTGTGGGTCTTGAATTCACGAACCGTGAGACCGTGACTGAGCCGAAATCAAGAGTCGGATGCTCAACAGACTGAGCCACCCAGGCTCCCCAAAGAGCCTCTATGTCCTCTACCCAGATTCGACCGCTGCTAACCTTTTGCCCCATTGGCTTTATCGTTTTAAGTTCCCAGTTTTTAGGAACGCCTGATGGATCAAGGCACACAAGAATGTAAATGGACTTCCATCCTTAAACTATCAACTGATAACTTCTGAAGGCCAGGCTCACTTCACATGAATCAAGTAAGAGTTTTTACGGTGGGGCCTAGACATTTGTATTTTTAAAAGTATTTCCTCCAGGGGCGCCCGGGTGGCTTAGTCGGTTAAGCGTCCGACTTTCGCTCAGGTCATGATCTCGCGGTTCATGGGTTTGAGCCCTGCATCCGGCTCTGTGCTGACTGCCAGCTCAGAGCCTGGAGCCTGTTTCAGAGTCTGTGACTCCCTCTCTCTCTGGCCCTCCCCTGCTCACGCTGTCTCTCTCTCACTCCTAGAAATAAATAAAACATTGAAAAAAAATTTACAAAAAAATTTCCTCCAGATGATGCTACTGTGCAGCTAGAGCTGAGGCCCACTGGTCCTGGTCCCTCATGGTAATCCCATTCCCCTTATTGGGGGTGGGTTTAGGCATAGACAGACAGGTGACCCCATTCGTGTGACCCCATCTGGGCCAGAGTGAAGGGGGAAGTCTAATGGAACGCTTCTAGGAAAGGTCTCTTGCCTCCTCATGAGACACAGGAAAGAGTCAGCTCTCCTCCTGTGGGATGTTGTACCTAGATATGATGGATACTGGCCCATGGATGGAAGTGTGGAAAGACGACAAGACTTCGGGTCCTTGGATTTATCTTTAAGACGATGGATTAACTAGCCATGGGGCCCCTTTATCTGGAGATTACTTTTTACAAGGGATGCGTGTTTCTTACCTAAGTTGTGTGGCAGAGATGACTAGTCACCTGCCAAAGATTCATGCATACCTTATATGATGTCTAGTTATTACCTGGAAGTGTAAGGTCAAGGGCGGCAGCTCACCCAAGATGGGCCACTTTGGGATGAAGACTATTTTGAATTAAAAAGCAATCAGAAACCAGAAGGTTCAGGAAAAGCTCTTTATCTCCCCCACAACTGCCTAAAAAGAATTTCGATAGAGAAACTGCTCCATGAAGAGAGCTATGACCATAGAAAACCAAACATTATGATAGAAACTAAGGTATGGTGGAGAGGGAAGGCCTGTTTGGTCAACGTTCTCTACGTCCCACTGACCCAGCAAACATTTGTTCACCAAACACATACTCTTTTTCATCCCCTTGCGAATCACATGCCTTCCCTTTGAAGTCCCAGACACCACTCCTTTCTCCTCAGTTCAGAATGACATGTATACCTTAATTTTGTCTGATTGTCTTTGGAATTTCCACGTCTGTGTGGACTCCATGTCTGTACACTATTAAATTTGATTTTCTCCTGATAATCTGTCTCATGCAGTTTGATTTCTCAGTCTGGCTAGAAGTACCTCAACGGGGACAGGACATTCTTCCACCTCATGTTTGTCTCCAAACGTGGATGACATTTTCAGCATCCCCACCCCTGGGGTCTAGATGGGACCATGTGACTCATTCTCACTAATGGAACGTGACGTGAGTGGGTTACTTCGGGTCTGGGTGATTGAGTGTAGGTGTACACAACTCTTCACCTCCTCACCCCGCCCCTGAGCCCCCTTCACTTCATCTACACAGGTAGATAACATCAGGATGACCCTGGAACCACAAGATGGCATAGCTGTAAAATGAAGCAATTAGGTTTCCTGAGTTACAGCCTGGAGCAGAGCCACCCAGGAGTGTGGCTCAGCTAGGAAGTCTACAGCGGGCTTTGTGTGAGCAGGAAATTGAGGTTTGTTGGGTTAAGCTCCTGAAATTTTGGGCTTTATTTGCAAACAAGGCAGTCTTGATGATCTAAGGAAGACAAGTTATGTGAGTTAGAATTGGGTGTTCCTTGCAGGCCAAAGATTATTATTATTTATTAAGTAAGCTCTATACCCAACATGGGGCTTGAACTCACAACCTCAAGATCAAGGGCCAGGGACCACAAATATTCCTCATGGGGTTGCCCGGGATTCTGGCTGCAAACTGTGAGTGGTAATGTTAATATTTATTTGATGCTAGCCAGCTAGGTATCTGAGGCTGCATGGGCCAAAAACTTGTAGGGAGCAGACCTAGATGGTGCCAGACGTGGGAAAGGCAGGCAGGGGGTCCAGGGGTCGGGTGCCTACTTCTCTCTTCTGCTCTCTGGCCTTTGTACCTATACTCCATACTTGGTCACCAGAGCAGATATCCGGCTAGTGAAGCCCCTGGGAGCTTTCTCTCTGTCCCCATCTCCCCAGATGCCCTGTTTTTGATAAAGTCCTAGTTCCCAGGGCTCCAGGCTAAGGCTTGTTCCACTTCACAAGAGTCGCCACCAATTTGCTCCATCTCTCAGCTCCTTCCCTTTTCAAGGGTGCCTGAAGCCTCTCTTCCCAGAGCCAGGAATGAGACAACGGGACCTGGCTCACATCTGCAGTGTTAGAGGGCAGCGATTCCATAGTGAGACAGCTACCCACTTCCCTGTGCACCTTTCATCTTTCTGATTAAGCTGAGGGAAGCATCTTCTCTGACGAGAGAGTACCTTTAACATCTTTCTAGCACTTTGGTTACATCCTTCTTCCAAAGATCAGGTAGCAGCCGTCAGCTTAGAACAGGCAGCCGCTGGGGTACGACGTGAGGGTTTTGTTTTTATTGTGTCTATTTTCCCAGGTGCCATTTCCTTATGGCAAACAATTCTAGTTTTCCTTTTAAAGTAGTGACATAAAGTTCACTGTCAAATCTATTTATTGAAGCAAAACAAGTCAACTTCAAGAAAAACGTTCAACAGGTAATTGTGGATGTTATACATGCATGTGGAAAGCTTGACTTGGGCCCTGCTCAGGTGACAGGTTCGGGAGACGTTGGTAGACGAGAAGGTCACTCACATGAGGAGCAGAGGTTGACTATCAGTGTCCATTCTGCTCATTAGTGTCTAACACACTTTTACCCTTCCAGCCTCTCTGTTCCCTCACTTGCCAAAATAGGATAGTAATTCCTACTACACATGGTGTTGTTTTAAGGATTCAACGAGATAGGGGCGCCTGGGTGGCTTAGTCGGTTAAGCGTCCGACTTTCGCTTAGGTCATGATCTCGTGGTTCGTGGGTTTGAGCCCCACGTTGGGCTCTGTGCTTACTGCCAGCTCAGAGCCTGGAGCCTATTTCAGAGTCTGTATCTCCCTCTCTCTCTGACCCTCCCCTGCTCACTCTGTCTCTCTCTCTCTCCTAGAAATAAATAAAAATAGTTTAAAAAAAAAGGATTCAACGAGATAATTTGATATATGTGAGTGTAATTTGCACGAGAAGACTCCTTAAAAAGTTTTTTAATGTTTATTTCTTTTTGAGAGAGAGAGAGAGAAAGAGAGGGAGACAAAGAATCTGAAGCAGGCTCTGAGCTGTCAGCACGGAGCTTGCTGTGGGGGTTGAACTCATGAACTGTGAGACCATGACCTGAGCCCAAGTCGGATGCTCAACCGACTGGGTCACCCAGGCACCCCTGCGTGTGATGACTCTTAAGTGTCAAACAAAATGAATTGTTGGCAGTCTTCACTCTACGAATTCACCACATGGGTGTGAGTGAGCGCCTCACTCCCTGGGGCTTCGGTCCCCTGGTGAGGATGTAGTCTGGGCAAGTCATGTAACCTCTCGTGCTTCAGTTTCCTCCTTGGGGAAAGTGGGGGTATTACTGGGAGGATTAAATAACGAAGTAGGTGTACAGTGCTAGACCACACCTGGCACGTGGCAGCATCAGGTGAGTGTGAGCTCTTGGGGCCATCACCGTGCCCTCTGCAGCAATCACAGCCCCAGGCGCAACAGCTTTCAGGAAGTGCGAGTGTCCGGCGTGTGCCGAAAGCACTCCAGGAAGTTGGTGTTGGCAGAGGGGACATTGACCTCTCATGCTTTTTGGTACGGAATGTTCAAAATATTCAAATGTCCTTCCCCAGTGCCCTCAGAGCCCCCCTGCCCTTCCCCCGCCGATATAGAACAGCTCCTATTTGGCTTGTCTTCCTGAAGTAGTGCTTGCTGGGGACTGAACTGTGTCCCCCTTAGCCCCCAAATTCCTATGTTGAAGCTCTAACCCTTGTCGTGATGGTATTTGCAGATGTGGCCTTTGGGAGGTAATTAGGGCTCGATGAGGCCATGAGGGTGGGCCCTGCGCTGGGATTAGTGGCTACGTAAGAAGAAGAAGGAGAGAGAGATAGAGACAGAGAGATAGAGACAGACAGAGAGAGCACCGCCCTCCTCTGCCCTGGGAAGACACAGGAGGGCAATTTGCAAGCCAGAAGGAAAGCCCTCACTATACAGGCTGCTTTTAGGCTCCAGGCTTGAGCAACAGACACTTAACAAGACAAAAAGACCCATGAAGACCATGTGGATGGACACGGCGAGGCTCCTTAAGCCACAGGCCCTAAGCCACTGACCAAGGGGCTGCTTACAACCAACCTCAGATGCCAGAAAACAAAAGGGAAAATTCCATCATCCCCATCCTCCCACACTCCACCCTGTGACTTGGCGTCACCACCTCCTGGTGCCGGAAGGACTCTGCTGCCTTGCCCGCTGCTCCCTTTGCAGGGTATTCAATAAACTCTTCTCGCTTTTGTTCTGCTTTGGGTGAATCCTTGCCTGACCCTCGTCACCGGCCTCCACCCAGTCGGGACACCCCACCTTCACCAAGAACCAAATCTGCCGGCACCCTGATCTTGGACTTCCTGGCCTCCAGAAGGATGAGCAGTAAATATCTGATGCTTAAGCCATTCTGTCTGTGGAGTTTTGTTAGAACAATGCATGCTGACTCAGGTCATGCTCTCTCTGCTTAGAATGCACCCCAAAATTAAAAATCTATATATTGATTATTTACAATGTGCTAATTATTTTATACGTGACATTTTGTTTGAGCCTCACAAATCTGTGGAGGAGAGCGCTCTATCATGTTCCATTCTACAGATGAGGGGACTGAGGCTTCAAGGTTAGGTGGACTTGCCCCAGGATCTAGAGCTGCTGATACCAGAGCCATGTGTTTGAACACTTGCCTGCCCCCAGCTAGCCTCCAGAGCTTCAGGTGAGGGACCCGTGACTCTGACATGGGTGGGGAGCACCTTGCCGGCCTCAAGGGGTGACAGCGTGGCCAGGAGACTTTCTGGTGGTTAACATGTGATGAGCAAAATTCAGCTTCCCACGCAGAGGTGAGCCAGTCCCAGGGCAGGCAGTGAGTTTGTGCGAGAAGTAGCCGGAAGAAACAGAATGCCCCGGCTTGGTTGGTTACAACAAGGCAAAACCTTTAATAACATGAGTGCTTATTACATTAGCTGCTTCGGGGCTCTGACATCTTTGATTTCTGGTCATGTTTTTCTAACACGTAAAGGTGAATGCCTCTCTCAGGGCCACCTGGGCGGTGGGTGTCCTGAGGATTTGTGTGAGTGGGCAATGGTGACAACTGCACGCGCCTGGGGAATCGGGGATCCCCCTACCCCCCCCAAGCCACCACCCGTGACTTTGAGTAAAGTCCTCTTCCAAGGAGGGAAGAATGTGGAGGTCCTTCCAGTAAAGAAGGAAGAGAGGAAAACATCTGGCACAGATACACAGAGAGAGAAATGACATCATGGGATTGGCTTGAAAAGTGGGGGAGGTCTGGAGCAGAGGGTTGGGAGTTGGGGGAGGGGGTTAGGACCCGGAGGACCAGGGGCCAAGTTTGGGAGAGGGTTCAGTCCATTTGGTTTCATTCTTTGTAAAAATAATACCATCACGAGGACCATGCCATGCAACCTCAGAGCCACCTCTGAACGCTACCCCCGTGGCTGTGCTGGGGCTGAGGCCAGAGGGCAGAGGTCAGTTCAGACGGGCGTGGTGCGCCTGTTGGCCGGATTATTATGCAGCGACTCCTTGAACTCTTTGGGCGTGGAATTGTGGAACTGTAGAAAAGCGTGGTCCCGGTCGGAGTTGAGAAGGGTCCCCATGGTGATCTTTGAGGGGTCCCGGGAGAGGGTGAACATGGAGATGTCAGTGGAAGGGATGGTGTGGAAGCCTTTGCTGATGGGGGACAGGTCTCGGGACCTGGGCTCCGTGGAGCGTGAACTTGAACGCCTCCGGAATCTATACCTGTAGGGCGGAAGGCGAGCAAAGGTGGATTTCTTCAGGAGCTCCGAGTGGGATTTGGCACGTAACTGCTGATGTTTTTCTATATAGATGTGCACGGCAACTACTCCCACGATTTCTGCGATGATGAAAGAGAAGGCCCCGAAATAAAAGGACCAGCCGTACGAGTAGCTTTTTTTGGAGTCACGTTGCCCGGGGTCTCCGGCATTGGCTGATATATAAACTATGATGCCGATGATGTTGCTTAACCCTAAAAGAAGGGAAGAGAAAAACACATCTCTTATACACCTCTGTGGTAACTTTGAGACTTGAAATATTTATAGAAAACGTGGAGGTAACAGGGAGACAGGGGAATGGATTTATGGCCGGGAAATCCCACCACTGATCATGTCTCACATGGTCTGTCTCTAGGGAAATGAGGAATTCTGCTGCTCGGTCCCAGGTGGCCTGTGTTCAGCTACAGAATACACCCTATTCCTATAGCGAGCGCCGGCGAGCTCGGAATGCATGTATTTTCCCCTACAAGCCACTCACTCCATCAAAACCCGATCTTTGGCACTAAGTCATGAGGATGGCAAAATGAAGGAAATGCAGGCCCCCCCCACCCCCGCCTCCCGAGTTCCTCACCGTGAGTAGGAGAGACTGACATGTAAATGCAATTAGAGCAAAATACAGGGAGCGCTCTACCAGAGACTCATGTAAAAAATGGTTCAGGAGCAAAGGGAGGCAGAACAGGTGCACCACCGGGGTTTGAAGACAAGGTGACATTGAATAGGGCTGAGCCAGGAGATGAAAGGCTACTGACTATGTCATGTGAGAGAAGGAATCGAAAATGACCTGCTCGGGTATTAGCTTGGGTGATGAGGTGGCATCTTGAGCTCAAATGAGAGGCAGCAGAGAGAACAGGTTTAGAGAAGAGGAAGGTCTGGAAGGCACGGATTTGGACGTGTTTATCGAGAGTCTAAGTGCAGCTGTCCGGTGGACATAGACGGGTCTATACCTGCAGTTTGGGGAACTAGTGAACCCAAGGGGGAAGGGACAGTAGCTTACTAAGACTTTTTATCCGCACAGGTGAAGATAAGGCTTTCGATTTGCTGTTGGTTGAGGAATTGGGAAGCGTGAGGCCGTTGTCCTTAGTAGACAAGGCCTGCAGACATTGGGTTAGCACTGGAAACAGTCAGAGATGAACCGATTCTCTAGGGGGCGGTAAGAAGACACAATAGAACCTGAGGACCCAGGAGCTGTGATGATCTCTGACTACCTTCCTCACATTATTGTTCCAGAGTTTGAATGTCTCTTTTTGTCCCTTCTAGGGCTTATTATCAACATTGACTCAGAGAAGTTGGTATAACGGCGGGCATCTCCTTGCCTCCAAGTCTAGGGTGGAGCTAAGTGGAGCCTGGCCCTCATTACAGTTCCTAGCTTGGCTGCTGAATAACCATATCCGGTGGCCTCCTGCAACCCCTTTCTGGTCCTTGTCTGCCCCATACTCTTCTTGTGGCTCCCCAATAGGCCATTGGCTAAGGGTTAACGCAGGGCATGACAGGGCCCACGACACTGCTCCAGTGCTGTTCGGACCTGCTGGTGTACATGCACTGGGGGGAGTTAATATGTGAGTATGATCGCCGGCCATTCTCCATCTAGGACTTGCTTCTGGAAGGCAGACTGGGGGGTCTGCTTCTGCCCGGTCTCCCCTTGCAGGCACGATCCTACGCAGGCATCCGGCAGGTAGGCAGTGAGTTCTAATCACCGAGCTATTTCTAAACGTGGGGGCTGACACGGACAGCCCCGCTCAGGCTGCAGGAAACCACAGGATGAAAAACCCCTCCTCCTTCTGGAGTGTCAATTCGGCTTGAAGATTAGTGGGGAGGACACATTGTTTTATATTAAAATGAACATGGATATAATAAGGAGGAGAGAGCAGAATTCACATGAATTTTTAAGTGTAAATGGGAGACAGACTTCAAAGACATTTCAGCTCACTGAAAGCGGGTTCCAGTGATGCCCCCTGAGCCCCCAGGGCCATGTTTTCTTTCTCCTCTGCCAGCAGGGAAATTTTGGTGGCAAAGTTTGGGAAGCCCCTAAAGGAAGCCTTTTTGGGGGAGGGGGTGGGGGAGAAGTTCAGAGAAAGACTTGGCTGTCAGACCAGGTTAAAGGAGGCAGGAAGCCAAGTGGCTTGCCGTTTATTTATAGGGCGCTTACCATGTGCCAGGCACCATGCAAAGTCTTAACATGCACCGTCTCAGTTACTACAACAGACCTGCTTTAAAAAAAAAAAAAAAAAAAGTTTCCTTTGGGGATCCTCGGTGAGCCAGTTGGTTAAGCATCTGACTCTTGGTCTCAGTTCGGGTCATGATCTCATCATTTGTGAGGTCGAGCCTTGAAATAGGCTCTTAGCTGATTGCGACAGAGGCTGTGTGAAATTCTGTCTCTCCTTCTCTCTGTCCCTCCCTTGCTTGTGCTCATTCTCTGTCTGTCTCTCTCTCTCTCAAAAAAATAGAAATAAATAAATAAATAAATAAACTTAAAACCTTTTAAAAAATTAATCCTCTTTTAAAGTTTATTTATTTATTTTTTGAGAATCTCTGCATGCAGCGTGGGGCTTGAACTCATGACCCTGAGATCAAGAGTCGCACGTTCTTCCAACTAAGCCAGCCAGGTGCCCCTAACCCTCTTTTACAGATGATGAAACTGAGGCACAGAGAAGATCTATAACTTCCCACGTTGACAGTGCTAGGAAATAGTAGAGGTGGGATTTGAACCCAGGCCTGTCTCTTGGCCACAGTGGATTTAGATTTCAGTAACAGGTTTTAGGAAGAATAAGACATAAGTGGGCAACCACTTTCTCCCAACCACTAGACTGTCCACATCTTGAGGGCAAATCTAGGCTGGCTTTGTTCATTGCTTGGACTCCATCTCCTAGACCAGAGCTTGGCCATAGCCAAGAGTGTTTACTGAATGAGTAACTACATTGAGTTGCCGGGAGATTTAAATGGTGCAATGGATATACCAGCAGCTACTATGTAGCAAGTGGTTACTGTGTGCTAGGTGCAATCTTAGGCATTTTACAGATACCAACTAATTTCAGCCTCTTAACAGCCTCAAGAAGTAGGGGCATCATTACCCCCACTTTTTAGATAAGGAAACTAAGTCACAGAGAGGTTAAGGGACTTGCACAAAGTTACACAGCTGGGAAGTAGTAGATCTGCACCATGCAGCCTGGCTTCAGAGCCCCTCCTCCTCAGCATTATGCACAGGGCCTGCCCTGTAGTAGGTGCTCAATTAAAAGTTGTTGACTGTTTGCCTGAAATTGCAGATCCTTAGAAGAGCTGAGCAAAAAAGAGCCTTAGAGAGTGCCAAATCTTCTGACACTTTCATTTTATAGGTGGAAAAATGGAGGGATTTCATATTCTTTTGGGAGATGGGGGGTGTCTAGGAATAGACCCCAAGCTTCTGGCTTCTCCTCAGGGCTTTCACTGCTACCCCTCATGTTTCCCAGTTCCCATGTGTCCGATCCACCTGCCATCTCTCACAATACCCCTTGTGAAAAAGAAGTTGCTGGTGACACACTCTTCCCTGACAATCCCCTTGGGGGACAAAATAATGATCTTCTCCTGTATGGGAAATCTGAATGTCAGCACAATGCATTATCCGCTGGGTCAGTCAGAGCCCAGGGGGTCTGGACGGGCCACCGATGACTAGAAAGTGCCTCAAAGCCACACAAATTCCCGAGTCTGCCAGTTGCTACTATCAGTCCACACAGAGTGCGGTCAGGGGCCATGGCCACCTTGGGGCTGACCGCATCCCTGTAGCAAGATGGCGGCATTCTCTCTGGTCTGCTGCTGGAGTTGGTGAAGTATAACTTCCCCATCCCTGTTCCCCAGGGCGAACAGTGGGGAAGGAATGGGGGCCAGGTCTTAGAAGGGGTAGGGTGCTGGGCTTTAGACTTTGGAACTATATTGTTGCTGCTTTTCCAATACTAGAAAATAATATTGGGGGGCACTTGGATGGCTCAGTCAGAAGAACATGTGACTCTCGATCTCAGAGTTGTGAGCTCAAGCCCCATATTAGGTATACAGAAGACTAAAAAAATAAACTTTAAAAAGAAAAGAAAATAATATTGTGCTTTATATGGTCAGCCTCTTTCCAACAACACTGTGACATGGATATAATTATTGTACAGTCAAGGAAACCAGGGTGTGGAGAGTCGGGAAGTTTCTCAAGGTTCACCAGATAGAGCCAGGATTGACATCCAGAGGAAAAGCACCCCCTTATCCACCATTTTATGTTCTCTACTGCTCCCATCCTACTAAATAGTCTGCCATCACCGGGCCGCGTTTGAAGGCCACTGCTGGAGTCGAGTCCCCTTCTCCCCCACCCCACCTGTCCTAAGCTTCTCTAAAGTATTCATCCTGAGGGCACTGATTGAGGGATGGGGTGGGAAGAGATGGAAGGAGGGTGGAAACCCAGGGGTAAGAGAGGAAGATGAGGCAGGTGGAGGAGGGATGGAAGTGGAGGGAAGAGAGAGAAGGCAAAGCATAGGACCCTTTGGTGAACTGACTCCTTCTTGCCACCTTCTGGACAGGCCAGCTATCAGTTATGAGGTCTTCCTGGAGAGCATCTGCAGCTGCTGGCTTTTTACCTTCTTCCCAGAGACGCTTTGAACGATGTGAGGATTTGAGCCCTTGGAAAGCTGTGACATGGCTCAAAGGGCCAGAGACATATGCGAACGTGCCCAAGTGAACCGGAAGGTGGACCTCGTTAAAACACACTGGACCAGTCCTTCAGGTCACAGGTCACATACGCCACATGGGCCCCCACCCTGTGTGCAAACATATACAGCTGGTTCTTGAACAGCAAGAGAGCTAGGGGTGCTGACGCTCCACACAGTCAAAAATCTGTGCTTAACTTTTGATTTTCCCGAAACTTAACGCTAATTGCCTACTTTTGACGGGAAGCCTTACCGATAGCAGTCAATGAACTCATATTTTGTTTGTTATATGAATTCTATACTGTATTCTTACAATAAAGTAAGGGAGAGAAAAGAAAATGTTATTAGGAAAATCATAGGGAAGAAAAAATACATTTACACTACTATATGCATTTACTGAAAGACCTGTTTCTAAGTGGACCCGCGCAGTTCAAACCCATGTCATTCAAGGGTCACTGTACGTAGGCTCTCTCACTAATCAGCCCCTCTCTCCCTCTGAGCTGATCCTGGCGCCCTGATCTCCTGCCTTTCTGTGATGCCACCCAAGCACGTCAGCATCTCTGGTTCTAAGTAGAGTCTTTGGCTCTTCGTTCTTTTTTTGTTTGTTTGTTTTGTTTCAGAGAGAGACAGAGAGAAAGGGAGAGTATAGGAGACAGGCAGAGGGAGGGAGAGAGAGACTCTCAAGCAGACTCCATGCTCAGTGCAAAGCCTAACGCCAGGCTCCATCCCACGACCCTGCGATAATGACCAGAGCAGAAGTCAAAAGTTGGATGCTCAACTGACTGAGCCACCCAGGCGCCCCTGGCTCTTCATTCGTCACTCAAGTGGAGTATTTTCTTGTTCTTTCCCTGGGTGGAACCCTTGAGTAGCATTGCTCTGTCCTCTCGGCCCTGGCGTGGGTTTGGTGTCTGTGAGGATCCCAGTGCCGGGGCCAGAAGCTCACCTGCAGAGACGAAAAAGATGCCGGCGCTGAGGATGACATTGTGTCTGCTTCGGTGGAACTCGCTGGCTGCCACGCAGAGCCCGCCGAAGAAGAGCAGGGTGACACTGAGGATGGGGAAGACACTGGAGGCCCTCACGGCCCCTGCGGAAAGAAGGGGACAGCGATCTACCTGCGTCCCGCCAGCCACGGGCTCCACCCACCCCAGGCATGGGTGCCCCGAGATGGGAGCGGGGGGTAACTGGCACCTGCTCAGGACAGAACCTGCATCTAACGCGGGCGTGAGACCAGCACGGGTGCTCAGGGCTCTGTACTTGATGCTAATTTCAGTCACCATCCTGAAATTCTTAATCATTTTATCTTTGAATTGTGTGTGTTTTTAAAAAATTTTTAAATATATTTTTAACTGTTTTATTTATTTCTGAGAGAGGGAGAGAGTCAGCGTGAGCAGGGGAGGGTCAGAGAGAGAGGGAAGCACAGAATCTGAAACAGGCTCCAGGCTCTGAGCTAGCTGTCAGCACAGAGCCAGATGCGGGGCTCGAACCCACAAACCCTCAAAGCATGACCTGAGCCGAAGTTGGACGCTTAACTGACTGAGCCACCCAGGCGCCCCCGGATTGTGTTTTAGAAGTCAAGTCTGACGGGCCCACCGAGCATGCACTCGGGGGCTTAGAGCCTTGACTCGTCACCTCTCTATCTCCCCACTCCCCCTTCTCCTTGGGATGGGACCGTAGCTGTCCATTCTCCTGTCGCAACCAGTGATCACTGTCACCCTTTGTTCCTGGTGGGAGCTGGGTATGGGCAGAGGGAGGATCAGGGTTCGGCACAAGTCCCAGGCACCTGTGAAGCTAGGCATTCATCCCTCAGAGTGTCTGTATGCCCCTGGGGGTAGTGTGACATTAAGTAGCAAATAAAAGATACCGTGACAGATCAAGAGAGAGAAAGAACAGGAAGAAAGAAAAAGCTTTCGCACCCATGTTTTGAATGAGGAGTCGGGATCTCCCTATGTGCTGGACCCTGGTGATTCTGTGGCCCACGTCCACGGCCCCCCTTCAGGTCACATGCCGCTCACCAAAATGCAGAATCTGCTCCCATCACATAGTACGTGGACTGGTACCCACTTAGCCACGGAATGAACAAATGAGTTTATTTATTCATTCAACAGTGTTACAGTGTTCCTACTAAATGCCAGGCGCTGTGCGGGGTCCCGGGGTACCACCAGTGGAAATGTGCGGCAACCGCAAGGGTGCAGGTGCTGCCCTCCGAAGTAGGGGCTGGCTGAGGGGCTGGCACAGCTCCCAGAGGCCCCCGAGTTAACTCTTCAGTTGCTGGATCATGGAGAGGCCCTAAGGTTCTTGGGGAGTGTTCCTATGGCAGGGGTTCCGATATTTACCCAGCCAGTATGAGGGTAATTCCTGGTGTGTCCAGACCAGAACATACCAGTTGAATAAGTTCCATGTTCACTGGTGCACAAAAGAGCTAGGGTCCCAGGCCTCATGGGGCTTACAAGCTGGTCGAGTTGACAGTCCAGGCATGGCTATGTCATTTGCAGGCCCCAGTGCAAAATGAAAATGCGAGGCCTCTTGTTCCAAAATTGTTAAGAATTTCAGGATGGCGGGGCGCCTGGGTGGCTTAGTCGGTTAAGCATCCGACTTCGGCTCAGGTCATGATCTCATGGTTCGTGGGTTCGAGCCCCGCATCAGGCTCTGTGCTGACTGCCAGCTCAGAGCCTGGAGCCTGTTTCAGATCCTGTATCTCCCTCTCTCTCTGACCCTCCCCTGCTCATGCTGTCTCTCTCTCAGGAATACATAAAAAGCATTAAAAAAAAACAAAATAAAAAAAGATTTCAAGATGGTGACCGGAGAGCAGTGAACACCAAGGGGCTCTTGGAAGGGCCGGCTCTTGTGCAAGGGCAGCGGAAGCCAGACTTGAGCTGACCATGGTTGGGACTGGGTGAGAAGCTGTGGGATTTAAGATATATTTCTTTTTTCGTTTTATTTATTTATTTAGAGAGTGAGCAAGCAGGGGAGGGGCAGAGAGAGAAGGAGAGAGAGAGAATTCCAAGCAGGCTCCAAGCTGTCAGCATGAGGCCAGATGTGGAGCTTGAACTCACAAACCCCAAGATCATGACCTGAGAAACCAAGAGTCGGATGCTAACCGACTGAGCCACGCAGATGCCCCAGGATGTGATCCTAGGATGAAGCCACCAGTATTGGCAGTGCGTGGTGGAAGACAGAGGAGCTGAGAACCGTGCCTATGTCTGGTGCTCTGCCGCTGAGCTCAGGGTGGCATCCAAAATGCCTGGGGCGTGTGCAGGTGCAGCAGTTGAGGGTAGGGGGTGGGGGCAGTCACAGCAGGAAAGGTGTGCGTTTATTTTTGCCCTTGAAAAGTTCAAAGTTGAAGGTTCAAGGCTTTTAAGCCCCTTATTCATGGTGACCCAACTCCTGCTGATTCTATTTGCTGCTGCACGGAGGTGCTTACGTGTCGACGGCCAAGCTCTTTCTACAACTTAATCTCATGGAAAAGTTTTCTGAAAGTTTGGTAGCCGATTTAGCAACAGGGTTGCCTGGGAGGGGAACTGGAGTAGAAGTGCGGCGAGGGTGTGAGGGCACATGGAGGTGAGGTTCTCGTAATGAGAAGAGAATGAAAGAGTGCTTGCTTTTGCTTAAAGACAGCTGTCCCAATATTCAGCACCGGGGGCTGGGCAGACCTGGGCCCCATAACAAAGTCCCTCCCAACACTTTGCTTCCATGGTGAGGTTCTGGGAGAGGCTGAACCTCTGCTTCCTTCAGCCCCCAGCTCGAGGGAATTCCTGGGGAGGGGTCTCTGGAGTCCTGGTGGGCACATGAGCCCGGGTGCAGGTACAGCTCATTGACACGTATTGACACGTATGACTTATGGGCTCCCATTTGGACCCTCAGCCTGAGACCCCACAAGTATCAGGAGTCGATCTGCCTCCAAAGGTTTCAAGTGAAACTTGTGAACAAACCTTTAAGGCCTTCATTTGCATTGTGTCTGGGCAGGAATTGCTCGAATATTTAACATGATACGTTTAATTGATTAAAAGAGTTGTTTAAATTAAAAAAAAATTCAAAGTATGATTAAGTTGTGATTATGCACAAAGGAAACAACTGGAATGTTTGAAGCCATTGAATTGCGTTGGCTATAAAAATGCAGCTTTGAAAGGTGGCTGCCAGTAACCACGTGGCAACCAGCTGGTGGCCAGACTCACACTTTACCCCACAAATGAGATACAGGGTTGCAGGTGTTTCTGCCTCTGGACAGCAGCCATGGTCACCAAGTCCATCTCATCCACTCCACTTTCATTTTAGCCCAGGGGACACGTGGTGGCTTCAGAACAAAAAGGTTTTATTCCCCCGTTACTTCTTTCCTCTACTGTTCCTCCTCCCCAAACTATCTAGGGGTAGGTGAAGGTCAGAGACCCTTGCAGCAACAGGACCCTGGCTCAGTGTGCTGGGACAGCGGGACATTCGTGTGCTCATAAAAGCCTCTCCGTAACCTTAGTCTGGTTCTGTGGCTCATGGTGAAGCGTGGGTGGACCGTGGGATTGGGGTGAGGATGCCCACATTCTTACAGGGAGCAAAATATTCTGTTGGAAAAGCAATCTACCTCTGGGAAGAACTTAAATCAGTTTTGCAAGTTGTGAAATAGAAGCTATAGCTGTATTTCACCTCCAGCAGGGCAAACATCACTATGTTTCATTAAGCAGGAAAAAAAAAAGAATGAAAACCCATGGGTATGCAGTAAAATCTCACTGGGGACGGCGTTAAGCCATTCTTCTGAGCAGGTCCATGTACAAAGCTACACCTCTAAATGTGGCCTGTATTTCCCATGCCAAATGTTTCTGCTGCTGGTACAAATTCTAGTAGGCATTTGGATAAATCCTACTGCAGAAAAAGAAATGGTTATGTTTACGTTTTAAAATTTTCTTTTTTTTTTAATGTTTTATTTATTTCTAGGAGAGAGAGAGAGACAGCGTGAGCAGGGGAGGGTCAGAGAGAGAGGGAACGTTTTAAAAATTTCTTAATCGACCCCACTACCACTTACACTGTGATGTGGTTCGAGGCTCATACGCAGACTTACAGTCCATCTGCAGACTAACGGGTGTGAGCAGGGCTAAAAATGGTTGTAATTTAAACACCATTCTTGAGCTAGAAGTTGCAAACATAATCTGAATAGGACAACTTATTGAAGTTTTTATTATTTAATTTTTAAAGTTTATTTTTGAGAGAGAGAGAGAAAGAGAGAGAGAGTGAGCAATTGGGGGAGGGGCAGAGAGAGAGGGAGGCAGAGAATCTGAAGCAGGCTCTGTGCTGACAGCAGAGAGCCCTACTCAGGGGTCGAACTCCCAAATCTTGAGATCACGCCCTGAGCTGAAGTCGGACACTTAGCCAACTGAGCCAGCCAGGTGCTCCTCTTGAAGTTTTTATTTATTTATTTATTTATTTATTTTAAATGTTTTTTTATTTATTTTTAGGAGAGAGAGAGAGACAGCGTGAGCAGGGGAGGGTCAGAGAGAGAGGGAGTCACAGACTGAAACAGGCTCCAGGCTCTGAACTGGCAGTCAGCACACAGCCCGACGCGGGGCTCGAACCCACGATCCGTGAGATCATGACCCAAGCAAAGTCGGACGCTTAACCGACTAAGCCACCCAGGCGCCCCTTGAAGTTTTTATTTATAATAGTCATTTAAGAAACCCTTACATTTAACATTCCCTAACAGTAAATTTAGTCAATGCCTTTGAAATTCCCTTTGCATGAACTTGACACACATTTTTGCTGAAGAAGTTACATTTAGATTACGTTAAGCCCCCAGGTCTCTCTGTGCCTAGGTCAATGTCAGGCCCCTATTTGCAGCTGGGCTTTGCTATTGCTTGTCTTGTGCCACAGAAAAGAGCTAGCCCACATGGCCTTATGATTGCGTATGGAGCCCTGCGCTGAGGGTGATGTGCAAGAGCTTATTTAAATTTCTTGAGCCTGTCACATAGATGACATTATCATCTCCATGTCTGGCTAGATAAAGATGGTTGAGAGATGGAAAGGTTAAGCAGTTTGACCCAGGTTTAATCCAGCCAGTAGGGAGTCAAACAAGGGTAAAAGCCCAGCAACCTCGCACTAAAGGTCTACCAGAACCCAGAAACCTCGCACTAAAGCTACCATGCTCTGCTGCCTCCCATGTGCTGCCTTCGTGACAGTCCCATGTCAGATCCAGGTTACCCACCTTGGGACAACCCCAGCGAGATACTGGCCCTGACCCAATAGGATTGAAACTGCAGAGAGGTGAACTTGGATTTGCATTTACTCTCCCAGGGCTTGCCCCTTAGCACCTCACCCATTAGCACCTCACCCATTAGCACCTCAACTCAACTCTCTCCGGAAGGTGAAAACTTGTGTTCTAGTTGGAGAAAATTCCTTACATTTTCTCCTAAGCAGACTAAAAAGAACCTTTCAGTTTTGACTCACTTACTTTTCCCCTTTCTATTTCTAGTTCATTTACATTAAAGAGACTTAGATATCAGAATCACTTGAATGTCTCTGTCTAGTAGCAAAGGTCCCCAGAAGCCCCTTTGGAGCATCCATTTCCAGGGGCAGGCATTGAGGAGCCTCAGGGGCAGCTGGGTGACTGCAGGGTCGCCCTCCCCACACCCCCCTCCCCAGGGAGACCCCAGGAGTGGAAACTTACGCAGGAGGTACTCTGCTGTGTCCTGTTCATAGTCAGCGTCTTCAGGGAAGTGGTCGATTTTCTTGCACACTCCTCGGAAAGCCCCTGTGGAAACAAATGTGGGCCTGAGCTGGGTGGGGGAGGAGCCAGAGCCTCTAGGGTGAACCTAGGTCCTCAGCCCTACGGTGAAGATCCTTCCATAGTGTTGCTGGCTGTGCATATTGTTGGCCTGTCAACATCTGTCCTGGGACACAAAAGATAGACCAATAGAGGAGGGGGGGGGGAGAAGAAGAAGCAGTAGCAGCAGAAGACTTAACTTTTTTGCTTCCTAGATTTTGCATGATGTTGAGATCTACTGAGAAGGGCAAATAGCTATGAAACACAATCATTCATCATGAGGACTATCTTGCTTTATTTCTGCCCCCATTTGGTGAGCGGAAAAAGGAGAAGGAAATGGAGTTTGTGTGTATTAATTTTCCATTTTACTGATGAGGAAACTGGGCATGGGAATTTTGCCTGAGCTCACACGGTAAATAGAGGAGCCAGTGTTCCGATCAAGGTCTGCTGACTCCCAGGTGTCCCACTGTCCCTGATCCTGCTCATATCTGACAGAGGACTGTCCCCTCAACCCTTCCCTTCTCCCTGCCGTGCTCGGCCCACATCTTTGGGAGACATGAAATGAACAGGTGTCTCTTGCAGAAACTGTCAGCATTTGCTTCCTTTGTTCTCTTTAAGAAAGGTGTTTATTTATTTGTTTGAGAGAGAAAGAGAGTGGGGGAGGAGCAAAAGAAAGAGACAGAGAGAAAGAGAGAGAATCCCAGGCAGGCTCCATGCTGTCAGTGCAGAGCCCGACCTCACGAACCCCTGAGATCATGACCTGAGCGGAAATCAAAAGTTGGACACTTAACCGCCTGCGCCTCCCCAGGCACCCCTGATATCAGTATGACTTCAGTCATTTTGGGTGTTTGATAGTCATTGTGAGTATTTGCTAACTAGCCAGTTAACCAATCTCTGGGACAGTTAATGGCTGTGCCAATTCCTAAAAATGACGGCACTTTCTGAACTCCTCACCAAAACACAGCATGACATTATGCATCATTGTTCTCATCCCAGTCTGAGAATGTGGCGTGGAGGGGAAGGGCGGCATGGAGACGAGGGGCAGTGTGGTGTCAGGGAGAGCAGACAAGGTTTGGGATCACATCTTATATTCTGGCCTTACATTTCAGCACAGTTACTGCAAGGATTCAATAAAGCTGTATATGAAGTGGAGATAATTTTTGCAAAACTCCAGGCCTGTCATCATACCATCTAGTACGTGTTAAATGCTCCCAAAGGGCCAAGCACAGAGCTGAAACCTCACATCCCTTCTCCCATTTACTCTTGTCTGTCTCCCTGGGAGGTGGGCGCTATTAATCCTGACATTTGATGATGAGGCAACCCAGATCACAGAAGAGACTGAGGTGTCACAGCTGGAGAGGGGAAGAATCGATATTTGAATCCAAGCTTCAGAGCCTGTGGTTTTCACCATTAGACGTTGAATAGTAGCCATTATTATTATGTCAATTACTATCTTGTAATAATGAGTGCCATGCACTTAACTCCTGCTACAAGTAGGCTCCAAGCCAGAGGCATTTCCCAATAAATGCGATGCAATATGTAGAACATCCCCTTAGTTCTGATTCTCAGCACACCAAGCAGAGTGGACTCAGAACCAAGGAGGGCTTCTTGGAGAGAAGACTTGCAGACTCAAGGAAATTCTTCAAAGAAACACAAAGTCATAGCTTCTTCCCTGATATTGAAAGAAAAAGCCTTCATTTTTTTCTTGTTCAGACTTAAAAATTTTTTTTTTAATTTTTATTTTAGAGAGAGAGAGTGAATGGGGGAGAAGGGCAGAGAGAGAGAGAGAGAGAGAGAGAGAGAGAGAGAATCTTAAGCAGACTCCATGTTCAGTGCAGGGCCCGATGCAGGGCTCAATCTCAGGACCACGAGATCATGACATGGGATCATGAGCTGAGCCGAAATCAAGAGTTGGACGGTTAACCCACCGAGCCACCCAGGCACTCCTTTTTCATGTTTCTTGTTTAGATTTTAGAGTTCCATTCACATATTCCTGTTAGTTTTTAAACCCCATTCCCAGGGTGCCTGGGTGGCTCAGTCAGTTAAGCGTCCAACTTCGGCTCAGGTCACGATCTCATGGTTTGTGGGTTTGAGCCCCGCATTGGGCTCTGTGCTGACAGCTCAGAGCCTGGAGCCTGCTTCAGATTCTGTATCTCCCTCTCTCTGACCCTTTCCTGCTCACACTGTCCCTCTCTCTCTCAGAAATAAATAAAACATTAAAAAAATTTAAAAAAAAAACAACCCATTCCCTTCCAGGTAGCTGAATAATAAGTCACAGTAAGTCACACATGCTGAGCCCATGTCCTGTCCTGGGTGCCAACCTAACTCCTTTACATGCTTTATCGTCTTTAGCTCTCAAAGCTGCCTCATGAGGTACCTGGTATTATGATCCCTTTTTACAGGTGAGAAAACTAAGGCTTAGTGAAGTGAATGATTTCGTCAAGGGACACAGGCATAAGCGGTATTGTCGTAAGTGGCATGCTCAAATAAATGGAAGTCAGCCTGACTCCAAAGCCAGAGTTCTTTTTTTAAATTTTTAATGTTTATTTATTTTTGAGAGAGAGAGAGACAGCATGCATATGAGTTGGGAAAGGGCAGAGAGAGGGAGACACAGAATCTGAAGCAGACCCCAGGCTCTGAGCTGTCAGCACAGAGCCCGATGCAGGGCTCAAACTCACCAACTGTGAATTCATGACCTGAGCTGAAACCAGGAGTCAGCTGATGGAGCCCCCCAGGCAGCCAAAGTTCCTAACCACTGTTGAGAATTGCACTCTCTTCCCCACATTGAGAACTGCCGCAACATCTTGTGCCTGGGGCTTTATGACAGTTTTGTGGTCTATCCGTAGCCATTGAGTGTGGCAATGCATTGCACCAGTGAGTGATTTTTTCTATCAACCATGTTTTTTCCCATAATCTACATTGGGGGCCATCCAGCAGGGCCAAGGTGGTGGTTGTGGGGTCACCTGTGGTTAGTTGTTTGACATACACCACAGAGGCTTCAGAGGAAGAGAAGTTTCAGCTGAAGATGGAATGTGAGCGTTACTGAGACAGGCCAGTCGGACCCACGTGGGAATAAGGAGCTCCGCATGTGTCTGCACCTGCTTGTAAAGCGGGCCTTACCCGAGGTGGTTCACACCTGGAAACTAGAGCTTAGAGCCAGCAAACACCGGAAGCTTCCGGAGAAACGGTCCCGGGATTTAGGGTCTAATGCAGTCCGCCCCGTTCTTGCACAACCCAGGAGCTAAGAATGGTTTCTGCATATTTAGATGGGTGGTGTGGGGGGGGGGGGAAGCCCAAAGAATACTGTTTCATGACATGCAAAAAACTATATGAAATTCAAATTTCAGTGTCTGTAAATAAGATTGTACTGAAGCACAACGGTGCCTGTTTGTTTATGGCTTCTATGCTATAACGTCAGGGCCGCCACTGTGGTAGAAACAGCAAGAACAAAAATATTTACTATCTTGCTGGGGAAGATTTTGCTGACCCGTGGTCTAAAGACCCCTGTCCTGTGAGGTAGCACACACACACAAAGGCCTGGGCCTTCTGGGGACTCGCAGAGGACATAATCCCAGCTGGTTCTTCTACAGAAGATAAGGTCTAGGCCAAATCTGGGTCACGGAATGTTCTGTTTGCTGTGTTTGCTTGGTTTGTTTTATGTTTTTACCTGCAGTATTTTAATGCCTATTTTGATGTATTTTCTAAAAAAATCCAACATGTTGCTGCAATTTAAAATGCAGGGTATGTCACATAAAAGCGTCATTTGGAGCTTCTCTTAAAAAACAGGGATCTCTGTCCCACTTTTCCGTGGGAGAACAGTTCCCTGTAGCCCCAGCCCCCTGGAGACCAGGAGCGAACTTCCCAGCTGACCAAACTCCCCCTGCCGCCCCCACCCAGCTCTATGGCACTTGAGGTACCTGTGGCACATTACCTCCCCCAGCCTCAGTTTCTTCTTCTGCAGGATGACGATAGTAATAATAACGTCATGGGAATTAATGGAGCCCGTAGCCGCAGACAGAGCGTCGGCTGGTATTCTCAGCACATACTCTTTTAATCAGGCAATGACGTAAACCACTTAGTACAGCTCTTGGCACATAGTAAGAGCTCAATAAATTATAGCTATTACTACCATTGGTTTTGGTAGGTATTTTAGGACCAGAAGAGACACATTGGTGCCAGGTTGAGATTTAAAAAAGCAATCTAAAACGAAAGGGAATCAAGAATTTCCCTGAGGAAGACTCCACGCTGAAAAGGAAGCTGCTGGCATCACGAGTCATCAAAAAGTGAACTTGGCCATTCATGCAAGGAGCATATTGCCAGCTCCCTGAAATAACCACTATTTAGCATTTCTGTATATTTCCTTCCAGACTCTCCCCCCACCCCGCCCCGCCATGCTTTCACACACAAATGGTTTTATAAAATTGAGATCATGCTGTTCTTCTCACTTACATTTTCTCAGGAGTATTTCCCCCTATCAGTAAATCTAAGAAAAACAGGAAGGCGTTGGACTTGCCCATGAACTGTCAAGGCTGGAACCAAGAAAGATGTTGAAAGCATACTCCCTGTAAGGATGAGGTCAGGACACAGAGACAAGCACTACCGCGGCACAGTTTAAGCCAAGGCCCTGGGGCAGAGAGAAGCAGAAAGCAGGAATGCGGTAAACCAGGGGGAGGATCGGTGGTGGATGGCGTGGGTGCAGATCCCGTGGTTACAGGGGAGAATCAATGGGAATGCGGGGTAGGGCAGGTGTGAGAGCTAGGCTGTGGGAACCCGCAGACCACAGGACCCCGGGAAGAGGTCTGGAATGGAAGACAGAGCCGGGGCAGGTTTCCGGGTGTGTTAAAGTGAATCAGTTGCAGAGACTGGCTTTCTGGTGAAAACAAGCCTCATCTTGCGTGGAAAAGAATCTGCTAGTGGTTCATCTCTGGCTCAGCTGACGGAAAAACATGTCTTCCGTAAGAGGAAGGGGACTTCCTTTCAACCAACAAGCCTTCTGAAAGGTCAGACCCTAGAAATATTCCCATTAAAATAAAAAACGAGGGGGCGCCTGGGTGGCTTAGTCGGTTAAGCGTCCGACTTTCGCTTGGGTCATGATCTCGCGGTTCGTGGGTTCGAGCCCCGCGTCGGGCTCTGTGCTGACTGCCAGCTCAGAGCCTGGAGACTGTTTCAGTCTGTGACTCCCTCTCTCTCTGACCCTCCCCTGCTCACACTGTCTCTCTCTCTCTCCTAGAAATAAATAAAACATTAAAAAAATAAATAAAATAAAATAAAAAATGAGGTAAGAACGCCCACCATCGCTTCTGTTATTTACCACGATTCTACAAGTTCTAGTTCAAGAAGAAATAAAGCAGAGTTGCGAGTAACAAGCAATAGAGAAAAATAGGACAAAATTATCATTTTTTTCCCCAGGTGAGAAAATAGTCTACTTGGAAAGCTCAGGGCAATTTGCTGGACAAAATATTAGTATGAATGAAAGAGCTCAGTCAGGTGGCCTCTGCTAAGATATTAAACCACATAAGAAAGCAGTAATAATTAAGTCATTGTGGCACTTATGTTTAAAGAGTAACATTGATGAGAATGTTTGTCAATGCAGAGAAATATTACAAGGGAAGTAAGAAGCAGTCCACTATCCCGTGCTCAGATAATCCCTGTTAAAGGAAAAGAATAGAGGTATACAGGGGCACCCGGGTGGCTCAGTCGGTTAAGTGTCTGACTCTTGATATCAGCTCGGGTCACGATCTCATGGTTTGTCTGCTTGGGATTCTCTCTCCCTCCCTCTCTCTCTGTCTCTCCCTGACTTGTGCTCGCGCTCTCTCTCAAAACAAAGTAAATAAACGTAAAAAAAGGACATATTTATAAGTGGAGAATTCAGACAGTATATACAGAAAGGCACAAGGTTCAGAGAGAAAGCATCTCCCTCATCCCCTCAAATTCTGTCACCTGATAGCTTAGTAGAATGATTTCTGTTAACCAAATGTTGAGTGAAATCACGTCTACGCTGAGATCTGAAGGGTAAGTAAAAGTTCATCAGAGTCAGGGAATCCTGTTGCCCCAGGCACAGTACCGTGGCGTGAGTGTTGTCGGGAGGGAGAGGAAAACTCATTTGGGAACTCAGAGTCGCTGCGGGTGTTGCGTGCATCAGTGGCGGCTGGTCTGGGAGACAGAGGCAGAGGTTGGGGTGAGTGGCAGTAAGGGGGTGGCAACCTGGGAGAACGCAGCTCTGACATCTGGGCTGTGAAGACTGGTTGGTTCGAACTTTGCCCTCCCTTCTTAGGAATTCACTAGTGGCCAAGGCAGAAGATTCTGGTCCTAGAACTGACATTCTCACTGGGGAGTGAGTCTACAGACTATATCAATGAACAAGATCCCTGTGCTTTGAAGGACACAGAAGAGGATGTCAGGGTGACTAGGCCAGGGGTGGGGGCAGATGGTGAGCAATTTGGGGCAGCGTGGTGGTGGTTGGGGGAGGGGATGTTTGGGCTCTGACCTGCATAAAGAGAAGGAGCCAGTTATGTGAAGAGGCAGAGAAGGCTTTCCAGGCAGAGGCATGGGCTCTGAGGTGGGAATGAGCTTCGTTTGTTTGAGGAACAGAAGGGAGCCCAGAGGGTGGGTGGGGGGAGGTTAAAGAAGGCCTCTTGTGGCAGATTTACCGGATCAAACTTTAGTGAGAACAAGCCTAGACCACCTGCTGTGCCAAGTTTGGGCAAGAGCCAGATAGAGCTTTTCTGGGTCATCTTAAGACAGCTCCGCTCAAGCATTTTTGGCCTCAAGTCCAGAAATACTGGACACAGAGCGGACAGACCTTCTCAAGTTTGCAGTCCTGAAGGGAGGCCCTGAGTGGGGGCAGCAATCTGCTGGATGTGCCTCCTCTGGCATCAGCAGGACCTCAGGTGGTCTTTCACGAAGGACCCTCCCCATCTGCCTGCTGTGCGCAGGGTGCGTAGCCCACGCTGACAATCCTGGGAGAGGATGTGGTGGCTGTGGCACCTGCGTTCCCCAACCTAATAAAGGGGCATCACTTCCGAGTAGTCTCTGGATGGTTACCCTGTGCTCAGAACGAGGGTGGATACCCCTAACCGCCCCTCTCAGCTCAGCGCCAGTGCCCAGAATGTGGTCCAGCCCAGAAACCCTGCCAACCCAGTGCTCGGACCTTGGCACCCATCTCAGCCAGCAGCCCATCTGGGGAACCCAAATTTCAGGCCCCCAAAGTGCAGCTCAGAGCTCAAAACCAAGGCTCACTGGAGATTGGAGCTCTCCATCCAGAAACATAGGTCTTTTGTTAGGTCCCTATCGTGATGACTTTGCCTTAAGGAATCAAAGAAGGAACAAACATCAAGTTTGTTTACGCACCAGGAATACTTAAGAAAGCAAAGTAACTGTCTGATTATGAAAATGTTTGGGTTCTTGGTATTACAGGAGAGCTTTAGCACAGAGGATAAAAATAGTTTAAAATAATGGTTTTTCCAAAGGGGCTGCATGTTGGAACTTCCGGAGTGGAGGCTGGGGTGGTTGGAAGATATTGGGGCTCTGTTTTACCCTCAGAGATCGTACTTAATCCATCTGGGCATCTGGAGTTTTCTATTTTATTCTTATTTTTTTAATGTTTGTTTCTGAGAGAAAGAGAAAGAGACAGAGTGTGAGCAGGGAAGGGGCAGAGAGAGAGAGATACACAGAATCTGAAGCAGGTTCCAGGCTCTGAGATGTCAGTGCAGAGCCTGATGTGGGGCTCGAACTCACCAACTGCAAGGTCATGACCTGAGCCGAAGCTGGACGCTTATCTGACTGAGCCATCCAGGCATAGGGTTTTCAAAACTCCCCAGATGAGCCCAACTGTTCAGCCAAGGTTGATAACCACCCCCTTTCAGGTGAGTCCATTTGAAAATAGGGGCCTTTATTTCATAGTTAAGAATGAGGTTCAAAGAGACGCTTTCATCTTTATCTTGAAAATGAAACGATCATTTATGAGCATATATTTGTTTTGTCTTATCTCTTCCAACTATGTGCTGGGATGAACAAAAAGCAAGCTGTGTTGATTTTCGGCGGGAAGAGAACATAATTTTTTTCTGATAAAATCACATGAGAGAATGTGAAATCCTTCACTTTCCCAGCTGGATTATAAAGTCTGACTCTCCCAGTAGGATCATAAAGTAGGTCCTTTTGGCAAAAAATATTTGAGTACGTCATCATCTTCTCAAGAGCTTCTCTTAATCCTTTGATATTCAAATCACGGGATGTGCACTAGCACATCATTCTTCTTGTTGATTTTTTTCCTCCTTCCATTGCTAACGGGCGTCCCTCTGCCCAGCTCCTGGGGCTCCCAGCTGGCATATCACACCACTCCTCATGTCCATTCCATGAAGCTCTGTGGATTTTGCTAGATATGCAATCTCACTTTGCAATCGTTTTTGCCTCTATTTGCGTTGCATTGGATTGTCCCATGTTGACAAGAGCTGGCAGTCAGAGAGAGGCTGCCAGACAAAGGCCGTGAATTGCGGGGTATAGAATGGGGGTGGGGGTGTGGGATGGGGTGGGGAGGGTGTTCTAGTTGAGCCTGGTTTTATAAGTGGTGAGACCATTCTTGCACATATTCCCGTGAAGATGGAGTTTGCTTGCTTGTCCATTCAGCTGAACATATGCGGGGATTTGGGTAATGAACTCCTGGATAATGGGGGCCCTGAACTGACCTGGTCTATCTGAGCATGTGGAGTATAGCGATCACGGCTCACAGCTTCTAATAAGAGAACCACAGGAGCGAGTGAGTTCGGGAGAAAGAAAGATCCTCTTTGATGTTACTGAACTGCTGACGGTGTACATTCCGATTCACTCGTGTTCAATGAAGGTCTGTCGAGGTGCCTGCTTTGCATTGAGCTCTGTCCTGGGCACTTGGGGGTTTATCAGCGAACTAGATAGACTAGGTTCTGGATCTCAAGGCTGTTATGTTCTAGTGGGGAGACACCTACAGTGAAGGAAGAATAGATACAAATGGTTCTGTAAAAAGGAAAAGGTCATTTCAAATAGTGATATGTGCTATGAAAATTATAAACGTGGAGTCTATTATTTTGACTCAGGGAGGGACAATCATGAGATTGGGTGGACAGGGAAAGCCTCTCCGAGTAGGTGGTGTGAGTGACAAGAGGAAGCCAACCACGGGGAGATTTGAGAAGAGCTTTCTAGGAAGAAGGCATCACATATGCAAAGGCCCTGGGGCAGGATAATGCGTAGTGTGTTTCTGGAACCAAGAGAAGTGATGCAGAGTGAGTAGGGGGAGAGCAGGTCCATGGAGGAGTGAGACGATGCTTTAAGCCACTAAGAAATGCAATCTGATTTATAGTTTAAAAGATCTCTGGATGCCAGCGGCTTTCAGAGGAGCAGGGATGGAGTGCACCTTCAGAGGAATCATTGAAAGCCACTGTGAACGCTTTGAAGAAGTAACTGGCAATTGGGGGTGGAAAGGCAGGCCACCGAGGACAGGAAATTCAGCCAGGAGAGGGAACTGTGGGTGTTACCTGTCTCCTCTGTACCTAGCTGGTAGCCTGCTTCCTTCCAGAGGGGCCTGGGAAAGTTGGACCCACCTGAAAGTGGATCTGAAGGTGAAAGAATAAACTGGACCTTTGTTTTTAAAAAGCGCGAGCCTGGGCCTCTTACCGGCTGCACCAGTTAGAGTCTGAGCATCTGTGCTTCTTATCAGATGCCTCAGATTCCAGCGCCTCAGAGTCTGAGAGCCACACCCTCCAGCCAAGTGGACGCAAGGTCGTTGTCACGCACACAAAGGACTTGGCCTCTGCTTGAGACCTTGGCCGGAGGTCGGGGAAGGTAGGCTCTGGAGTTTGTAGGCTTTAAGGGCAGCGATTCCCTCTTACAAGATCTGAGGGTGGAAGAAGCTGAAAACACAGCAAGTCTTCCAACAGGTGAGCACCACACAGCCCGTCCCTGGCTGTGGGCTCAGAGCACACCTGTGCCTTGAACTTGGCTTTCACATTCACCAGCATCAGTGGATTTCGGCATCATTCCCAAACGCAGCCCCGCACATGATCACGGAGACACAGTAACATTTGAGGGACATTCAGTGAACAGCTTCCAACCTACCCCTCATGACCGGACCCCTCCATTTGCTCTCTAACTTCCGTATGTCACATGCAAATGCTACAATTACAATACAGCATGTGGAGGTGTGGGATTCGAAAGGTTGTTTTTATTTTGAATTGACTTTATTTTTTAGATCAGTTTTAGGTTCACAGCAGAACCGAGCAGAAGGTACAGAGATTTCCCATATCCTCCAACACACACAGCCTCCCTCGTTGTCAACGTCCCTCACCAGAGTGCATCTGTTACCATCCACAAACCTACCTTGACACATTATCACAGTCTCCATAGTCTTGCCTTTTCCCAGCAAGTCAGATAGTTGGAAACACACAGTAGGCAGCCTTTTCAGATGGGCCTCTTTCACTTCGTAATATGCATTTAAGGTTCCTCCATGTCTTGTTCTAGCTTGATAGTTCATTTCTTTTTAGCACCGGTTAAAATCTCATTGTTTGGATCTACCACAGTTTTCTCTATCCATTCACCTACTGAAGGACATCTTGGTTGTTTCCAGGTTTAGTCAGGTTGTCTGTTTTCTTATTGCTGAGTTTTAAGACTTCTTTGTATATTTTGGCTCATCGCCCTTTATCAGATGTGTCTTGTGCATATGTGTTCTCTCCTACCCTGTGGCTTGTCTTCTTATCTTCTTGACATTGTCTGTCCAAAAGTTTATTTTTTTAAACACTGACTTGGCACTTTCTTCATTAAAAAAAAAAAAAAGAATCCAGGGGAGTGTTTTAAAAAGCGGCAGCTCTTAACTCTTGAAAGAGCTGGGTTCAGATTTCTGCCCCTACAAACTTTGTAAACATGTTGCAAAGTCAAACCCAGGGCACCAGAGCCTGCATTTAAACTGTCTGTACAGAAAGTCCTACTTTTTGACATTTTATGCCCCTCTGACTCTGCTACGCAGAGAAAAGGGAGAGAGAACCTCACCGATCTGTTTCCCGCTTCCCCAGACTGCTCATTTCAACCTCCACTGGTCAGCTCTGCCCAGCGCTAACAGATTTGCTCCCAAGCAAATCCATCCCAGGCCCTGACATTTATATCCAGCGTCTTTTACTCTCTTCTATTCATTAAGCATGGGCGGTTGCCATGGCAACCATTAACTGCACCTGACATCCAGGAATAGTTCTGGCATTTTGAAGCAAACACCACACTGGGATTTCGTTCTGCAAGGTAACCTTGCAGCCTGCGCGGGCTTCTCCCTGCCGTCTGAGCTCTGCTCCAGGCTCGGGGCAGGAGCAAGGAGGCGGGTCTTTCCTTCTAGCTTCCCCAGCCCCCTGCCCACTCCCCCACCAGAATCTCCTCGGGACCTGCAGTATGATGGAGGTGTGGCAGGGCGTCTCTGGGCGGGACGTGTGAGGGCAGCAGTGTGTGTGTGTGTGTGTGTGTGTGTGTGTGATGGGGTCAGTGTGCAGGTGAAGGGGGACACCTGGGGCTGGCAGAGGCGGATGCAAACGTATTCCAGAAAAACAGAGAATGGAAAGGGGTGTGTGGTGCCTGGGTGTGCACTTGACTATATTTGCGTGCGCTGGCGGGGGTGTGTGTTCCTGTGCGTGGCGCACATTTGCCAGTGTTGCACCTGAACCGGAACCATGCACTTCCTGTAGGGCCCATTGGACATTCTCTCCCATCCGCTATCCCACCTTGTCCTCCTCGCCTGCTCTCCCTCTTGCTGTCTTCTAGGTCAGGCATTCTCAAACTTGAATATGTGTGCGACCAGCCTGGGCGCCCTGTGAAAATACAGGTTCTGAATGCGTAGGTTCCGGGGGAGGCCCCGAGATTCTGCCGGCTTCTGGGACTCCTAACCAGCTCCTGGGTGCTGCTGCTGCTGCTGCTGGTCCAAGGACCACACTTTGAGTAGCCAGGCCTGACTCTCAGTCTTGGCTGACCCCAGAAGCACCCCTTTTCCCCTGAAACTCAAATAGCACTGGTGCCTGGACCCTACCAAGGATGGTCCATCAGAGCCTGTGGATGTGGGCCTTGCCTTATTTATTTAAATTTTTATTTTTGAGACAGAGAGAGAGAGAGAGCGTGCAAGGGAGGGGCAGAGAGAGAAGGAGACACAGAATGTGAAGCAGCCTCCAGGCTCTGAGCTGTCAGCACACAGCTTCACCTGGGGCTTGAACTCATGAACCATGAGATCATGACCTGAGCCGAAGTCAGAGGCTTAACCAACTGAGCTCCCCAGGCACCCCCAGGCCCAGTCTTTTTTAGAGGCTCCAGCAGGTGATTGTAAGGTGCAGCCACACAGCTGCTTGCCGGTCTCCTTCCTGTTCCTCTAACACAAATAGCCTGTCTGTGAGGCCTTTGCCGTGGCTGCCTGCCTGCTCTTTCCTGGGCCTTCAGGGAGCTGGCTCAGTCTTAACATTCAGGTCTCCCCCTGCCTTGATCGCTTCCTGTCACTTCCTTCATGGAGCTTATGATTCTGTGTGAGTGTGCTAATTATCTTATTTCTATTCATTGCCTTGTTTAGTTTCTGACTCCTTCACTAGAATACAAGCACCAGTGTATCTCAAACATCTTACGTGAGACCTCATACAAAGTAGGTAATTTGTTAGGTGTTTATCAAATGTCTGTCCATTGTGTGTTGCATCAGAGGGAATCTCAGATAAGGTGGCTTTTCAGGGGATAATGATCAAAGTTGTTAACCTGGCCTATGTGGTTCTGTGTGACCTGGCCCTTGCCCATCCAAGCTTCTTCCACCCACTTTGTTTCTCTCACCTGCCTCAGGGCCTTTGCCCCTACACTCCATCTGCCTCACACATCCTTCTTCTAACCATTCTCTATTTGATTAATTTCTCCTTGTCCTAAGGATCTTACCAGAAGCAGGTCCTCAGGCTGAGGCTATCTAATTAGTTGCTTCCATTGCACTCCATGCTTTTCTTTTGGGGGACATATTATAAATAAATAATTATGGGTGTAATTATGTGTCTGTTTATCCTACACCACCATAAATCCCAAGAGTGCATCTCCATCTTGTCTCCTGATGTCTTCATAGTGCTTGGCATAGTAGGTCATCAAATAAACACATGAGTAAATGAAGCAATGAGTATTGAGTATTTCCCCCGTATCTAGATTCTTCTCAAAGCTTCTTGGAAGGATATGTCTTCACCACCTGAGACCTTCCTTTTATTCCAGAGACTTTCAAAGCCTTGGCCCTCGCTTACCCCTTTCCCTTTTTCCTCCTCCAGGGCTGTGGCTTTTTCCTCTGGGGTTCCCTAGCTCAGCCCACTCCCTAGAGCCATGCCTCGCTCCTCAGGGGGAGGACGCTCTGGCTCACAGCACCTTCCCATGCCCCCTCCTGTCCCCTGGGAATGGTCAGCCAGCCTCAGGCCTGGAGCCTGAGGGGTCATTAGCCAGGCAGGCTCAGCACCGGGGGCGGGGTGGGCAGCGGGGAGAGATGAGGGCAGGTCCCTCTCTGATGTCAGGGAGGCTGACCAGGACTCTGGAGGGACATCTGTTCTTGCTGCCTAAGGAGTATCCATTCTCCTGTCTTCTGCTAACAGTGCCCTGATTCCACTGCAGGGAGCCGCCTTTCCAAAGCAGTCAGTGTGCATGGGGGTGGGGGGGAGTGGCTGGGACCCCTGCTGTCAGTCTGGGGTGGGCATTCAATTCATTACCAGTCAGAGTTCCAAATGTGCCTGTGGTGGGTTGGAGGAAGACCACATGACCTAGATTTAACCAATCAACACATTCTACCTCCCTGGCCAGAGTGATTGGTTCAGGGATGGGCACGTGACCTAGCTAGCCCAGGGAAGATAGTCCTGAAGGCTTGGCTGTTGAGAAAGCAACATGTTTTTTCCCCCAGTGGGTTGGACCTGGAGCTGCCAAGGGCTTCCTCTTGGAGAGGACAAGACAAATGTCTTGGTGACAAGAACATAGAGCTGACAGGTATTCAAAGTCTGAATCTTGATGACATCACTTGGACCCCTGGATCCAGCTGTGCCTGAAGTCAGTTAATCCTTGGGTATTTCAGTTATGTAAGCCAGCAGCTCTGGCTGCTTATGATTATTTGAGATGGGTTTCTGTCCTTTGCCATTGAGAGTTTTCACAAATTTATGATCATTTTTTTGGAACCGTAGTTTTTACTATATACCAAACGCTAACTATGTAATTGATGATGATGATGATGATGATGATGATGAAAGATTTTGTTACTGCCAAGCCCATTTCTAAGAACTTTAGCTCTAATCCGTTTAGATGGCTCTATTATTATGTGCTCATTTTATTGATGAGGAAACTGACTCATAGAGAAATGAGTAACTTGCCCAAGATTACATGTTCAGTCTGTGGTGGACTCAGGATTCAGACCCACAATCTGATTTCAGAGTCAACACGTCTACCGCTATGCTATCCTGTCTCTCTCTTTCCTCTACTTACCACACTGTTTGATACACATTATCCTGTTTCATCCTCATACGATCAGCCCTTGTTATGACCTTATTACAGCTGTATAAATTGAAGTTCAGAGAGGCAAGTTCCGCATCTTGCCCAATTAACGCAGCCTAGGAGCAGCAGATTCACAGCTTAACTGCAGGTCCTTCTGACTCTGAGTATCTGAGTGGGCTTCCTTGTGACTGATGAAGCAGGGGCTCAGTAACCAGGCTCTCATTGCTGAATTCCTCCAAAGGGCCGTGTCTGGGTGTGAGAGTTTTCAGCCTCAGTGCATGCCTAGCTTGGACCCCTTCCTTTCACTAAGCTAAGGGTCTCACTGTTAGGAATCCAGAGCTCTTATTCCTTTTACTCTGTAAATTTTTCTTCCTTCCTTCTTAAATATTTCTTACATAAATGAATGAGTCTGGGTGTCCTCTGCCAAAAGGACCGGGATGGCATTCAGCAGCTACCAAACTTCAGGTGTTATAGGTACGCCCAGGAGGTAAAGCTGATTCAGGCACGGCTGGATCCAGGATCTCAGGTAAGGTCCTCAGGATTCGATCTCTCATCACTCTCCTGTGGTTTCAACCTCCAGCAACTGTCTGAAAAGCTACCCGTTGAAAAGAACCAGTGGACTCCAGAGCTGAACAGATCTGTCTCACAGTTTTACCAGCTTTGCCCCAGACCTGCACTGCAAACCCAGCAGCTCAAATAACGATCTCTGGTCTTGATGTCTGTGTTTATGAAATGGAGCTCCCCTGCCCTCCCCTTCCTACCTTGCAGGCTTTCTATGGCAATCAAAGAGTTGATGAGCGCAGGCGCCTTGCAGACTGCGGGTCGCTGGTCACTGCACAGGAGCAGCGCTGAGCAGCAAGCCCCAGAGCTCAGCTGCACCGCACTGCATGTCCCGTGTGCGGAGGGACGAGCAGCGCAAGGAACGTGGTGGTCACTGGTCTCATACATTAACGGATGCTCCCCAACCCTTACTTTTATCATCCTTTGCTTTGCTCCAGGACGGAGAGTATCTCAGCAGATGCCGGCAATGGATACAAGATGACCCAGACCAGATGCACCCACACCTCCTGCCCCTCCGAGCTTAGACGCCCTTCCAGGAGAGAGACTGGCTGAGATGAAACTCCGGTCCCCCCTCCTCCAAGGGAGCAGGGCTTGTAACAGCAATTCATTCACTCATGTTGCCCAGTAAATAACTATTAGCACCTACTAGGTGGCCGGCACCGTTCTAAGCACTGTCGCATGACGCAGAGAGGACCCCGGGACCCTCCGAGGGTGGGGGAGAGCTGGAGGACAAGAAAAGAAGTGATTTTGGACAGTGGGCAGAGCTGTGAAGAACTTAAAGCAGGATGAGGGGGTTAGGGGTGCCAGGCTGGGAGGGTGTTTCTCAGGGGGAAGTGCGGCCTGAGGGCTGAATTGGGAAGGAACCAGCTCCATTCCAAATCAGGGCCCAGTACATTCAGGCAGTGGGGGAAGTGGAAGTGCTGGGGCCCCGGGTGGGAATGAGTTGGGGCATCAGGGACGGAGAGGAGCCAGTAAGGAGTGGGATGGTGGATGCGGGGGGAGAAAAGAGGCATCAGAGTGGTCTGAGTTTCCAGCTCGTGGCACTGGACTAAATAGTGGTACCAGGAAAGGAGGTTGGGCAAGGGGCAAGGGGCAGGTTTAGGAAGGAAAAAGGAAATGGAGACCCTAAGTTCACCGTCAGAAATGAAATTACATTCATGCACACATGGGTTTGTGGGCTGTGGTATCTATTAGATACATATCTATTAGAAACAGAAGCAAAGAAGTGGGTTCAAATCCCAGCTCCACCACTTCCCATGCGACCTTGGGTGGTTTACTTTGCCTGAGCTAGAGTTTTCTGTAAATGATGACACTGGTATCTTTCTAAAAGGCTTCATCACTGTTGGGTGTC
The DNA here is from genome assembly GCF_003009895.1 of Hyaena hyaena. Classification (NCBI taxonomy): domain Eukaryota; kingdom Metazoa; phylum Chordata; class Mammalia; order Carnivora; family Hyaenidae; genus Hyaena; species Hyaena hyaena. The sequence goes on along the minus strand of NW_024080720.1, from coordinate 2,532,491 downwards.
TCTGAGATGCAATAAAATAATGTACATAATGCATGTAGTAAGGTGCCCGACTTATCGAGAGATGCTGGGGTCCATGCTCAGTATCAAGTACTTTACATAAACATAGAATCAGAGCAACCTGGGATTGCCTTTTGGCTCTACTACTTACTAGCTGTTTATCCCCAGGCAAGGTATTTGACCTCTCTGAGCTTTAGTTTCCTTGGCTTAAAATGGATATAGTGGTTCCATCCTTGGAGGGCTGCTATAAGTGTTAAAGGAACAGTGTGAGAGCCAAAAAGCTTGGAAACATCTTAGACAACTCTTAGGGCAGGAAAGGTTGGATACACTATATGGGTGACCAGGAAAGAGGTCCATAATGGGTATATTTTTAAAAAGTTGCAGTTCAATATAGAAGGCCTCATCTCATTTTTGTGAGCAAAAAGTATGTGCAAATGGATTATAAGGCAGTTAATGTGGCTGGTGGCCCTGGGAGTTGAGCAGTGCACTACCTGAGCAGCTGAACATAGGTTCTTTTGTGGATTGACAGCTAGATAGGTAGATATTGATTTCAAATAGTCATGGATATGGATCTGCACATAGATAGATCTCAATAGGCACAGGAAATAATTAAGAAAGTTACTTTTAATGGTGGTTACCTCTGTGCAGTGGGGAGGGCATAGCATTTGAGTGTCAGAATTGGGAAGTGGCTCTTACTCTCTATTTTTTAAAGTGGATTATGAGTGGGTTTTGCTTTTTTTTTACTCCATTTTCTTATATTTTTCAAATTTAAAACTTGAACTAACTTTAAAACTAAAAGCAGAGATAATATAGAAGGAAATGTCTAGCCGATCACTGTCTGGTGCAGGGTCTGTGTGTTCGGTGAACACAGCCACCAGAGGGGGAAAAGAGGCAATCAAGAGTATGTGGGATGAAGGGCAGGCTGGAGGCTAAAAGAAGCCCTTGCCATGAAGTTTGCAGCCCGTGTGGGCAGTTTTTGGCGGTCCCCAGGGGTGCCCCAGGGTCCCTTAGAAGTGCTTGTGAGCTCACAGGGCTATTCTCAGGTGCTGGCTGGGCACCTGGAGATGGCATCTCCTCTGTCTCTCCTAACTACTGAGTGATGCTGATGAGAGGAGCTCAATCCAAGTAGGACAGTGGGAGTCACCAGGGGGGCATGGCCGTGGCTCCAGGTCTCCCTGCTTGTCTAGCTTCTAATGCAGATTCCACCATGGTGCTAGCTGTGTAACCTTGGCAAGCGGAGTCTCAGTTTCCTCATCTGGAAAATGGGTATAGTCATAGTACTTAACTCTCAGGGCTGTTGTAAGGATTGAATGAGATCAAATAGACGAGGCAGATAGCATGCTGAAATACTCATTTTTAAAAGTAATTAAAATTTTTTAACGTTTTATTTACTTAGAGAGAGAGAGAGCAGGGGAGGGGCAGAGAGAGAGAGGGAGACACAGAATCTGAAGCAGGCTCCAGGCTCCGAGCTGTCAGCACAGAGCCCAATGCAGGGCATGAACTCATGAACCACGAGATCATGACCTGAGTTGAAGTCAGAGGTTCAACCGACTGAGCCACCCAGGCACCCCTAAATTTTTAAAAACGTATTTGTTTAAGTATATATACATATATGTCCCCTATATCCAAAGTGCGGCTCAAACTCACAACCCTGCAATCAAAAGTCACACACTCTTCCAACTGAGCCAGCCAGGTGCCCCTTGGTGAAATACTTATTAACTCCCAGCTAGGATGGATCAGACTGAGTATCATTTCCCAGGGCTACCATCCTTAATTTGAAGTTTGGAATTCCAAACAGCTCTGAACAAATAAATGTGCCTTATCATTTATTTGGGAGCAAAACTATGAGATCATCATGTGGACTCACCTGAGGGCAGAGCCTGACCTGAGCTGACCTGGGAAAGCGTTCATGGCCTTCACTGGTCTCACTTGGTGCAACTATTGTCTTGCTGCCGATGATGAACGCATCTATCTGACGGCGGAGGCTGTTACAGAGGTAGCTGCTATCTACGGCAGGTGTCCCCTAGCACCTTTCTAAAATCCTGCCATTCTGATTCCTGGAATGCATCTGAGGAAGAGACTAGAGGTACAGCTACCACAAAACCACACATCCCTCCATATGTGTGCCTTTCTCCATATATTTATATATCACATGTTTTGGCATTTGTCTTCTATTGCTCTTTAAATCAACTCACTTTTTTTTTTTTTTAACTGAGATGCCTTTTAAAAGGAAACTTGATAACCCAACTGGAAATGGAAAGCTAGTACCACTGGCCATAAATAGAAGGGCACTGCAAAAAATAAATACAATGGAAACAAAGTGATGTTATTATATCCAAGCTGGATACTGTGAATTGAAAAGCAAATACCTTTGTCCTTATGAGGTGAGATGTTATTTAGTGCCTTGTCCAACACCAGGCATCTGCTGTTGGAACATGGATGTCCTCTGATGGTGGTGGGCTGTCGGGTAGCCCCCTGGGGGAAGGAAGGGACCAGATAACCCCTTTCCATCTGATAACGAGGTGATGGCAAGCCTCTAAGCTGGTTTGGCCAGGAGCTGTACTCTAGGCAGGAAGATGTTTGTTCATTCATTTGTCAGGAACAAAAAAGATCTACAGAGTGCCTACTGTGTGCTAAGCACCAGGCCTGATGACAGGGATGCAAAGGAACACTACATGCATGAAATTTCTGCCTTTCTGGACATGGGGGGAGAAGGAGCGAGCTCATTACTGCGTTGGAAACATGCTATGAAGGCACTAAGTAAGGTGCCATGACCACCAGTCACAGTGGGATGGGCGGGAAGCCTCTTGAAGAGGCATGTGAGCTGAGGCAGGAGGCTGAACATGAGTCAGCCACGCTAAGAACAAGAGGGAGAGCATTCTGGCGGGCTGGCTGACATGTGCAAAGGCCCAGAGTCTACAGTCCTCATGCACAGTGCTTCTCAAACTTCAGGGGGTGCAGACCTCCCCGGAGCACTTGCTAAAGTACAGATTCTTCAGAGATTCTGAGCCGGGAGTTCTGGAGCAGGGCCCGGAATTCTGCACCAGCTGCTCAGAGATGCTGATGCTGCCGGTCCAGGGTCTGGACCGCACCCCCACACTCCTGCATGTATGATGCTTCTCAAGAGAAGCTCCTCTCCTTACAGCCACGGATGCCACCTGCAATCAGGTTCCCCAGCCCAGGGTGGTGGCGCTGTGCAGTCTCTCTGGGCTTCCGGACCCGCAAACACTCCACACGCCCAAACCAGGCCGTGGCCTCTCTTGGCCGGCACCACTTGCTGGCCTGCACAGAAACAGAAACCCCGCTCTCTCCAGTGCTGTGGCTCGGGGGGCTCACCCATCCTTGTGAGCAGTGACTTCTCCACATTCTGCTGTGGTCCCTGGAGGAGGCCGAGGACCTCACACATCCCCTCTCTTCTACCCATCTCGCCTCCCATCGTCTGATTCCCCCACCACACAACAGCCTTAAAAAGAGCCAGCCTGCCGCGATGACTTGGTAGTTCAGAGCTGAGGCTCAGGAATAGCCATCCCCAGTTTCGAACCTGCCTGCCCCTTCTTGCTGATTGTGACCTTGTTCAAATTTCTCAACATGTCTAAGCTTCAGTTTTCTCAACTGGAGAGCTGGAGTGGCCAATTAAATGAGATGATGATATAAATAGGGTGCTTGGCATGTGTCTGCGTCCCGGGCTATGTGGACAAGGATCATGCTGATGGTCACTGTGCAGCCTGGTGGGTCGCTCGGGGGAACCCTTCATTCACAGGAGTCCCCTTGTTCCAGACTGGGAAGCTGGCCCTCCTTGTGATGTGTGTGTCCCAGGGCTACATGAGGCATTTGTCCTGCTCTGTGTTTGCCTGAGCATTCTGTCCCACATCTCACTGGCGAGGGCACTCCAGCTCGGGGAAGTGAAGGACATGATCTGAGGAAGACCCTGCCGAGTAGCTGAGTTGGAATTTGAACCCGGATCTGTTTGTTTTCACTCCCCAAGGGGTCGCCATAACAGGACGGTGAGGGATGCCAGACAAACTGGGCAGAACTGTCACTCGCTCCAGGAGCCAAGGGCAGACAAGGCACAGCCTGGGTCAAATTGGGGAGCTTCTGCGGCTGGGGTGGAATCTTAGGGTGTCTCAGCTGGGCTGCTGGGAGGCCATCCATCTGGAAAGGTGCCCAGAGCAGAATGAAGCCACAGACGGATCAATCAGTTGTCGCCCCAGTGAGCAACATGGCCTCCCGCACAGTGCTGGCTCCGTGGGGATGTCAGCAAACAGGTCAGGACCTTCCCGCGGGAGCTTTGTCTCATTGGGGAGAGAGAGCATGGACTCACAAAGGGAGAATCCATTCGGAGTGGGCAGGGAGTCCTCAGGGTTCAGAGGAGCTTCTGGAGTGCCGGGCATCAGGCTGGGCTGAAGGTAAGTCTGAGCCTGGTCCCCAGCCAAGTCACTGATGCAGAAGGCGTGGGGCGGTCGCATTTCAGGAGCTGGCGTAGCCAGGGTAGCATCCCCAGGCGGGGGTTCCTGCCAGGGATTGGAAAGGATGGCTATGCCTGTTCTTGCAGCCCTGCAGGATGGATGAGCTCTGAAGGGTTCCCGAGGCCCTCCCGGTGGGGAAGACCTCTGCCCTATGGCTCCAGCGTGGCTCTCAGGCTGGGTGACCTCGCACCACTTACACTCTCTCACCTCAGTTTGCTCCTCCGTAATAGGGGGTAATAAAGATACAAGGCCCCTGGGTGCGCTGTAGGATCTGACGAGGCAACGCTTCTGGGGCACTTAGCACACTGGCATGTAGTACACACTGGCATGTTCAATAAATGCTCTCAGTTAACGTCTGCTGCTGGGGATATGAAGGGTGGTGATCAGAGTGGGGGCCATAAAGCGACAGGTGTGTTCTCACAGCCGGAGAAATACACCCGAGAAGTCCAAATGCCCCTTCCCCGGATTCGGAGAAGACCTTTCTCCCAGAATGTCTGGGCAAGGCACAGAGATGTAGAAATCTTGGTCGAAGACACAAGGCAGAGGGGCTGTATGACAATGTGGCCTGGTCCCCGGTAAGTGCTCAATGAATACTTGTTGAATTAATAGGGTCCCAAAAATAATTCTACGGGGCGTTGAGAGAAGGCTGGGGCTGCCGGGCTAGGGAAGCTCCCTGCTGGAGCTGTCTCCTGTCTCCTCAGAGCCTCAGGTGGGCCGGGCCTCTCCCTTGTTCCGGGAGCTTCCCTAAGATCCCCAGCAGAGCATAAAAATAGCTGCATGAATCTGCAGCTTCCTTAGGCGGTGACCAGGGGGCTCACAGCCTTGCCCACGTGGGGACTGTGGCTTCTCAAATACCATCATGCTCAGAGCGCAGGCTCCTGTCTTCTACCCACTGTCACCCACCTGCATTCCCTGATTGTGTGGCAGGGGGGCTCCCGGATGGCATGAACTTGGACAGGGGTTGGTGGTGGGAGGAGGAGGAGGGGGAGGAGGAGGGGGAGGAAGAGGAGGAGGAGAAGAGGGAGGCACACGCAGCTGTGAGTCCTTAGACGATTTGCCAGGTTTGTGAACGAAGCTGCCACATGGCAGTTGGGGAGTCGGTGGGAACACAGGGACATATATATCTATACGTGAGGGCTGTGGCGCCCACACGTGCGGAGCGCTGTGACGGCTAATAAACCCTGGGGAAAAGAACCGGGCTCAGACCGAGGAAGAGCCTGTTGTCTAGATTTGTCCCCAAGGGAAAGGCTTCCTACATTTTTCGCATCATCGTGGTGTATTGGGGCAGAAGGGCAAAGCCACCCACTCGGGCGGTGGGTCACCACCCACCCGGTCAGCCACAGCCGCTGGGCCCCGCTGCGGGCAGAGGGGATCCACACCCTGCACAGGGCCAGCTCCACGGGCCTGGTCCCGGAGCCACTTACAGGTCCCCGTGCTTAGAAGAGTCCTGTGCTACACAAAGCATCCTTTACTGGTAACCTCTTGGTGGCTAGCTAGTTTATAGAATTTGCTAGTTCAACTATTCCTAGACACAATCTTCAGTGGGAAGAGCAAACCTTCTTCTTTCTCAGCCTTACTTGAACCTCTGTGTGCAGCAGAGAAATCTGACAAGCTCCGAAATCTTCTGATCAAGGGTCCTGAAATTTTCTTCTTGGATGTCTTTGTACTAAACTGAATTCTCTTTTCAGGTAACAAAGATCATAGTTTGAAGGTGTTAACATCAGCAGACCGCTTTAACTCTTGCAGTGGATGTATATGTACTTGAAACAAATCTGAATCATGTTTTGAAAAAAACACGGTGAGAAACGACTTAAATGATCATGCATGTTTCTCATCCCTGCGATTAAAACAGTTATTTTACTTATTTGTTAGCTGACATAGTGTCCACAAAGATTCTATGTTGATTGGATGTAATTATAAAGGGTGTTTATTGAATCCAGGAATTGCATTTGAAATCATTGTAATCCTTTTCTGAAATGCTCAGTGTAAAGTAGGTAATAAACACATTTTTAAATATTTTTTTAAAAAAGAAGAAGAAAAAGAAGAGTCCTGTGCTTGGGTTAACGCTCTGCCCTCACCATCTTGAAAGTCTTCGTGCTTTCCAACAGCTTGGAGTCGCCTTGGGATTCTCTCCCGCCCCCTCTCTCTCCCCCTTTCTCTACCCCTCCCCAACGTGTGCTTTCTCTCTCTCTCAAAATAAATAAATAAACTTAAAAAACAACAACAACATAGGGATTATGAGCCTTGACTCTGGAGCCAGAGTGCCTGGGTTCAAATTCTGACCCTGCTGCTCACGTTGTATCACCTTGGGCCAATTGCTCTACTTCTCTGAGTCTCACTTTCCTCATCTGTAAATCAGAGATACTAGATTCGTCTCAGAGGGTTTTTGTAAGAAATAAATGATTTTATGTATGTAAAGTTCCTAGAATTGTGAGAGTTTTAGCTACTATTATTTAAAAAAGACAAATTGTTATACATGCTGTGATTACTATTTATTCAGTGCCTACTGGGTGCTGGAAACATATTTTCATTTAATCCTTACCAGAGCACCATGAGATATGCTGTTTTCATCCATGTTTTTAGAGATGAGAAAATGGAGGCACAGAGAGGGTAAGTGACTTGTGCAAGGAAGCACAGCTAAGAAGTGGCAGAGCTGGGCCTCGAACACAGGTGGCCTAGCTCTGGACTTGGACACTATATTCCTCTTTGCTATGCAACTCCCCAAAGCTGGGGAGGGACATAGATTGTTTTGGTGGGGAGGGAGGAAACTGCGAGCTGAATTATAGACAGCTCGATTAGAGAGGATTATGGAACAGCCAAGTGCAGATGCCCAGTGGGCTGGCTGTTTCCGACCTGCATCCTCGGAACAGGAGGCCACGGTTTAGAGTCTAAACCATTTTCCCCGCTGCCTGATACAGTCCAGCCCCAGCCACCGATATTTAGTTCCGTCTTCCTTCTTGTTGACTCCGATTTCATATTTAGAGCAGGTTGGTGAAAGCAGACTCTTAACATTTTTCCAAATCACCCCCCAAATAAGTCAGGTCCAAAGACAGACGGGACAACCAACTGTGCAGGAAACACGCATCTGGGGACAGTAGGCCTGGCCTGGAAAAGCCTCTCCCACTTCCCTGTGTCCACCCTTCCCTCTCATTGCTTTTTATCGCCTACTTAAAAAGCTCTTAAAATGCACCAGGTTTTTATTTTTTTTTTTATGTTTTATTTATTTCTAGGAGAGAGAGAGAGAGAGAGAGACAGCGTGAGCAGGGGAGGGTCAGAGAGAGAGGGAGTCACAGACCGAAAGAGGCTCCAGGCTCTGAGCTGGCAGTCAGCACAGAGCCCGACGCGGGGCTCGAACCCACGAACCGCGAGATCATGACCCAAGCGAAAGTCGGATGCTTAACCGACTAAGCCACCCAGGCGCCCCACACCAGGTATTTTTAAATAGCACTTTACAGATAGTAACTCATAGTAACCCCCTGGGATACTGACACTGCTACCATTTTACAGATGGGAAAATTGAGGCACAGAGAGGTCAAGTAATGTGTCTTGCGTCTATCTGTAGAGCTTTTGCTCTTGACTTTCGCCCCACGCTGTGGCCAAGAAAGAGGCAACCCGGGTGTCCTGTGGGTGGCTGCCCACTTCCTGATAGAGGAAAGGGGAACAGCCTGAGAATGCTCTGAGGGCCTGGGTCCCTTGTGTCCATGCTGGAGAGGCACCCAGGAAGCAGGAGCCTGTAGAACTTTCTAGAATCCTCGAAATTTGTCCCTTGCCGTCACATCACCTAGAGTGTGTCCAGGAAGAGTGTCTACCTCTGCTTGAGCTCAAGCACCCTTGGGAGAGTCGCTCCAATGAGCTGATCTGTGCACACTGACTGAGCACCTCACAGCAGGAGGTAGGGAGTCCAGAAAGCCCCCTGCTTTGTGAACCTTGAGAAGGAGATTCCAAAGTGAAATTCCAGGGTATGGACTCTGGAGCCAGGCCGCCCAGGTTCAAATCCCTGCAGCAACACCTACTGGCTGTGTGACCTTGGGAAAGTCACTTAACCTCTCTGAACCTCAGTTTCCCCTCCTGCAAATGGGGATGACAGCCTTACCTATCACATAGGAATGTTGTGAGGATTAAATGAGTTCATCTGTGGTAAGTGATGACAACAGAGCCAAGCACTTGGTGGACATGGTCTAAGCGATGGCTGATTCGTTGTTTGGTATTTCCTGTCTCAGATTGACTATCTGATACCTTGCCCTCAGGTGTTCACTGTGTCAGCAGATTCTGTCAGCCTCCAAAGCATGTCACCGTTTGGAGCACTTCTGCCGCACGCTGGTCCAAGCCACCAGCACCTCGTACCTGTGGCTCCAGTAACTTACATATTCTTCCTGCTCTACTCTTCCTCATTCCTGGCCCCCACTGATGTCTCACAAAGAAAACCACTTCACATGACTGCCTTACCCCCACCATGTTTAGAACCACCTCTGACGTCCCCCCGGGCTCAGTGGTCCCTCCGTCATCTGATTCCCTCCTGTCTTCCGGTCCCCATCTCCTCCCATGCTACCCCCTTGGTCACCGTGCTCTGGTCGCACCAGCTGCAAACACACTGAGCTCTTCACTGCCCCAGGGCCTTAGCACATGCCGTTCCGGCTGCCTGGAATACATTATCTGTATCCTCACATGCCTGGCTTCATCTCCTACTCAGGTCTCAGCTCAGATGTCACCTCCTCAGAGACGCCCTCCCCATCATCCATGGTAGGACATGATCTGATTTACTCTTGAAGAAGATCGTGCCCCTCCTTCGTGGAGAAATCATTACTTACACAGCATGCCCTTGCACTGTTTCTACCCAGTCCCACCAGGCACCAGGCACCCCTGCGTGAAGGTACGTGAGCTGTAATCCATCTGCTCACCCAACAGCCATTGTGCTGGGAAGTGTGTGCAAGACCAAGACAAATGAGTCATATGCTGGCACACCAGGAGGTCGGAGCCAGAGCTGCAAGCGTGTCTGCTGGTTTTCTCAGGCTGAAACTGTTCCGTGGCCCAGAATTTTCTGTAAAGAGTGCAATTGCTCTAACAGGTGTCAGGAGGCCTAGGTTTGAATCCCAGCTCTGACGCTTGCTGTGATGACCTTGGGCAAGTTACTTAACCTCTCTGAGCCTCCCCTCCCCAATGATGCTGCTGTTGGGAGAACAAGACATAAAATACAGAAAAGTAGCTAGTGTATTAGGCACTAAATATCTGCTCATTGCCTTCTTTTTCTACCCTACATACTCGTTAGTACTTTTTTGTTTGTTTGTTCAAATGCCTTAACTTTGTGCACATTGTGAGATATAAAGCAGTGGTTAGCATTTGTACTAGAGCCTAACTACACTCAGGCAGGTTGTGTGTGACCTCAGGCAGGTTGCTCGACATCTCTGTGCCTTAGTTTCCACATCTGCAAAGTGAGAATAACGATTCACAGAGCTGTTATGAAGGATGACTCATTCAGGAAAGGTGAGTTGGCCAGTGGCACCTAATCAATGCTTTAAAAACCATTAGCTTTAGGGGGGCCTGGGTAGCTCATTCGGTGAAGTGTCCAATTTCAGCTCAGGTCATGATATCCTCGTTCACGAGTTCAAGCCCTGCATCAAGCTCTGTGTTGACAGCTCGAGCCTGGACCCTGCTTCAGATTCTGTGTCTCCCTCTCTCTCTGCCCCTTTCCTGCTTGTACTCAGTTTCTTTCTCTCTCAAAAGTAAATAAGGGGCGCCCGGGTGGCTTAGTCGGTTAAGCGTCCGACTTTCGCTCAGGTCATGATCTCACGGTTCGTGGGTTCGAGCCCCGTGTCGGGCTCTGTGCTGACTGCCAGCTCAGAGCCTGGAGCCTGTTTCGGAGTCTGTCACTCCCTTTCTCTCTGACCCTCCCCTGCTCATGCTGTCTCTCTCTCTCTCTCTCTCTCTCTCCTAGAAATAAATAAAACATTAAAAAAAAAAGTAAATAAAACATTAAAAAAACCAAAACGATTAGTTTTAGCACTGACAATATTAACGAGTGGGCTCAGGCCCAGATAAGGGCGGCTTGCAGAGAGGATGGACGGGATGGAAAAATACAAGACCGGCCTCGAAGTTGTAGAGGTGGCCAGATGCCCGGGAACACAGGAGGGAAACGTGTGTCTGTCCAGGCCCTGGCCAGCTGCAGGCACTAGAAGGGCAGATTGCTTCCAGAACAGCCACACTCAGTGCAGAATGCACTGCACTTCTCTCTAGGGGCTTGAGCTATTATGATGGCTAGAATGGGGGGTGCCTTGGGGTGACCCAGCGTCTCACCCCCACCGTGGGCATGGGCCTTCCTCCTGGGTCCCTGGCTCATCTGTTTACCCAAGCAATGTTTCCTGAGTGTCCATAGAGACAAAGCCTCTGTTCCATGCCTGGGAAGTTTCAGATGCAAATAAGAGTCGGGGTTGAGGGGGCAAGTAAAGAATTCAGGGTGGGGAGGAGGCAGATGCATCAGCAAGCTCATCCCCCCTCCCCCCAGACCCCTTAAGTGCAGATGAGGGGACAATAAACAGAGACCCTTCTGCAGGCCCAGGGCTGCATCCAGCCTCTGCAACCCCCCCCACCCCCATTTCTGGAGACGCCACCAACCCCAAGACGCAAAGCCATGCCTCAGAAACGCGAAGGACACAATGAAGCCCCCCGTCCCCACCCCCACGCTGGGGAGGAGAGCCCTTCCCTGTCACACACCAGGCACGACTCTGGCCCCGGCTGCGTGTTCCCCGCGAGCATTCTGTGGTATGCGGGGGGCCTCCGGTTCTTCCAAGGGGTGCGTGGAACGGAGAGATGGAGGATTGCCCTGTTCTGTCCCTTCTCTGTTCGCTGGGCACCGTGAGGGGGCGCGCGTGGCGACGGGTTGCAGCGGAGCCTAGGAGTCCAGTGTGTGCCTTGGGAGTTGTGGTATTTGTGTTGCGAGGACACAGACTCCTGGAGACGGACGTGCCAGGGGCGTACTGGGGCGGGCTCTGGGGACCGATCCGCGGGGGCCGGCACGGGTGAGGGGGCGGGGAGCGGACTGGCCGTGCAGCTGTTAGGTGGTCTCAGCGGGTCCACGGGGACTGTGGATGAGAAGGCATTTTATCACAGTATTTATTTACTTATTTATTATTTTTTGTAAATGTTTGCTTTTGTTGAGGTACAGAATGCCAGCAGGGGAGGCACAGAGAAAGGGTGGGGGCAGAGGATCAGAAGCAGGCTTGGCATTGACAGCAGCGAGCCTGATGTGGGGCTCAACCTCACCAATCGTGACATGGTGACCTGATCCCGAGGCGCCGTGAGAAGGCATTTCTGAGTGTCCTGAATGACAGCCAGGAGGCAGGGCCTCTGCATCCCCACCTGGACCAGCCCAGCCGCTGGATGTGGGATGGGCGTGTGACCTTGGCCAGGGCAGCTTCCTCATGCCAAGGGCAGTTCTGGGATAGGGGCTCAGTTGTGAACAGGCCGGGCCAGCAGGTGCAATCCCAGCAGTAGGAGGAGGAGGGCTGAGGGGGAGCCCACACACCTGCCGCAAAGATCAGACACACTGCGGTGCCAATCCTGGCTCTGCTGCTTTCTGGCCGAGGGATCTTGGCTAAGTCAACCTTCGGGAGCCTCATTTTCCCCATCTGTAAAAGGGGGAGGAGGCCAGGATGGCTCCCTAGGGCCGGGGTGAGGGCTGATGGAGGGCTGCAGGCGGAGTGTAGCCTAGGGCTTGGCAGTGTTAGGAGAGGTCTTTATTATGCCCAGAAATAGCACAGCAAATGGGGTGGGGGGAGGAGAGTTGTGTGTGGTGGGGGATGGGAAGGATGGTAAGGGGCGGGAGTTAGGGGTGGGAAAGATGGTCCCCGGGAAGGCATCTCACAGTTGGAGACAGCTGAGTTTTGAAGAAACTGGCCATACAGGGAGAGGTGTGGGGTGAAATACGGGGAGGTGAAATACGGACAGAGGAGGAGCTAATAACCCAGTGGTGGGAAACAGCCCGCAGATGGCTAAGTGGTCCTTGTCCTTTGGGGTCAGCACCCGCCTCCCTTTGCCCCACACTCCTGCCACACGGGAAACCAGAGTTTAGTACCTTTCGGCTTCTGAAACCACCATTCAGCCTTTTCACCTGGCTCAGCATGGCGGCTTCATCAGCTGGAATGGAAAAAGCGAAAAGCCCAGAAGGAAGAATAGGAACCCCGAGCTTCCATGGGGCTAAATATAAGCCCCAGTCAAATGCAAAGAAACCTAAAGGGCAGTGAGACTCCAAGAAAAGCCCACTGGAGGGATAATCCCCTCAAGGCAATGGCGCAGCTGGGTGAGCGACACCGGAGCAGGCACCGCAGAAAATTCACCAGGCTGGTTCCTTCCAAAGGCTCCACGCCAACCGGACCCGCAAAATGTGTCATCATCGCCTGGTGTCCAAAGAGGAGACTGAGGTCAGCTCTGAGCCTACCTCTGTTTTGGGTTCAAGTTAGTTCAGTCTCTGAGAGCCACACTTGCTGGATTCCCTAGCAAGGGTGTGCAGAGAAATGCTTGGAGGCAAATGGTTAATGAATTGGTCCATCAGTTCATTCAACAGACACCGATTGGTATTTGCCGGGCACTGCTTAGTCACCGGGCCTCAGCGGGGATGATATTGGATGAACACTTTCAAAAAACCCAGTCTCCACTGTTAGGAGTCAGAGCTGGTGGTGACCAGAAGACACATGAGGAGGCTGAACAGGTGCACCTTTCTCGAGCCGGGGGCTGGTGACCAGGTGTGTTCAGCAGACGGAACTTCCTGACGTGGGATGCGTGGGAGGCATCTCTTTGTACGCATGTTACACTCTGATTTTTTTTTTTTTAACAATCGAAAAGCTCTAAGTCCTAAAAAGATGATGGTACCTTTTTCCATGTGCAATTAGAGAAACTACTCTCCTTAACATATGTACGAGGAAATACAACACATTCTAATTTTTTTCCATGATGCCTACTCCGGTCAGGTTTTGAAATATCAAAGCTCATTTTTAAAAAGCTTCTCTCTCTCTCTCTCCACTCCCCCACGAGTTCTGGCCCAAAGCACATGCCAAATCCAGCCCCGGTGGTGACCGAAACCCACCAGGTCTCTGTGTTACTGAAACTAGAATTCTAACGAAGGAAAGCAGCCATTCCATAGGCAAATGAATACAGAGATGAGATGATTGCAGATGGCAATGCATGCAATGGAGAAAATCAGACAGGGCAATGGGGCACGGAGCTGGTGGGGGGTGTGAAGAGCCAGGGGAGGTTCCCTGAGAAGATGATATTTAAGTGGATTCCTAAGTGGTAAGACGACCTCCCTTAGAAGGGCTTTGAGGGAGCGGGAATACCACAGACCTTGCTGGGTATGAACAAAGGGTTGAGGTGGCTGGAGGAGAGGAGAGGAGAGAAGGGGAAGGGATGAGAAGGAAGCTGGAGAGGCAAGCAGGGACAGAGCCTCACAGGCACCTGGGCAGCTTTTGAAAAATACCAGTGCCTGGAACCCTGCTCTCCCCCTACACACACACACACACACACACACACACACACACACACACACACACATACACAGTTGGTGGCAACCCAGGCTTGAGTGTGTTTAAAAAGTCCCCAGGTGATTAAATGAGCAACCATGAGCACTAGAAGCCCATATTCAAGTTTCTTGAGCTTTTGTGTGCATCCCATTCACCAGAGGATCTTGTTAAAATGCAGATTCCGCTCAATAGGTGGGTTCAGGAGTGACATTTCTTTCTTTTTTTTTTTTCAATTAAAAAATTTATTGACTCCTTTTGAGAGCGGCAGAGAGCGTGAGCAGGAGAGGGGCAGAGAAAGGGAGAGGGAGAGAATCCCAAGCAGGCTCTGGACTGTCAGCACAGAGTCTGATGCAGAGCTCGAACTCATGAACTGTGAGATCATGACATGAGCTGAAGGCGGATCCTTAACCAACTGAGCCACCCAGGTGCTCCAGGAGCTGCATTTCTAGTGAGCTCCCAGGTGACACTGCTGCTCCTGGTCTGAGGACCACACTTTGAGTAGCAAGGTTTTGGGCTCTGATAAGGAGGCTTATTTTTTAAAGAGCCAGGGAAGCCATTGGAGAATAGTAAGCAAGAGAGGTAGCATGACCTTCTGGATATTTTCAAAAGATTGCTCAGGCGACAATGTGGAAAGTGGACTGGAGGGAGAAAAGAGTGGGTGCTCGAAGGTAAGGGATAAAGGCATCAAGGGGGAAGGCTGAGTGACTTCTCTTGCTTTCCCTGCTGCCCGAGGCCCTAGGGGCCGTGGGCATTGGGAGAGTGTGCGAGAGATTACAAATCTACAGTGTCCAAGGCTTTGATCTCGAATACCTATCTGTGTCATCTCACTAGACAGATACTCAGAACTATCCCACAAGGAGCAACTCAACTAAGCAATGACTTTCAAAGCCAGATCTATGCCCCGAGCAGAGCACAAAGGAGGTGCAGGTCTGGGCAAGCGCGGAGGACCAACCAAGTATACAGTTGTTTTAAACCGTAAGAAAGCGATCACTGAGGTCTCACCTCTTTGGTTGACCACTAATGGCGCTCTCCTGGGTGAAAGAGAGGCCAAGGTGAGCAGAGGAAGGATGGCTTTTATTTGGAGAGCTGATCCTGGAGGAGGGATAATAATTCCCCGAGTCCTACTCCCCGCCTTGGGCAGTGCCTTCAGACCAGTCTCCGCAGTCCTGGAAAGAGTCAGGAGCCAGAGAAGCAAGGGGTGCAATGAAGATAGTGGGGGATGAAGAAGATTGGAGGGGACAGAGGTCCTTCCTGCTCACGTGCCTCCTATGGCCGTCATACTCCCCCCAGATCTCATGGCCTGTGGGTTAGAACTCCGCGTCAGGCTCTGTGCTGACAGCTTGATACCTGGAGCCTGCTTCCAATTCTGTGCCTCTGTCTCTCTCTGCCCCTCCCCTGCTCACTCTCTGTCTCTCTCTCAAAAATAAATAAATATGACAAAAAAATTTTTAAAAAAAGGACACAGGAGCCAACCAAAAGAGCTCCCAGAGGCCCAAGCTGAAAGATTGTGAGCAACAAGATAGTAGTGGAGTAATAGATTATAATCCAAGTCAGCCAGAGGAGAAGCTGGCTGACTTGGGCTGCTCTGCCTCCAGCTAACATTGGGCTAACATTCCTGGCTTCATCCGTCAGCCTCCAGGGAATGGATCCCAACTTATCTGGAAATTCATTGACCAGGAGAGAAATAAAAGTGGATGCTTTTGCAAGATGAAATGACCCAATGGTACCCAAACTTTGTAGTGTGCAGGACCCCTCTTTAGTATAAAAGGACAATCATAGATCCCCAGATAATCGAGTTATTATGTTTTTTTCTAGCAGCCAGGGAGTATAAAACCAGGGTTCTGAAGGTCACAACCTACCAGAGGATGTAGTTTGGTTGGCTCTTCCAGCATTTTGGAAAGACTGACGGTCATAGCTAGCATTTAAAAACTGCAGAGGCTCAGGGGCGCCTGGGTGGCTCAGTCAGTTAAGCGTCTGACTTCGGCTCAGGTCATGATCTCATGGTTCGTGGGTTCGAGCCCCGCTTCGGGCTCTGTGCTGACAGCTAGCTCAGAGCCTGGAACCTGTTTCAGATTCTGTGTCTCCCTCTCTCTCTAACCCTCCCCTGCTCACGCTGTTTCTCTCTCTTTTTCTCTCAGAAATTAAAAAAAAAAATATTAATAAAAACAAAAATCTAGAATTCTGGCTTTCTTCCAAAAAAAAATCAGAGGACCAAGCAACAATGGGTCCCACATTTCTGTATGGGGCCATAAAATTTCCGGTTTCCCATCATGCCTCCAACCCCTTCCCTCGAGACAACCCTCTGTAGGCACCCGAGTTTGTGGCCCTTGTCTCCAGATTCCAGAGTCCATTGGTCCCCATGAGGTCCCAGATCCACAGGCTGGGAACAAAAGACTGACTCTGTCTGGACTTAAAAGCAGTTTGGAAGCCACTCAGATCAAAGATCTTAGTCATAGCTCAAAAAAGGAGTCTACAAAGTGAGAAATAAATGTAGAAATAACCACCGCTTTCCACCTGGAGTCCTTTGATGTCAGTGGTCTCTGGTTCTCAAAGTGGGTGAGTTGTGCACACCAGTACTTTCAGATTTTGATCTCTCCAAGCAAAAAGGACTGTAAGTCCCTCAAATAGCATGGGAAATGTTGTCCTAGGAGGCATCATTCTAGCCTCTGTGTGTGTGCAAACGACTTCATTAAGACCTGACGGGCCGCAAATAGGTTCAGGGCACACCTCTCCCCTTCCTGTCCTCCCCTCACCCCTCAGAATAAGCTCATGGAAGGCAACGTGGCAATATAAATCAAAAAGCGTTGAGATATGGTTATCTCCGAGGAGGGAGAAGTCTGGAATAAACCATGTGATTCTGGGTTTCAACTGGAGATACGATGGCAAACTCATGTTTAGCTTAATATCAATATAGATAGGGAAATACAAGAAGAATTATAGATACGTCTATATACCTGGGTTTGTATACACACATGCATTTTTGAGCTCTGTCTGCTGGCAGGGCCTAGAAGCAACAGCAGGCTGGTGCACTCAGCATAATCAGTACCCTGAATCTTGATCTCTAATCAGAGAACCAGAGCTCTGCAGAGAAATTACTTCCTCTAGGACTGGGGCAGGGAACACACAAAGTGAGCCTGTAGCATCTCCTAGACCAGGAGACAAGGAAGACTTCAAGACATCCACCAGTGGGTGTCTATCAAAAGGACACAGGTGGGGCCCCTGGGTGGCTCAGTCAATTGAGCATCTGGCTTCGGCTCAGGTCATGATCTCATGGCCTGTGGGTTAGAACTCCGCGTCGGGCTCTGTGCTGACAGCTCGATGCCTGGAGCCTGCTTCCAATTCTGTGTCTCTGTCTCTCTCTGCCCCTCCCCTGCTCGCTCTCTGTCTCTCTCTCTCAAAAATAAATACACATGACAAAAAAATTTTAAAAAAAGGACACAGGAGCCAACCAAAAGAGCTCCCAGAGGCCCAAGGTGAAAGAGTGTGAGCAACAAGGTAGTAGTGGAGTAATGGATTATAATCCAAGGTGTAAAATAAGTTGCAATGAGTCCATAGTGATATAAAACGATGAATGGGTGAGTAAGTAAATGGGGTGGGGTGGAGACAAATCTCCTGTACAGAAGGATTTCAAATAATTTATATATTTTTGGCCACCTCAAGGACAGGAGCATAATTTCCCAGCGGAATTTCCTTCCAAATAGCACAGTCTGGAAAGGCGGGGAATGCAACTCTACAGGGAAGAAACCTGACACACACGACCTCGGCCAGGTGATGGAGGTCAACGTCAACAGTGACAAGTCACGTGGAGAGCTCGTGCCCTTGGTAACGTGATGAGAACGGTGCTTCGTGCAGTCTTTGTCTCGAAGACCCGTAACCCCTGATGTAATCATGAGAAAGCATATTCTACAGAATCCCTAGCCAGTAGTTCTCAAAACTATTGAGGTCATCAAAAACTGGGAAAGTCTAAGAAACTCCTAAAGAATCCTAAGGAGATATGATGGCAAAACATAATAGGAGTGGCCCGGATGGAATCCCGGAACAGGAAAAGGACATTAGGTAAAAACTAAGGTGGGGCGCCTGTGTGGCTCGGTCAGTTAAGCCTCCAACTTCAGCTCAGGTCATGATCTCATGGTTTGTGAGTTTGAGCCCCGCATTGGGCTCTGTGCTGACAGCTCAGAGCCTGGAGCCTGCTTCTGATTCTGTGTCTCCCTGTCTCTCTGACCCACCCTCACTCACACTCTGTCTCTGTCCTTCTCAAAAATAGATAAACATTAAAAGAATTTTTAAAAAACTAAGGAAATCAGAATAAAATTCAGCTTTAGTTAATAATGTGTCAATATATTGGTTCATTAGCTGGAATGAATGTATCATTCTAATGTAAGTTCTTAACATCAGGAGAAACTGGATGTACATACACAGGAACTCACTGTACTATCTTGGCAGCTTTTCTATAAGTCAAATACTATTCTAAGTCAAAAGTTTATTGAAACATATGTTCATTTTGACTCAGTGTTCTCTTAATTCCATCATAAGGAAATAATTCTGAATGTGTGCAAGAATTTATTTACAATGATCTGTGTGTCTATTGTTTTTAACTGGAAGCAGACTAAACACCCAAAAATAGGGGATGAACTAAATAAAATTATGATACATCAGAAAATGACATACTATCTGGGCACTAAATGATGCAGTAAAACATTTGCTGATGTAGAAAAGATGTTCGTGATGCTTTAGTAAATAGAAAAGTACATTACAAAAAAATTTATGGTATAATCTCATTCTGGTTAAAAATAAGGGATTCCTGGGGCACCTGGGCGGCTCAGTCAGTTGAGCATCTGACTCTTGATTTCAGGTCAGGTCAAGATCTCACAGTTCATGAGTTTGAGCCCTGCCCATGTCAGGCTCTGTGTTGGCAGTGTAGATGGAGCCTGCTTGAGATTCTCTCTCCCTCTCTCTGTGCCCCTCCCCACCTCTCTCTCTCTCTCTCAAAACAAATGGATAAACATGAAAAGAAAAATAAGGGATGGGGCGCCTAGGTGGCTTAGTCAGTTAGGCATCTGACTCTTGGTTTTGGCTCAGGTCATGACCTCACGGCTTGTGAGTTCAAGCCCTGCAATGGGCTCTGTGCTGACAGTGCAGAGCCTGCTTGGGATTCTCTCTCTCTCTCTCTCTCTCTCTCTCTCTTCCCCTACCCCATTTGCTCTCTATCTCTCTCTCAAAAATAAATAAAAATAAACTTAAAAAAATAAGGGATAGCTAAGTAGAGTAGAAATATATATATAAATATATATATTTGATGGGGGTTATATCTGGGCTAGGAGAATATGAGGATAATTATTACTTGTTCCTTTCAAACTAATTTTTATTTCCTAAGTTTTCTAGAGTGAAAACACATTGTTTCTATTGTAAAAAAGGAACATCTAAACATACATATGTGTTTAAGCTTGTATATGTTTATATATACATATGTATTAAGTATATGCATATATATGTATATGGTATATATGTGTGTGTGTGTGTGTGTATTTTTTTAAGGAGAGGAAACGCTGACTTCTAGGCCCAGGCCATGGACCCCCACTTGCCCATGGCGACAGCAGCTTTGGGGTAAAATCCAGTTTTTCTCTTCATCAGGGCCACTAGTAAAACAACAAACGTTTTGTTGCAGGACATGTGTGGGGAAGAGAACAAAATGGCACACATGGGTGGAGGGGTTCTAGAACTTTGCAGACACCTGCCCACAGTCCCTTCCTGTCCATCTTCAGGCTCCTTTCTTGGACAGTTCTCTGAGAGGTTTCCATTGTTCAGGCTGCCAAGTCTGGGGGACTCTCCCAGCCGCCGGACGGGCACTAGG
The DNA here is from genome assembly GCF_003009895.1 of Hyaena hyaena. NCBI lineage: Eukaryota > Metazoa > Chordata > Mammalia > Carnivora > Hyaenidae > Hyaena > Hyaena hyaena. Next base: position 2,512,668 of record NW_024080720.1, on the reverse strand, counting down.
TTCTCAATAAACGCTTGCTGAGAGAGCCAGTGGGTAAGTGGACAGACACGTGCATCTTCTGCTCTGCTCGCTCGTCCTCTCTCATTTCCAGTTCTCAGTTGAGAGGGTTTCTATTTTGGTTTTTGGAGGCCTTGCTTTCTGTAGCACAGCCGTCCTCCTTCCGGCTGCCCATTCCAATCCCCTGAGCAGCTTCTAAACAAGCCCAGGACTCGGGCTTAAGCGGATCTGGAGGAGGGGGCAGGCATCGGTGCTTCTGAGCACTCCTCGGGTCACCTTCTATGCAGCCAGGACTGGGGACCGCCTTGCTGGCTGTGCTCCAGCTCCTGTACTGGCTGGGGGGCAGTGGCTGTGGCTGGTAAGGGCCACTTGCAGATCCAAGTGACCGGCAGACTGTGAATGAATGACCAAGTCCTTTTTGGTACAGGGCATCACCTGCTTGGGACCTTGGTGGCTCATGCAGGCGCTGGCGGCCCCTCCCCCCTTCATGGCATCCAGATAATCCTGGGTTTATGGCAGACAGCTCATTTCATTCTTCAGACACAGGAGTAGTGGTCATGCACATGAAGGAATGAGGAATGAGGAGGGTTAATGCTTTAATATCGTCACTTAAGAGATTGTGTGCGTGTGTGTGTGTGTGTGTGAGAGAGAGAGAGAGAGAGAGAGAGAGAGAGAGGCATTATGGGGGAGCCTGTCGATCTTGAAACACCCCCTGGGATGAGCACATGTCCCCAGCAAGCCCAGCCTCCCTTTCCAGAGAATAGTTCAGGGGTGTCTTCAGAGATAACAGGAGTACTCCCACAGCACCCCAGAGCTTCTCCTCTGCAGCTCTTATCTCAAAAATAATTGATTAATATTTTTGTACACAGCTGGGTGTCTGGTGAGGAAGTGGTTTAATTTTGTTTTCTGCAAGAGAAACAGTTGATCCGTGGTTCTGGGAGAGCTGCAAGTTGAGCGGACAGATTTATGGAAGGAGACAAAGATGGGAACTTACGGAACCCTGTCAGGGCAGACTGGCCCAGCTGCAGGTGTGGGAAGGCAGGGTGGACACCCCACCCCCAACATGGAAGCCTCCCTGAGGGTGGCGGATGGGGAGATAGGCCCGGAAGTGAGGTCATCAAAAGGGAAAGAGAGTCATGGACTGGTGGACAATGGGAACACTCCTGACCTTGACATCCGGAAGGCAGGCTTGAACTTGAACCTAAAAATCTGTATGTCTTATTTCCGTGTGATGTACCTCTTGCAAAATTCTCCTCCTTAGCTGCTCCGGTAGAGCTTGGTGGCTGGACGTGATGGCTCTGGTTGTAATCCCAGTGCTGTCACTTATAGCTGTGACCTAGGAGGTTACTTAACCTCTCTAAATCTTAATTTCCTCACCTGTAATATGGGTTTAATCCTAATACTTACCCCTTAGAGTTCTTTTGTTCTGTTTGTTTGTTTGTTTTTGTTGTTGTTTTTTTAGAGAGAGAGAGAGAGCATGTGAGTGGTGGAGAGAGGCAGAGGGAGAGAGGGGGAAAAATCTCAAGTGGGGTTCTATCGCACGACCGTGGGATCATGAGCTGAGCTGAAATCGAGAGTCAGTCGCTCAAGTGACTGAACCACTCAGGTTCCCCGCCTCTTAGAGTTGTTTTAAGGATTAAATGAGTTATTGTACGAAACATGCTAAGAATAACACGCAGTCCAGAAATCACTAAATCACTCAATAAATGTCAGCTTTTTCTTTTTTCTTTCTTTTTTTACTCACACCTTGAAGGATTGCAGCAGCATGGGTAGAAATAGCACTACCTCTGGAGACTGAAATCTGGCTGCCATCAGCACCAAGAGTAGCACGTTGAGAATGTATTTGGGATTTTCCTGTCCCAGGAGGCAGGCTGGGTGGCTCGGCAGTGGGGATCCTTTCTGAAGCTAGAATCTACGGTGGCAGTTGTGATACATCGTAGCCTCCAGGGAACACATCTCCCTGGGTTCCAGTTCAGGCAGAGACTTTGGAGAAAGATGGACTGACCATTTGGACCCCATGAAGCAACCTGGAGACTTAGAAGGACCCAAGCAAAGAAACTGGACTTCCGGCTAAACTGGCAGGTGGGCTGCTGGACCTGGCCTCTTGGGGGCGCTCCTGAGAGACCATTCCTCAGCTCAGGCGGCCATGGCACACCTGTCCACCGCATTCACGTGAAGGCAGTCACCACCTAGCACCACTCTATCCCCAATGCCTGGCACCTAGGGCTCTCAGTATCTATCTGAATGAACAAGTGAATGAATGAATGACATACATTTTTCCAAGTCTCACACCTAGTATCTCATTTAATTCTCATAAAAGCCCTACGAACTGTGCGAGGCAAGGATCATTTTCCCAACTTTACCGGATAACCTGGGACAGGACTCGTAACTGGCAAGATTCCAGGTCTCAGACCCCCATTGTTCTTTCTACGATAGCACGCGGCTTCTAAAATACCTTTCGTCCGTTTGTTTTGCCAGGAGTTAAGGACAATATGGTTTTATCACCATCATCCGCCTAGACGTTTTTGGAGTGTATAAAGTCACTTGACCTCCTCGCCAAGCATCTCCTGGCTACGAAGACAATTATCTCCTCCAGTGCTCTGGAACCTGGACCTCCTGCCCATCAGAGCAGGCCGACTTCTCCCTTGGCCTGTGGGCAGCACTAATGAACAGCGGCTGGGAACCCCACGGCTTTGTCACAGACAACCCTGTTGCCAGCAGGGACGGGGTTGTGTCCCTTCACACTGGCTAATTCAGGGGATTTCTCATTCCTAAGCCAAGGGGATTGCTGGCCCAGCTGCCTGGAGGGGAGACATTCTGGTGTCTTCTTCATTGGAAGAAGGGCATTGGCCCTCGCTGCACTAAGAGTTTGCAGAAAAGCCAAAGGAGGCGATTTCTCTACTAGGTTTATCTCCTGCTCCTGGTCCTACGACAGGTGCGCAGCACTGTTTGTGGGAAGAATATATCATTTTGGAAGCGGCAAGTTTTCCCAGGAGGGAGATAAGGCAAGCACTGTTTTCTATGAAAACACATTCCTGCAGCCGAGGAAGGAGCTGGGCGTCAGATGGATGGGACGCGAGGCAAGATGATTGGAAAGCTCTTGATTCAAGGTTTTTATGTTTTGTTTTTCTTTCCCGCCCATGTTTCTAGTGTGGATCCTGGAACTGGATGCATGGTCAGGGGTGAGAGAGAACCTCTCCTCTTTACAGGTCCCTTGGTGATATCCAGGGGACTCAGCACATCTGTGGACTGACGCTGGGGAGATAGATTTGTTTCACTGGAGGTCAGGTTTCTCAGGCCGGAACTGAAATGGAACCAGATCCGAGTTGCAGGATATTTCCCAGTCAGTTGTAGAGGCATCACAAGAATCTTATCATCAATAGCTGTGTAGGTTCTGAAACGTGCAAGGGATGTAATTTTTATAAATTAGGTTGGATTCTGTTCTCACTCTGATATTCTCACTTCAATGCGGTGGAAAAAGAAAGTGGAGTGAACAAACTTATTGTCCATTTTGCAGATGAGGAAACTGAGGACACCAAGAGTTTCATAGTCTGCTGTTCAAAGATTCACAGCTGCCAGCTATAGTGGAAGATTCAAATGCTGGCAAGGTAGCTCTGAAGTCTATACTCCTAACTGGATAAATGGAATGACAAGAGAACCAGAGATTGTGTGACAGAGTTGAGAGACCCTAAGATCATCCAATCCTCTCATTCTGTAAAGAAGGGCCCCCCAAAGAGTATGAGTTACTCCTGAGCACAGAGTAAGTTGGGGCAGAGCGGAGTCCAGAACTAAGATTCTGGCTCTTCTAACAGTGAAGATTTCAAATATTTTCCCAACAGCTCCAGGATCTTTAAATACAAGGGACACGTATTTTCCTGACTTGGGCGAGAACCCATGTCCAAAGTGGTCAAGATACAAAACACCAGGTTTATACAATCATCCACCTGTTTTCTAGAGCCAGACGTTTGGCGTGGAATAAACCTGACATCCAAGCGATGGAAATAATGTTTCGCTCTCTCCCTGCCGACTTTCCGCTCTTCTAACCAAACACCTTTGTTTGGTTTCTTCTCGCAACACACAGGAGTCCCGTCCTCTCTGCCCTTCCCCGGGCCCCATCCTGGCCTGGGGGATTTATCAATAAAATTCCCTATTTGTTATCTTTTCCCTAAGCCATTTCATTTTTTAGGGTTATTGTTTGGTTCCTTCTGGTTTAGACTGTACCCAAATTTCTTAGGACTGACTCAAAGGAAATAGCATTTTGTTAAAATAGCTGCATTGCTTCTAAACAATTTGTCTTCCTACTCACTTTTTCTTTTTGGAAGACAGGAACTGAATATAGATTTGTGGGAGAGAGATCCAGAGGGAATCAGAGAAGAGGGGCAGAGAAGAGAGAGGCTGGGGAGAGGGGAGGGGGAGAGGAAGAGCAGCGGGCAGGGCAGGCGGAATCCCAGCTCCAGGAAAGCAGCCATGACTCTTTCCCACCTCTGGCTGTGTACAAGCTACGCCCCAAAACCAGACCTTGCTTCGGTCAGAAAGGAATCAATGCCCGGCCCAAATGTGTGTTTTGAAAGATCTTTTCCACGGCCCCTAAACAGGTAGTTTTGTTAACAGAGGGAAGGAAGGTCTCTCTCTGGTCCCCTAACCGGTTTTGGGGAAGCCAGTAGCCCGAACACAGGGAAAACAGGCATAGGCTGTACCCCACAGGGGCATTCCTGCTGACTCTGTTTCCCCATTTATGACTCCCCAGGAGGTGCGATTGAAAAATTGAGCCGCTTGGCTCAGCGGGAGGGCAGTTCATGCATATTCAATTCCCTCCCTTCCAGCACTAAGCTTAGCTGCCACCTTGCTCATCCTGAATGTCTTCCACCTCCGCATACCCAGTTATCCGCTCCACCTGTGCGCAGGAGCCTGTCTTGTCTGTCACCCCCTGTGCTTACCTTGTCATTGACCGTGATGATAACAGCTAACACTTAGGCTGGCTCTACCGGCTGCCTCTGTTCCATGCACATTACATGTGCCAATCCACTTAACCCTTTTCACAACCATATGAGGTTAGCGCTGTCATTGTCCATTCCCTTCTGCTGGACAGATGATGAAACTGAGGCACAGAGAGGTTAAGTAACTTGTCCCAGGTCACACAGCCAGTAAGTGGAAGAAGCAGGTCTCGAACCCAGGTCTGTCTGACCCCCTATGCCATGCTTCTAGCCAGTAAGCCATAATAACTCAACCCTGTGCACCTGGCCTTCACCAACACAACTGTTCTGAGGAGAATACTGGCCTTTCATTCCGGTCCAGGTTCTTTTTTTTTTTTTTTTAAGTTTTTTTTTTTAAATGTTTTTTATTTATTTCTAGGAGAGAGAGAGAGAGAGAGAGAGACAGTGTCAGCAGGGGAGGGTCAGAGAGAGGGAGTCACAGACTGAAACAGGCTCCAGGCTCTGAGCTGGCAGTCAGCACAGAGCCCGACGCGGGGCTCGAACCCACGAACCGCGAGCTCATGACCTAAGCGAAAGTCGGACGCTTAACCAACTAAGCCACCCAGGCGCCCCAAGGTCCAGGTTCTATAAGGCCCCTTGTCATCTTCTCCTAAAGGATACTGCTTCTACCCCTCACTTGATTATTTAAGACTGAATGGTTTGTACTAAGCCAACAAGATAAAATAGCTGCTCTTGAAAGTCTGCCAGAGAGCACCGTCTTCAAGTGCATTGTTACAACGTGGTCACTGAAAGTACAGAAGTGCCACTGTGAGAGGAGTATTTGGCAAAGGTGTCAAGATATGCAGACCGCCCATCTCCCAGGTATTCTGAGTATCCATCCCTCTGGATCAAGCCGGGTTCGCATTGGATGACTCAGTGCTGTCAGTATCCATGATGCCAACACAGTCATTGAGTGGTAACTGTGTACCAACACTTTGCTAAGTGCTTTATCGGTTATTATCTCATTTAATTCCCATAACGACCCTATAAGGGAGGTACTATTACTTTGCCCATTTACAGATGGGTACCTGAGAACCAGAAAAGTGAAGCAATGTGCCAGAGATCACACAGCTACTTAATGGCAGAGCCAGACGGGACTCCAACACAGAGCACTGCACTCTGTGGCTTTGGGGATTTTGCCATTAGCCCATGTTGAGGAAGCTCTGTGTTCCCTGTGTTGTTACACGAAACGTCATCCTCTTAGGAAGGAAGATATTCTTATCTGATCTTGGTACCAAGGAGAGTGGGATGTGTCTATAAATTCTCAAACTTATTTATTCTAGCAACTATTTATTGAACACGTACTAAGTGGCTGGTGCTGTGATAAACACTTCCTCTATAATATTGTCTTTTGCCGTCAAAATAACCTCATGACTACAATTTTATCCCCATTACACGTAAAGAAACTCAGGCTCCAAGAGATTAAGCAGTTTGCTCAAGGACAAAGCACAGAGCCTGTCGCAGAGCCAGGCTGACGGCAGGTCTGCTTCGGCACCGGGTTTTCCCGTATTCTGAGCATGGCGGGTGTGCGGTTGATGGAGCTTCCCCTAGTCAAGGGGCTGCAAGGAAGCTTGGTTCACAGGCAGCTTTATGAACCACTTTAGCAAGAATGTAGTTCATTGTGAGGTGCAATTCGCTCTCATTCTTGGTTCTGTCCAGTGCCCTTTTTTTCCTCAGTCCAGTTTAAAACATTGGACCCATCTTTTCTTATTTTGTGTAACTTAGAAGCCCCCTTAACTCCTTTCCAAAGCAAGATGGGTATCAATCAACAAATATATTAAATATTACTCTTGAATCTCAGTAAAGCTTCTGACGCACAGTAGGTCTGCATTCTGTCTATGGTGATTTTTGTCCTAACCTCACTCCTGACTTGCTAGGTTCTGAGCCTCTCTGACCTCCCTAGGACCAGATTTCCCACCGTTGAGCTACTACCTCCGAATCTTCCTTTGTGGTTGTGTTTTCTCTGCTAATAAATAGTAGCCAGTGTTAGTGAATGTTTCCCTTGTACTTGATACGTGTTCTAAGGCATTTTCAATACTTAACTCACTTAGCCCCCACAGTAATCCCATTAGGTAGTTATTAGCCCCATTTCACAGATGAGGAAACTGAGGCAGAGAAGAATCAAGTGCCTCGAATAAGGTCCTATAGTTTACAGGTGGTGGAATCAGGGCTGCAAACCCAGGTGGTCTGGCCCACAGGCTGGATCCTCCCCCGCTCTGCTAAGCTACCAGAGCTACCAGGGCAATGGGGAGGCCTTCATGGACCAAGCCAGGAGAGTCTCTTAGAGTGAGCTCTGCAGGTAGCTAGAGGGGAGACCGGGACCCAGGCATGAAGGGCTCCCTGTGAGTGGGTGGCCACCCATTGTGTTGATGGCTCAGGCCCACAGGCTCATCAAAACCCTCTGAAATGCAAGGCTCCCACTCTTGTCAATTTGAACCGGCTTTGCAGATTTCAGTTTCAATCCTGCCAACTTGAAACTTTTAGCATTTCAGCTGTTTCAGAATTATAAAAGCCTACAAATGCTAAGGTGCTTTTTTTAGAGTTAAAAAAAGTGTCTTTTCCCCACCATCACATAACAATCTGAAGGGATTTTTTTTTGCAGATTCTTGCCAAATGTGTATTTTTAAAGATTGCATTTGGCCAAAGACCAGAAGTGGAAAATCTGGGAGGAATGTTGAGGAAGTTCTAAGGGATGTTCACAGAGGGGGAGGGGGGAAGCTCGCTCCTCTCTGCAGACCCCTGGGTCTGCTGGGGTGGATGTTGTTTATTTCAGCTTTCTTGCTACCTTTGGTGACCAAGAGTTTCTTTAAAATACTGACACCTCAGCTGGTTGGGTGGCCCAGAGGACACGTGGAGTGCGGCCCTGGCCAGAGAGGACCACCATCACTGCATGAAAAGCTCCCGGCTCAGCAACTGTCACCAGGAGCCAGATGGCCTCTTAGTGGACAAAGTTCCTACCTTTATTGGATCAGATGTCAGCTCAGTCCTCACTAATTAGGTGTCATGTATGTGTGTGTGTGTGTGTGTGTGTGTGTTTATGTGTCTCAGACTCTTCCCCAGTGTGAATCAGCTCAATCATCATTTTGCAGTGTTTCAGATTCAGATTGCAAACATCCACCAACAAATAGGAGCCTTGCTTTCTAACGAGCTGGGGATGTGTGGAAAATAGAATCACTCACAGTAGTAGTGAGCCACAGATGTTCCATGGCGACAGCAGGCTGTGCCAAGCACAGACGGTATGTATGACCACGAGACAGGATGCAGAATCTTGCAATGAAAGTGTTGCCCACAGAGCCCAAAAGCTGAAGGGATGAAGACAGGCAGAGGCAGAATCTGGTTTCTTCTTCCAAAGTCCTGGCCTTCTGTATAGCTGCCTGACACTCCATTTGGGAGTGGTCCAAAACGCTGAATGTTTAAATTTGAATAACTGCCACCAAGGCCTTCACTACCAAAGTAGAGAGATGCTTCTAAGGAATCAGAATGACCTGGGTTCAAATCCCAGCCCCAACCCTCAACTAACTGAATGCCTTTTACAAGTCACTTAATCTTTTAGGACCTTGGGCATAATAGGGCTCACCTGTTGGGTTTTTGTGAGGCTTAAATGGGAGAATGCAAAGAAGTCTCTTAGCATCATGTCTACTTAGAGCAAATGTTCAGTAAACAATAGCTATCGCCGCCACCATTAGCAGCAACACTATCAGCCGCAGCAGCATCACCGTGATCATTACCACCGCCGCCACCACCATCATCATCACCATCACCAACATCATCATCATCATCATCAGCTCAACATCAACATCATCACCATCATCATCATAATCATCATCATTATCATCACTACCACCATCATTTCTAGCTCTGCAATCCTCACAAGGTTGTCCTTCTCAACCTTACTTTAAAATATCACTGAATTTAGTTATTGAGAATCAGCATTTGTAGTTTAATGCAGGTTCCCTTAGGGCCTGTGAGCCAAGAGGCATGGACATTGACCTGTCCTCAAGGAGATGATCCTCTAATAGGTAAGACAAAACCTGAGTAGAATGGTTATGTTTCCAGGGAGACCAAGAGGTTAGAGAGTATCAGGACATTTGCTCAAGGATAACAAAGTGGTTTCCAAACAGGTCATTCTGAGTCCAGAGTCTATATTTTCAACGATGACTATTATGACTACCATATTACTCTCTCTCAGGAGAGAATGGGGAGAGGTGAAACCAAGTGTTTCCATTTCTCTTAATTGCTTCATTCTTTGCTTTGAGGAGGAAAAAGAGAGAAGGAGAGCAAGAAGAAAGCTGGCATCTGATTTGTGTGTAAGGGCAAACAAGTATGCCAACCTAGTGTCCTGGGAACTCATTCATTTTCCTTTGAATAAGCAAGGCCCTACTTGGAGGTCAAGATCACTTTAAATACCTTATAGAGGAGTATTCCTCCTTCATAGCAAGAGACAGGGCTTGGCCCATGCCATTGGTCAAGGCAAATGGCAGAGTTTGTGTCATTGGGGCTCTGATGAAACAGCCCCAGCAGTGGCATCCATGGAAGAAATCCCACACAGTGGTTAAGAGCCCAGGTTTGGAGCCCAGAAGAGCAGAAAATCACATCTCAGCTATGCTACCTACTGGATGGATGACCTAGTGTAAGTGGCTTAAACTTCCCAAGTCCAAGTTTCCATTTTTGTAAAGTGAGGGTGGTAGTTATTAAGATCTATATCTTACATGGCGATGAGGGTAAAATGACAAACATGCACTTAAGGCACTAGATTATTACATGGGAATCACTCGATAAATGACTTTGCTGTTTTTATTGTTTTTAGAACAGTGCGCCCTATGGCTAGGCATGGGGGTGGCAACAGAGGATGTTAGGGACAACTGAAACTCAGAGCTCATATTTGTACTTCCAACCCATGCTAGGTCGTCTCCTTTCAACACAAAATTCTTGAACTTGTGTGTGGGGGGAGGTATTTTAATAATTAAGACATTTGCCTGATAACCACTCCCTTGCTACAATCTTTCAGGATTATACTTGTTCATATCTGTTAAGATGATAACCCCATACCTCTATTGATTGAGCAATCTCGTGTTTGGTAATCTAGCCTATAAAAACAAAAGCATCAGCATATAAGGACACATGTGTAAGAATGACTGAAAGTGAGACAAAACAAAACAAAACTGGAAACAAGGTGGATATTCATCAACAGGGAAAAGATTGAAGACACTGAAGTGATTCCAGTGTGTGGAATATTATGCAACCATTAAAAAGATGGAGTCAGATCAGTGTCTATTGACCTGGAGGAATATCTGTGATGTACTGAGGGAGAAGAGCAAGTGGCAGACTAATATCTGCAGTGTGATTCCATTTTAAAAATCAAACAATGCCTTTTGCCCCACCATGTGCATGTATGTGTGCGTTTTGAGAGTGAAGATGTAGAGGAAACATCTAGGTGTTGACATTGGTCACTTTGGGGTGAGGTAGGGAGGGGACAGGGTGGGAGTTGAGCAGGGCAATTATTACTTCCTTTTCTAATTTAAGATAGATTCACTGCTTAGAGTAAACACACGCCACTCTTATAATGTTATTTATTTAAGTAATCTCTGTACTCAACGTGGGGCTCAAACTTAGGACGCCATAATCAAGAGCCACATGCTCTACTAACTGAGTTGGCCAGAAGCCCTGCTCTTACAGTTCTTGAAGGGAGAATTTAATCTGTATTTGCAGATGTAAGAAAATAATAACGGTGTGAGATAACCTTGTGCTATGGGCGGTCACATAAAATAGGCTTTTCCTGATACTCCAAGTCTCTGAGGAAAGGGGTCACACCTTTTCAGCTTTGCTTATTTCAGACCTGCTCAGTGCCATCCTTACCCAGAGGAAGTCCTCAGTAAGTGTGAAATACGTGAGTGAGCATTTACTCAGCCAGTGTTATGGGATCTGGCTTTCCAGGGAGCTCATTGAACACGAAGCGAGTTTCCATTCAGAAAATTCTTCTGATGGTGCTCAGGCTTAGCTAACTCTTCACCACAGAGCTGTGTTCTTCAATGTTTCCTTTTCAGTGGTTGTATCAATGACTGTGAAAAATTGAAGTGGCAAGCTAGTCAATCACCCTGGAAGATGACACTTAGCTGGGAAGTCTAGTGACTTTGCTGGATGACGGTTAGGATCCCTAAAAGGACCTCTTCACATTAACACATACCAACCTAAACAAGGAACAAATTTAAATCTGGGTTAAGAAGTCCCTAGGGCAAGAATGTGTGGCTCAAAATGGCATTTGGCTAGCTACCTCCCAACAGCTTTTCCCAGCTTCTTAAAAAATACATAACATACCAGAAAGAGATAAAGACTCAAAGCCTAAAACCAAAGACTGACAGACAACTTAATGGCACAGGCTCAGGAAAAACAACACCAACTAGTAATGCAGTTGGAGACATGAGAAAATACAGAGGGTTAAAAAAGACAGATCTGAAAGAAAATAATCTGTAAGCAATCACACTGTTCAACTCTGTACTAAAACTTTTATACATTTCTGTGAAGAGAATAATTTTCTAGGCAACAAAAATAACTCCGGAAAAAGGCCCAATATAGACGAATAAGACGTGAGGGAAGTTATCAAAGAACTACTTTCAAAAAAGCCCCAGGCCCAGAAGGTTTTATACGAAGAATTCCATGCTGCGGAATCCACGTCACAGCAAAGAAGATCATTTTATCAAGCCACTACCACTCTGGCTCCAAAACTTGACACAGAAGAGTACAAAAAAGGCAAATTTCTTTGACAAATACAGAAAAAAAGCCTAGATTACATATTAGCAAATCTATTTCAGCATTATCAAAAATAAAATATGTCTCAAACAGATTTATCACAAGAATGAAAGATAGTTGGTGAATATGAAAGGCATTAACTTTCGCCTATTAGCCAGCCAAAGGAGAAAAAGCTAGCCATGTCAATAGATATCCAAAAATGGAAACCTCCATACCCAATTAAAGTTCTTACTTAGCTATAGAGTGATAGAAAACTCCATAGCATGATAAAGAAAATGCTTTAAGCCAGTAGCAAATGCTAGGCTTCTCGGTGAAACCTCAGAGCAGCTGTTCACTTTAGGGGGAGCTGGAATCACACCCAGGAGTCTGCTAAAATGCAGATTACTAGGTTTGCACAAAGTCTGTGATTTATTTCCAAATCTGCAACCACACTTTGAGAAATCCTGTCCGCAAAGCATTACAATTACAGTTAGGAGCTGGGCAAAGTGACCTTTGAGTATCACCATTACTTAACTAAGCCTCTAACTATGCTTTGACTCTTCTCTAAGCCTCAAAGGAAAAGGAGCAGGGGAGAAACAGTTCTATGTACTATTTGCAGATGATATGATTGTTTACCTGGAAAACCAAATTAAATTAATTACAGAGCACATGGCACCACTAGCCAAGTTCAAGCAGCTTACAAATAGATAATTACTAATCAGTAGCTTCTTCATATGCTAGTAATACTAACCACTGAGAAAGTATCTTGGAAAACACCATCCATTAATGTTAGTAACCAAAATATAAAACCTGCCTACAAACAATGTACCCAATCAATGCACAGGCTTGAATGAGGAAAATGGCACTTCTCTAAAAGGTATAAAAGAAAACATTAATAAATGGGATATGTATTATGTTTTTAAATAGGGGAAGACTCAATGTTTGAAAGAGATCGATTATACCTCTATTATTAGTCTTTTGATTAAATTTTTATTAATATCCCAGTTTTCCTGGCAAATTGATATAATGGTCAGAAAATTCACAGGGGAAAGTCAAAACGTAAGAACTAAGAAGATGTTGATAAAGAAGCATGGCAAGGGAGAACATGCCCTTCCAGTATAAAGAGTCTCATGAAGCTATATTATTTCAAACAACAAAATGATAAAGCCTCAGAAATAAAAATATGGATTAAAAGAGAAGAATAGAAAATCCAGAAACAGATATAGTTCTATTATGTGTGTGTGTATACATGCATTTAATAAAAGATAAAGGTCATAATTCAACTCCATGTGGATGAACTATTTCATAATTCATAAATAGTGTAATTTGCAGTTTAAATATCTAGGGCAACTTTGTGCCCAAGTGCTTGGTATTTTCCTACTGCTTACAACAGACACAAGAGGAAAGTAACACGGAGGCAGGAGAAGGGGTATAAAGCCTTCAGGATTAGCTTGCTATGAGCCCAGCACAAGTTTCCAGGCTTTGTGGCTTCCCAAACATTTATTAAACTCTTAGGCTCCTTTATTGCAGGGTCAGAAAGAATAGGTGTGGGTGTCAGTCCCTGTTGCACTGTTTACTTGATGTTTGACGTAGGGCAAACCACTCAACCTGAACCTTAATTTTCTCACCAGAAAATGAGGATAATGCCCCCAAGTCCTGTGTCATTCCTAAAGTTGGGAGGAAACATGAAGGCATGGATGAAAGCCCTCTGTGATCGTAAAGCACTGAGTGATGGTAGACATCTGGTAACCCGATCCTAATTTAGGGTTAAAAGCCCAGGCTGCGGTTAGAGGCTGCCTTAATTTGCATCACTTACTATCTGTGGCTCTTTGGAAAGGCTCTTTGTGCCTTGGTTTTGTCATTTACCAGCTGTGGATCCTTGGGCAGTTTACTTAACCTCACTGTACTCTGGCTTTCCTCATCATTAGAAGGGTGATAACAACAGAAGATAACTCGAAGCGTTGTTACAAGGAGCATACCACTTAGAACAGTGCCGACATGTACTAGCTAATCAATGTTTGTTGTTTATCATCATAATTATCTCTGGAGAATCTATGCCTCTCCTACTCCAAGGTTAAAATGCAAGACTGGGTCTGAGCCAATCAGCCCCCTGGGACCTCTGGTCTACAGCGATTGGGTCAATAATGGGCATGTGACCTCATCAGAGCCAATGAAATGAAATGAGACTTTTACCTGCTGCAAAAGAAACTCATACCCTGATGCTCCATTCAAGCAAAGATGAATATATCCCTGACAGCTACTCTCATACATATTGCATCCCTGAGTCTCTCATTGTTGGAGAAGGTCATGGAGAAGATGTGGCTCCCAGTTGACCTATGAGCTGGACCCGGGCAATTGGAGGCTTCTCACGCCCCCACCCCACCTTTGGAATGTATGCTCTGCTCACTGCCTCCACAGTGGGAGCCATTTTCAAGGTCATAATCTTGAGAGAGTAAGGTGGTGTTGAGGCCATCTGGACTGAAAATGTGACTGAACCCAGTTAAGGCCTCTATGTAAGCTTTTACAATTCTGGCACACAATGCAGAGAACAACTTGTCTCGCAGCCGCTCAAGACAAGCCTTGTATATAATTTCCCTTGCCTATTAAAACGACCACCTTCCAATCTGTAGTAGTCTGCCTCTTTCTTGGGTCTCTCCTTGCCCTTGGGGTATGTGGGGAAGTTTACAAAGCACCACTCCTGTGCTACTCTGAACTGAAGTCAACAGAGAGGAAGAGAGAAAAGAATGGTAAGAGAAATTGTGTACTTCTGAGTTTGATCCCTGTGTGAAGCCATCCCTTAACTATCCAATTATATGAGCCAATAGAGATCTCTCTGAATGTCTGTCTGTCTCTCTTTTCTTAAGTCCATTAGAACTGGGTTTTCTGTCACTTACAATTGAATGAATTCTATACGACACAGCAGTGTTGTTGTCCTATTATGAGCCCAGACAATATGTTCCCAAATTCATCAGAATAGATTGGGTCTTGCTGTTAACACAAACTCGGCATTTTTCATCCTCAGTGTGTGGTCACAGAATTATGAATGATGATCCTTCATCCAAATGATGGGCATTTTAAGGATGAAGACAACACTGCCCTTTTCCAAATACTGGTTGAGAGCACGGACTAGAGACAAATCAGGAGCTTCAAGCTTATGACCTTCAAGCAGCAGCCCCAGGGCTAGAATGGAAATTAACCGAAACCATCATTTCAAATTTCAAAAGGTCACCATTTATGAATAGATTCCTTAATGTTCACCCAAAACCAGATGATAAATCAGAAATGAAAAGAGAAGGAGCTGAAACAATGGTTACACACGGCTTGCTTTCCATGACCCAGGAAACTCTATTTGTGCCCAATTAGACTGGCAATGACCTCCCCGGGTTGCGTTCAGACTTTTAACATCAGTTACTCCGTCACATGGAACCTCATCTAATAACCTTTCGCTGGTTGTCTGTGATAGAATTTGCAGGGGTTGGAATATCCATGTTAGAGTGTTTCCTGATCAAAAAATACAGGATGAATATGAGGAAGAAATTAGATAAAACATCCCTTCTGAGTTCACCATTAGTGTGTCCAGTGGCCTTCTTAACACCCCTGCTTGAATGTTAGACGGGAAGCTGCAAATTCATCATGTTTGAAGCCTAATTACCAGCTCCCCCTATAAACTTTCCATCAATAGAAGGCATCACTGTCATCCAGAGGTTAAAGCTAGAAACATAGGAGTCTCCTGATCTTGTCTTCCCTTGTCCTTGATGTCCAACAAACAGGGAATTCTGTTGATTGCAGCTTTTAAGCATCTCCCAAAGTGACAGCCAATGTCTCTGTCACCACTGTCACTTTCCCACTAGGGAAATCCATCATTGCACCTGGATTATTGTATGAAAGACTTTTTTTTTTTAAATACTGATTTATTTTGAGACAGAGAGAGAAGGAGAGCAAGAAAACTGAGCAGGCTCCACACCATCAGCACAGACCCCGACATGGGGCTTGAGGCCACGATCCATGAGATCGTGACCTGAGCTGAAATCAAGAGTTGGATGCTCAATCAACTGAGCCATCTCAGATGCTCCTGCATGAAGGACTTTTAACTGGCCTTCAAATATTCTTCTTCCATTCCCTCATTGACTGTCCACACTACAGCCAGAATGAGCCTCAAGAATGAAAACCTTATCATATCCAATTTTTAAACTTACATTGTAAATGTTCCAAAGGACTCCTGTTGTTCCCAGGACAAACTTAACATACCTTCCATAGATCTGAATGGCCGATCTGAATGACTCCTGCTTTCTTGGGACTCACCCCACCTGTGAATTTACGCCTTCCTCTGGGCACTATTGAATGCTTGGGCTTCCCTATTAGTCCATGGTCTCTCTAGCCCTGAGACTTCGATACATGCTGTTCCCTCTGTCTGCAACAACCATCTTATTCCTTCGTCTCTGTAACTCTTCTTCATCCTTCAGCTCTTATGAGAATTGCATTTTTCTTAATTAAAAAAACATCTATTTTTGAGAGAGAGAGAGTGCAAACAGAGGAAGAGGAGAGAGAGAGGGAGACAGAATCTGAAGCAGACTCCAGGCTCTCAGCTGTCAGCACAGAGCCCTACACATGGATTGAACCCATGAACCACAAGATCATGACCTGAGCCGAAGTCAGACGCTTAACTGACTGAGCCACCCAGATGCCCCTGTAACTTTTATTTTGGAAGATTCTTAGCCCAGGAAGAAAGCAGCTTGGTGGTTAAAGGGAAAAGCCATAGAGTCGTGTTGTTGTGAATTCAAATTCTTTCTCAGATAAAAACTAGAAGTGTGACTTTGGGCCACTTACTTAACCTCTCCATTCCTAAGTTGTCTTATTTGTAAAATGGAGACCATAAATATTGTTAATGTTAATCAAATGTGATCACGTATATTACTTTGCATAGTAGCTGGCACATAAGCTCTGAAGCACTGTTAGATATTATCATTATTATTTAACTTCCATACACAGTTGCTTGAAAGGCTTTTTCTTTGGTTCTGTTCTCTTATTTTTCACACCCAAGGCTCCACATTTTGCCACTGACAATTTCTAAGTATGTATTTCCAGATCAAACTTCTAAAGTTTTCTCTCTGGGATTACTGTAATAGCCCCATGACTTAATCCCTCTGCTTCCCTTTTAAATCTCTCAAATCTGTTTCCATGTGGCACCCGACTATACTTTAAAAAATGTCGGTTCAGACCACATCACTCCTCTGCTCAAAACCCTTCAATGGCTTCTCATGATCTTTCAGTCAGGCCTCTCAACTCCAGGTGGCTCTGTTGACACGGGGACTGGGGAGCTCTTTGCTGTGAGGACTGTCCTGTGCATTGCAAGATGTTTAGCAATCATCCCTGGCCTCACCCAGTACATGCCAGTGCCCGCCTACACCCCTACCTAAGTCGTGACAACCAAACATGTCCCTGGACGTTGCCAAATGTCCCCTGAGGGGCAAAACCATCCCCTGTTGAGAACCACTGCCTTAGCATAAACTCTGGATACCTTATGATGATCTTCAAGGTTATTCCTGGGTCACATGCTCATCCTGAGAGCCAGGCTGAGGTCAGTGCCACTCCAGCCACATGGACAGAGAGGATAGGGTGATAGAGTGATGGGGCAGCCCCCAAAGCAGATCAGAAGACTGTTATCAGAAGGGGGGGGATGGATGCGGGGCTGGCCAAACACCAGAACAGACACTTCTGGCAGCACCCACAGTAGCCCTCCTATTCCTCATTTCACATTGTGTCCTGGTGCCCAGCACTGGGACTGGCCAGGGGCAATGCTTGTTCTCTGGTAGCCTGGCAGCATCCACCTCCCCCCACCCCCCAAACTCTCCATCTTCACGCACAAGGTCCTTTATTTTTTTTATAAGGTATTTTTTTAAAATATTTTTTTATTTATTTCTAGGAGAGAGAGAGACAGCGTGAGCAGGGGAGGGTCAGAGAGAGAGGGAGTCACAGACTGAAACAGGCTCCAGGCTCCGAGCTGGCAGTCAGCACAGAGCCCGACGTGGGGCTCGAACCCACGAACCGCGAGATCATGACCCAAGCGAAAGTCGGACGTTTAACCGACTAAGCCACCCAGGCGCCCCGTACAAGGTCCTTTAATTACAGGTAGAGGGTAGACAGTTTATACGTTTAAGCCCCCATCCGCTAAAAACCTGAGGACTCAGCTCAGTTTTCCTGCACTTTGCTTTGTCTCGCATGTAAGGTATCTCTCCACAGATCCTGAGCCTCCAGCTCTCTGTGGAGTCATGGCCGGGCTTTGCTGGTGCTCCTGAACAAAGACACAAGGCGCGATGAATCCTCCAGGCCCTGTCGGGCATTCTACCAGCAGGGTTGCATTTTAATCAAAGACATCGCTTTCAATGCTTGCTGGAAACTCACGTCGCCTCCTACATCCCAGTGATGGCAGAACAATGGCGGAGCTTAGCTGCAGCTAAAGAGAACTCAGAGCAGAGAGACTGGAACGCGCCAAGGGGACTGTTTCATCTCCCAGTGGGGAAGATAAGGCACAACTAGAAGGAAATCTTCTGAAGGAAGTACGAAAGCGGCTCCTTCAGTTTCTCCCCTCAGCCACTTGGAGATTGCCAACAGAATTAAAATAACAGCTGTAGCAGCGATTCTCCACATTTTTGATCTCAGGACTCCTTTCTATTTGTGCAAATTACTGAGCTGCTGTTTACGTGGGTTATATTTACCGGTATTTCCTGTTTTGGAAAATAAAACTCAGAGAATTTAGTGATTTTAAAATTCATCTTGCAAATAATATCAAACCCAACTGCATGTTAATACAGCCATTTTCTATGGAAAATAGTGCTATTTTCCAACCACCCCCCTGAAAAAAAAGTAGAGGAGTGGAATTTGTTTTTACGTTTTTGCAAATCTCTTTAATGTCTGGCTTAATAGAAGGCAGATTCTCATATCTGCTTCTGTATTTGATCTGCTGCCAAACGTTTTGGTTGAAGTATAAGAAGAAAACCCAACCTCACACCAGTATGTGGGGGGCAAACGTAGGAGTATCTGAACAGCTTTTAGAGATAATCATGGATATTTTTCTTTGATACTACACCAAAACTCAACAAACACTGATTTCTTAAAGGCTGATGGCCATGTGGAATCTGAAACCATATTAATTAACTTTTCCTGCTCTTTTAAAAATTTTTTAAACATTTTAAAAAATTTATTTATTTCTGAGAGAGAGAGACAGCATGAGCAGGGGAGGGTCAGAGAGAGAGGGAGACACAGAATCTGAAACAGGTTCCAGCCTCTGAGCTGTCAGCACAGAGCCCGACATGGGGCTTGAACCCACAAACCGTGAGATCATGACCTGAGCTGAAGTTGGATGCTTAACCGACTGAGCCACCCAGGTGCCCCACTTTTCATGCTCTTATACATTAGAATCTTTGTTATAGTCCTGTATTTTGACCAAATCTTTTACCCGGGGATAAATTTTTTTTAAGTAGGCTCTATGCCCAATGTGTGACTTGAACTCATGACCCTGAGATCAAGACTCATGTGTTCTACCAACTGAGCCAGCCAGGCGCCCCCAGGAATAGTTTTTAACATGACACATTGGTCATTTGAGAAATATCGGTTCACTGAGTTACATGGGTCTTCCAAATTTGGCACATTTCATTACACAATATAAAAAAATCATATTTGCTCACAGGGGCAGATACAAGCAAAATTATAATTTTCATTTGAAATCTTGAATTTTATCCTTGGCAACAAATACCATCAGTGGCTTTCCTCGAAGCGACAGGTTCACTTAGCTCATTTTAAAGAAAGTGCCTGCCAAATATCCAAGACCAAATAACCATCATTTGCCTGTCAGTCACTCTTTCAAGCGAATGTGGTGTTTCATGGAAAAAAAGCAGCTAGCTCAGCACACAACTCAGTTGCACAAACACCTTTGCTGGAGACCAACAGTGTAGACTGGCTTTGCCAACGAAGAGCTTTCTGTGTGCTTCCCATGTTGTCACATGTGAGGCTGGAGATTTCATAAAATTTAATAAGGACACTTTGAAGGGACCCTAGTGTTTTCTTGCACTGTGAGTTTTAGCGATGGTGATAAACACAGTGACAGCCAGTGTGGATGGGTGCCACTGCCTTTGTTCGAGCTCAGGCTCCAGCAGTGTCACCCACTGCTGCCTTGCCATCATTGGTGCAAATGTCAACACAATGAAAAAGGCAGATAACATCTTATTATTGCTCTGAAATAGACTTGACCTTGCAGGCTCGCCGCCATGAAATGGCTTGGGAGACCTTCCTTATCTGCTGGAGTTAACAGCACACACTCTGAGAACACTGAACTATCACAACAGCATTAAGGATCTCAGTTGTCAGATTTGAAAGACGCGGATTTTTGAATCCCACCTCTACTACTCACTAGCTGTGAAGCTTTGGAAGTTACTATGCTGAGTTCCGTTTGCCCATCAGTAAAATGGGTATAATACCCTGCGGGGTCCTTGAGAGAACTAAGTGAGATAATGCATGTAAGCACTCAGTATGAACTTTCTAATGTTATTTATTAAGGTTCTAATAGAACTAATGATTCCTCAATGTGGCTCATCCCGGAGGACATTCCAGAATACAGATTTCCTAAGGTTTTGACCACTTCATCAACCAGTATGAAAAGAATCAGGCTTAAGATGTGTCACTCGTCGGGTTCTGTGCTGACAGCTCAGAGCCTGGAGCCATCTTTGGATTCTGTGTCTCCCTCTCTCTCAGCCCCTCCTCTGCTCGTACCCTGCCTCTCTCTCTCTCTCTCTCTCTCTCTCTCTCTCCAAAATAAAGAAAACATTAAAAAAAACCCTAAAGATGTGTCACAGAGAATCACATGAATCTGATTCCCTGGTAGGATCTCCATCAGCTGTATCACTGGCTTTGTCCCTAAAAAGCAAAGACGTGAAGATTTGTGAGAGTTGGTGGTCATGGAGGTGGGGGGGGGGAGGGACTAACAGAATAGTAACCATGGCCTAGAGAGTTCCTTGCTGTGGGCAGGACAACGAAGATGGGGATATTCTGTCTAATCTGTTTATCACAGGATGATGGTAATAACCAATACCAAGTTAGTTCCTATACATGCCAGACACTCTTCTATATGCTGTACAGATATGAGCTCATCAAATACCCATAGCAACCTTCTGAGTGGTATAATAAGAGCCCCCATTTTACAGATGAGGAAAGAGACACAGAAAGGTTAAGTAACATTGGTATACTGTTGTGCATTGTTATACACTCTTGACCTGGGATTTGAGTCCAAGTAACCTGACTGTAGAAGTGAGCTCTTAACTACTACACTGTACTAGGAAAGCAGAAAAAAAGGAGGGGGGAGGCAAATGTTTTTTCCAGAAGGTTCTTTCCCCCACCACAGGACTTATATTTTAAAAGCCCAATTTTGCTCTGAAATGACCTGTTAAAAAACCCTTTGTGTCACTCAGAAACTCTAGGAAAAATGAAAACTGTACCAAAAAGCACAGTGCAATGCAAATAAATACATGGCATGATTTTGAACAACTGCTTAAGTGTTAGAAAAAAAAGATTCCATTTGGACCTTTTTTTTTTTTTTTTGAATGGCTACGAGACTGTGACATTGAAACCACAAAAATAAAAATGAAATCCTAGAAAACAACTTAGCTTTGCAATGAACATTGTCCACCTAATCATCATAATTTCATTGGCTTTCAAGTCTCAGAATCAACCTAGAGCCCCCACCTGGGAGGCATTGGCATGGTTACAGAACATAATGCAAAAGGAATGAATTCTTGACAATGAAACATAAAAATAAAACAGATGTGGGTGAGTGGAAGGGACAATGTGGACACCATCATTCCAGAAAGTGGGAAGCTGAGACATTCTCCCCAAAGTGGATGGGGAAAGAAATAAAGATTTACGTTATTTTTAGAAATTGGAAAGGCAATCAATACAGAGGGTGGAGTGATTTAGCTAGATCCTGACCTATTACGGCAGGAAGTCGATAGATTATAAATCAGGAAATAAAGGATAAACATGTTATTTAGACATACAGATGTAACCACAGGAAGAACTGAATCCGAAATGGTTAAAGAGGAAATAAAAATCTTGCTCTGAAGAATAGAACTTGGGGTGGGGGGAGTAAGCACCCCTGAGGCAGATGCTTGTCATTAAAAGCCCTTCTGGATGATTTAATTAAAAAAATTTTTAACACGTATTTATTTTTGAGAGACAGAGAGAGGCAGAGCATGAGCAGGGGAGGGGCAGAGAGAGAGAGGGAGATAGAGAATCTGAAGCAGGTTCCAGGCTCTGAGCTGTTTGTCAGCACAGAGCCTGATGTGGGGCTAGAACTCACAAACCATGAGATCATGAGCTGAGCCAGAGTTGGATGCTCAACCAACTGAGCCACCCAGGAGCCTCTGATTTAATTTTTAAGTAGGCTCCGTGTCTAGCGTGCAGCCCAATGTGGGGCCCAGACTTATGACCCTCAGATCAAAACCTGAGCTGAAATCAAGAGTCAGATGCTTAACTGACTGAGCCACCCAGGCGCCTCTCTACATGATCTAATTTTTAAAATAACGTGCATGATTAAATGCCTTAATAAATTATAAGATAATTTGTAAAAGCTTTTGAGTAAGTTGCGAAGACTTTGAACTGGAGGAGAAAAATACACCCTTTCCCATCTTGCTGACATGGTGGATCACAAAGACAGGGAACTGATATTTATTACAAATTCACCAAACTGGAAGTAGTAGTCATTTTGGGACAAGGGGTTGAGATTACAATGATGTGGACCCAGCACAGGGAGCCTTGCCTGGCCCGTTTTGTTTCCGAAATCTGTATCAAGAACGAGTACTTGGTACTTGTATGTTCCCAGTGTTGAATGTTACCAGTGTTTTAAGAAAATACAATAAGAAAAATATACCACTAGAAAACGTGATAAAAATCAAATATCCTTGCTTTTTTTTTTTTTAAAGAGAGCTTAAAAATTTAACCAACGTGTATAATCTCTCATTTTGTCTCCATGGATTTTTCTAGAAGTAGGCTATTGTCCTGCTTTCCTTCCCGTCTGCTTAAGGATAAGAAACCAGGAGCTCTGAATTCATTTCTACTCCAGCCCCCGGCACTTAGGAGAAGTCAGTTCTCCTCTGTGTAAGCTACACAGCCTTCCAGTGAGTGCATTTGGCAAATGTGTTTTGAGCCCTTATTGTAGGTCAGGCCCCTTGGAGACATACAAGCCTCAAGAGAACATTCTGTGGCAAGCCCCCTCTCCCCTTGATGAATAACAGGACCCTAACTCCATGCTCCCAGAGTCATCTGGTCCAAGAGACAGCCTGTTTGTTCACCTGGATGTACTTTCTCAGCATCTTTCCTACACATTTCTGGACATACCAACGATGAGAATTTGTCTACTTTACTCTCTGCTGAATCCTCAGCACTTAGCACACGGTAAGTGCTCAGTAAGGACTTGGAGAGCAGGGGACCCAGGCTGCATCTTCCACGGATGCAAACCACTCATTTCATACCCCCTGTTGGATCTCCAGACTGAGAAGAGGGACCAGTCCAGGAGAAGATGTCAGCCTGAGCTGGAGACGGGCGAGGATCTGAGTTAGGAGGGGCTGCCCACTGGGACGAGTGAGTCTAAGAACTTTGCAAGATTCACTAAACATTAGAAACTTCCATGTCACTGTAATCTACCCCATTTCCTCACAATAAGAGATACAATGCTGAAAATAGTAAGGGGCCAAGAGCTTGCTTCCAGGCAAAGAAGGAAAGAAGACGATGGTGAAGGGGTGCTATTCCACTGAGCCCAGTTTTCTAGAATCACCAGGGCAAGGTAAGGCAAAAACTTTAAAGAAGGTTGTGTCTGCAAGAAACAAGGGAGGTCACTGGACAAAGCACTCCTTTTATCAAGAAGCAAATAACTTCATTGAGGGGGAGACCCAGACCTGGCAAACTCAAGAACATGTCAATCTTGGGGCGCCTGGGTGGCTTAGTCGGTTGAGCATCCGACTTTCGCTTAGGTCGTGATCTCGCGGTTCGTGGGTTCGGGCCCCGCGTCGGGCTCTGCGCTGACTGCCAGCTCGGAGCCTGGAGCCTGTTTCAGAGTCTGTGACTCCCTCTCTCTCTGACCCTCCCCTGCTCACGCTGTCTCTCTCTCTCTCTCCTAGAAATAAATTAAAAAAAAAAAAAAAAAAGATCATGTCAGTCTTGGGTTCAAAACCTCCAAAGCCTTCCAGTTTACCCAGAGTCAAAGTCAAAGTTCTTACAACATCTTTCAAGGCCCTATACAGTCTGGCGTCTAGCCCCCTCCACTGATGAACTTCCTCCTCTGAGCTCATCCTCTTCAGCCACCGTGGCTCCCTTGCTCCTTGAACACCTCGGCCACATCCCACCACTGGGCTTTGCACTTGCTGTTTTTTCCCCTCTGTCTGGATGCTCTTTCTCCTGGCTTGATTCCTCATCTCCTTTATATCTGGGGTTAAATGTCACCTTCTCAGGGAAGCCTACCTTGATCACACCACACTTTCCCCCTCCTTCCTGCTCCAGTGCAACTTCCAGCTTTTGGACAGTTTGGAGAAAGTCCATCGTACTGGGCTGGGGCTCTCCATTACCTATGCTAAAGGGATGGCCCCACCGCTCAGCCCCAGGGACTGTAACTGGAAAATCATCTTTGAGGGTGGCCCAGCAAGAATTTTCCTCGGTTCAGACCTTATGATCTCTTGGAACCTACCCCTTGCCATCCCCCCAGCACTCGGGAGCTGAGCCATCACTCACCACAGAGTGAGAAAGCAGAGAAGAGCAATTATTATGCTGTGCAGCAGACCTTTGACTCAGATTAACATCATTGCCTCTTGATTTGATCTTTTTATTTTTCTCTAAACACTTAGAGCGTTTTGATCACAAGCCGGATTCATCTCTGGTGAAAAGTGCTATTTTGAAAAACCAGGGCTTACTGGGTAGTATATATTTTAAGGCATTTTCAGCTGATAAACCGCTAATTGGTCCTGCGGTCCTGTAATTTGAAAAGGGTCAAAATGATTTGTTGTAAATAATGCATCTGTATTAACTGTGGCATGCCAAAACCACCTTCCACAGGCAACAGTAGAATTTTGAAATGGCTGAAATGGCTGAGATGTGACTCAGTCACCCATGAGTTTTGGAACCATTTTAACAGGTGGGTATTGTGTTGCAAGCAGCTTTGCATCATGCTGAATGGCTTACGTCACAGGATACAGAGCGGCGGAGTTACCATTTCCTAACCATGCAGGTAACCGAATATACAAAGAATAGAAACAGGGTCTGCTGGATTTGTGCACAGTTTGTCCATACAACATGTAGTTAATTTTTTCTTTCCCTGAGCATGTACCCAGAGTATTGAGAGAATTTTGCAATGAGACTGCTGAACTATTCTGGACAATCTTTTAGGGGAAATGTGAGAAAAAAGTGATGGACAAATAATGTTGAGAATTTCAACATCATGACATCAGTTTTCCTCAAAAGACATGCTTACTGAATTGCCAACAATTATGGCAGAGATTATAGGATATATTATTTTTAAAGTGGTTAAAGTGAGTGCTTAAGAGCAGAACAGCGATTGGTAGGGATTAGCATGGGTTCACTAGGGGAAGCTCAAAGTAATTGAGTTACCTACCCTGAAGTGACGGATTCAATGCATATTTATTGAGTATCTAGTATGTTCCAGTTCTAGGTGGTTTAGCAAAATGTGGTGGGTAGAGTGGGTGGCAATAAGGTATTTGATAATATTTCTTACAACACGCAGGCTAAAAGGTAGTTAGATGGTGTCAGGTTTTGCCCGCCCCAATCTCATCCCAGGTGCCCACTTCTGGCCCCTCCAAGCCCAAGGTCACCAAGAAGCAGGCCTGGTGGTACGTTGATCTGTTGCATGTCTAGTGCTCCTCGAGGATGATTTCAGGGGCGCCTGGGTGGCTTAGTCAGTTAAGCGTCCGACTTCAGCTCAGGTCATGATCTTGTAATTGGTGAGTTCCAGCCCCACATCGGGCTCTCTGCTATCAGCATGGAGCCCACTTAGGATCCTGTCTCCCTCTCTCTGCTCCCTCCTCTCTCTCTCTTTCTCAAAAACAAATAAACTTAAAAAAAATAGATGGTGTCAGCCTTTCTGAGTGCTGTGTGAGAATCAGGCTGCAGGTTCCTAAGTAACAGGTATCTATGTCAGAACTTGATTCCTGCCTGACACAGAGTCAAAAACTCAAAGAAGCCAAACAAATGATGTGTCCATGTTTACTTCTCAGGAAGTGGGACAGCCATGAACCTAAAGGCTTCCCCAGGTCTCCCTCTCTCTCTGACCCTTCCCTGCTCCCGCGCTCTCTCTCTCAAAGTAAATAAACATTAAATTTTTAAAAAAATTTACATTTGATTTATAGCCCAGTGCTACAGTATCTGAATCTCTTTAGCTTTACCATTTCTTTTCCTTGCTGGATTTAGAATAAAAATTGGGAAAGGTTGGGACAATTATTTTTCACAGTTATTTCAGTTGTTGAATGGCTCAGAGCCAGTGACTAACACCAAACACTCCTTGGCACAGGAGTGCACCAGTTGGAAAAGACCTGTCTGCCAGGTCCTGGGCCCTTCAGTGAAGGCAGTGCAGTGTGGTGGTTAGGGTGAAGCTTCTGGTGATCACACTGTCAGGTGACCCAGCACAAGGGACTTTGCTTCTCTGAGCCTGTCTCCTCATGGGTGGAGTAGGACTCCTAGCCATACGTGGGGCTATTGTAAGTTGCATCTGTTTACACTAAGTGCTTATCCAAGTGCATGGAATACAGTAATGAAAGGCAGCACAGGGCAGGGTTGGAATCCCAGCTCTGCCTCTTATTAACCATGTGCTCTCTGGCTCTCCATTCTCTCCCTTGTAAAATGGGGATAATAATAGTATCTACCTCCTGAAGAAGTAACAAGGATCAAATCATATTTGTCAAGCAGTCACTTAGAACAGTGGCTGGTATATAGTATGTGCCTGGGTTGTTGTTTTTTTTTGTTGTTGTTGTTTATTTATTTATTTTTGAGAGAGAGAGAGTGCGCGCAGAGAAGGGGCAGAGAAAGAGGGAGAGAGAGAGAATCCCAAGCAGGCTCCGCACTGTCAGCATGGAGCCCCATGTGGGGCTTGAACTCACGAACCATGAGAATCATGACCTGAGCCTAAACCAAGAGTCAGGCACTTAAGTGATGGAGCCACCCAGTCACCTCTATAGTATGTGTCTGTTTTTGTTTGTTTGTTTGTTTTTTTGTTTTAAATTTTTAAACATTTATTTATTATTGAGAAACAGAGAGAGAGACAGAGCATGAGCAGGGGAGGGGCAGAAAGAGAGAGGGAGACACAGAATCTGAAGCAGGCTCCAGGCTCCAGGTTCCTAGCTGTCAGTGTCAGTACAGAGCCCAATGACGAGGCTTGAACCCACAAACTGCGAGACCATGACTTGAGCTGAAGTCCGACGCTTAACTGATGGAGCCACCCAGGCACCCCAGTATGTGTCTGTTAAATAAGCAAATAAATGCTCAGGAATTAGCCCAGACATGAGCATTCAGTCTGCCCTAGTCATCATAGCTTGGTCCACGGAAGGTGTTCATTAAGTGTCCTTGACACTTCCGGGTTCTCATGCCCCAGCCTCTCTTTCTTCAGCTTCCTTGGAAGCAGTCCCCAGGACCTCTAATGGACAACAGCTTCCCCCCCGCCCCCCCACCGTGTACTGATTCCAGGAGACAGGGCAGACCTGTCCTCAAAGGGGGTGCTCTTACGCAACCATCTTGGGCTGGAGAGCTGCTAGTCTAGACTTTACTGTTCATCTACATCATTTTGGAGCAAGCCTCAAGAGACCCTTTAAAATGCTAGTCGAATCCTTACAACTTCTTCTTCACCTCTGCTTTTCTTTCCAATTTTCACCAGCTCCTCTGCTCCTTGACCCCTAAGGGTCCACGGTCCCTAGGGTTTTGTCATTTTCCCTCTTTATAGTCATTGATCTTTCTCTGGCCCTTCTTGCGTACTTTCAAGTCTTCAGTTTCCATCTATGTTTGGGTGATCCTAAGGCCATCCCGGGTTTCACCTCTGACCTAAGCTCTACATTACTGCTCCTTAACATTTTTGGAGGATGAAACTCTCTCCCTAAAAGCACCCATTTACATAATATTTTTCTTCAACTTTCATGAACACACTGAACCTCATCTATTGAGCAAATGGAGGGATCCTGCTATGTAGACTTCCAGTACCAAGTGCCTGCTTTTTGTGGGCATCAATTTCTTTACCCTCACCCTCACTCGGTAACTATCTATGATGGAGTCTGCATTCATCCTAGTCTCTAGCATCCTGTTCTTTTCACTGCCCTCAGAACACTGACTCCCAAAGTTTCCCCCTTTTGCCGGACCTGACAGACATTGTTCCTTGTATACCCGGGCAGCAGTTGATTTTCCAGGAACCTTTTTTTTTTTAAATGTTTTATTTATTTCTAGGAGAGAGAGAGAGAGAGAGCATGAGCAGGGGAGGGTCAGAGAGAGAGGGAGTCACAGACTGAAACAGGCTCCAGGCTCTGAGCTGGCAGTCAGCACAGAGCCCGACGCGGGGCTCGAACCCACGAACCGCGAGATCATGACCTAAGCGAAAGTCGGACGCTCAACCGACTAAGCCACCCAGGCGCCCCTCCAGGAACCTTTAAGAGGGAAGGATCTCACTGACTTTCTTTCACCCTCTCCATGTCTCAGGAAGAAGCAAAGTACTGCCTGGGCAAAGAACTAAGTGCCAGTTCTCCAAGAAAGAGAAGAGGACTCCCAGAATACCTGGTGAGATGAAGAGTCTATGATAAAGACTAATAGTACAGCCCTCTCCCCACCAATATTCCTGGGAAAACAAAGGCTACTTCCAGAAATAAAATGTTATTATGGATTCCTACATGCCTCTCCAGTGAGATATAACAGGAGTTGGCAAACTTTACTTCGTCTGTGAAGGGCCAGACAGTAAATATTTTAGGCTTTGCAGGCCAAGCAGCAAAATTGAGGATACTATGTAGGTACATATGTAACAAGAGAGAAAACAAATTTCCATAAAATTTTTATTGGCAACATTCAGAAGTACAGATGCTTACATTTGAATTTCTCATCATTTTTATGTGTCATGAAATATTATTGGACATTATTTAATTTTTTCAACTACTTAAAAATGTACAAAATATTTTTAGCTTGTGGGTTGTACAAAAATAGTCAAAGGGCTGAATTTGGTCCATGGGCTATAGTTTGCCAACCCCTGAGATATAGTTATGTATCACAGTAGATATATATTACTGGGTTGTCAAGTTCCACAATTTTAGAAACATAGCATGAGGACATATACCCTATCTATTGAAGAGTGTCAAATAAGTGGAGTGTAAATGTGTAACTGTTTCATTTTAGCTTTCAAGTGTGTTGTATCTAATCTCTTATTTCCTTAATGATATTTTGAGCAGATGTCATAACTTTCCAGTCACTTGTGCCTGTTAAAACTTCCAGATTGCAATGCTCTATCCCTGTTTGCCCCTCTTAAAAGATTTTTTTTTCTTAACATTTATTCACTTTTGAGAGACAGAGAGTGAGTAGGGGAGGAGCAGAGAGAGAGGGAGACACAGAATCTGAAGCAGGCTCGAGGCTCTGAGCTGTCAGCACAGAGCCCCAATGTAGGCTTGAACACTTTCATGAACATCGTGTAGCTATGACCAGGATCCTTTTGCCTAATGGGTTGCTCTCTTGGGTTGGATACTGACCAAATGGCTCAAGCTCAGCTATTCACCAGATCCACACAACCCACTGAACCTCCCCATTCCAAAAAGTCTGCCCCAGGGTCATTCCCTCTCTCAGCCTGGTGTTTCCCCCTAACTTCCTTGCCGAAATAGGCACACAAGCAGTGTCCAACCTAGAAATGTGAAGCTAGTCTCTCTTTTTTCCAGGTACCCTCAATCTTTATGAATGATTCTTCTTGGGACCACAGGCAACTCACCAAAGCACCACAAGTATTGGGAGAAAGGAGGTAGTATAAGAAAGCTAGCTTATCATTTGTCTTTGCACATAGGTATTATCTTTAAAGGATGAATGAAGGACTACTGGTCAACATATTATTTAGAGGTACTACGGAATAGACGAATCGCAAGAAGCATAAAAATGGAAATAGTTGAAAATGCTTGCTACTGTGTTTCTTCATTTTACAGGTAAGGAAACTCACTTTCCAAGTGTTGCAGGCAATAAATGGCAGGATCCAGGTAAGAACCCAAAATATACCTGCTCTCAAGGCCCTTGCTGTTATCCCATGTTCTCTGTGGTCAGAGAAGAAGACATAAATGATTAAAAGCCCGTTTGCTCCTACAGTGAAAAAGTGGGCTCTGGCAGGGTCGTGTGGATGGAGGAAAAAGAAAGATAACATTGGAGTTTTGTGGGCTTCTCTTTAGCCTTAGAAACACTGGTTTCATTGAGGGGGGGGCACTTCCACATGTCAGAGTATAATTTTTAAATAGTCAGAAACATAATTTTCCTAAAATATACAACGAGCTTGTGTCAAGTTTTATTCAACTCATCAATGAGAGAACTGGCAGAATGACAAAGCTAGTTCAAAGGGGGATGTTATATATATTCTTCAGGGAAAAAATTCTGAAGTAAGATTGTCAACTTAGATAGGAAGCTGATTCATGTTCTAGAGAAAGGGCAATAAATCTACAACATTTGGGGTTGCCTCTTCTAATGAATAGAAATCATTTGCAGCTCTAATGAGCAAATTAATTTTCATCTTTCCAAGTTTCTACAAGTAAACATCTATATACCACTGGCCTTGAATCTATAATAAAACTTAAGTCAAACAAAATTACATTTCCCTAGAGGATCAGATGATCCCTTTTGGTAAGACTGTTAGACGCTGCTCTGAGAGAACATTCAAGGGACACAGTCATCTTTTTGTGTGGGTTTTTTCTTGTTTTATTTTTTTCACGATGGATGCTAGTAAGCTACACTAGTCACCAAGCTAATAACCCACACTGCTTACCCAACCTTGGAATTCAGATCACTTGCCTTTTTTCTAATCCAGAAGATAAAATGTCAAGTGATGAAGCAAACAGAATTATTTTCAAATCATCTACTTCTAGAATGAGTAGGATGGTAGGGGGCTGGGTTTGAGGTAGAAAGGAGTCGGTCCTTTTCACCAATGATAGAACTTCAGAAATATTTAATCACAGGTAAGACATGAGACCAGCCAGGCAGAATAGATGCTCCCATGGGGTTGGGGCAGGATTATGATGATCCCTGCTGAGTCTTAACCCTTAACTGGACAGATCTCATAGGTGTCTGGGAAGTTCCAGGATAGCCTAGGGTTAGCTATAGTGGCAGTGCAAGGGGGAGGCTTGATGGGGGACTTGGGCCAGATGCTGTTTACCAAGAAGTAGGAAAGTATTTCAACATTCTAACAAGCAATATGGCCATACAGACATGTTCTAGTTAGATGTTATCATGCTCACACCTCAACCTCTGCCACCTCCCCAATCCTGACTGGTCCTACAAACACAGGCATAGTCACTCACCCCCATCCTGCCTTAAAGCTCCAGTCCACTTCTCCCCCTCCATTTGCCTCTGGGGTTTTAGGGACAAAGAGGAAGCATGCAGGGAAAGGAACAGGAAGAAGATCAAGAGTAGGGAAGAGCATCAGAACATTCTGTACCCACATTTAAGGGAAGGTGTTGCATCGGATCTAGGAGTGGAGGAGCAGAAGTGACTACTTGGTACCATTGCTAAGCTCTGGCGATAGAGCAGTGTTCCCGACAGCCAAGGATCCTTGTCCTTATATTCTATTGGAGGGAAGCTTGGAAATCGGAAAAGTATGAGTTACCATATGTGAGAGTACCCAGCACAGAGCTTGGCACATAGGAATACTCAACAAATGTTATGTCCTTCTCTCATCCCTGTCCTCAATCACATCTTTGCAGCTTCCCCGAAGGCTTCTGAACACATAAATAAAGCTGCAACCCCATCTGGCTGAAAAAGTCAACCATCTGGAGATTTGGAAATATGGGGGAACTTCTAATGACTGGCTAATTTTTTTTCAGTTTTTCAGCCAGATGTTTGATGTCATTCAGGCCCATCTGTAGCAGAAATAGCATTTTGCTGAAACTCTTTTCTGTAATTTTAAGTTCCTTGTCCTAAAAGCTAAGTGGGCTTTATTTTCTTAGTAAGCATTTTTTTTTTAATGAATTGAAAAAGTGATCATTGACTAATGGAGAACAATTCAGGAATAAAATATGAAAATATCAGAAATTTAGATTAAAAAGGCCTTTTAGATAATTTCTAGGGCTCAAAACTGGCAGCCCATGGGTCATATTCAACAACAAGGTAAGTTTGGCTTGGCAGGTACTGCATTAAAAATTTGTTTTAATCTAGTTGCCCACATTATATTTACTTAAAAAAATTTTAATGTTTGCTTACTTTTGAGAGAGAGAGAGAGACAGAGACAGAGCATGAGCAGGAAGTGGCAGAGAGAGAGGGAAACACAGAATCCAAAGCAGGCTCCAGGCTAGGAACCATCAACACAGAGCCTGATACGGGGCTAGAACTTGGGAACCGTGAGATCATGACCTGAGCCGAAGTTGGATGCTTAACTAAGTGAGCCACCCAGGCGCCCCTAGTTGCTCACATTTTAAAAATCAAGATATTTTACATCAGGCTTTTTAATATTTGGAACATTGGGATGAATCTGGTACACATTTTCCCAGAGTAAAAATTGACTCAAGTCCCATAGTAATTATTCCTTAGATGGGGGATTCTGCTCTCTGGTTTGCTTCAGTCCCCACCACTCTCTGTTGCCCCACCCTGAGACCACATTTCAGTTACTATAGATCTTCTCAAATGCTCGTACTTCTCCCTTACCCTTCATAGAATTGAGAGGACAGCGAAATACTAGTTCAACTGTTACATTACTTGCTTTGTCCACATGGACATTTGGATTTGTTACTCCTTAATCTTACCTGAGGCCCCAGGGAGGAAAATAATGTGCATAATTCACAGAACTGTTAGTGACACAAATGTGATGAGTCCTCAGGGTTCTTTGCTGCACGGCCAGCGGTCTTTCCACTATGTAAATACATCACTTTGATTGTGTCTAGGACTTCAAGGGGTCTTAATGAGAGGATCAGGCATTGAACAAGTTCTCGTTCAAATCCACATGCTGTCATTGAAAACACGCAGCAAGTTGGGGCCTTACTTTGTGAATGCCTTGCGTGCTTTCCAGATAATGAGTCAGGCATTCGTTTTGGTTTCTGAGTGTGGGTGTCTCTACATAGGTCGATTGTTTTTTTCATTCAAAACGTGTCCTTTGCTGTCTCTGAGTGTGTGGCTGTCTGATGTCTCCTGCACCCCTGCTGACGCTGCACAGGCATGCTGAGTGTTCCGGGACCTGGGACTTCTGAATGGAAAAACCCATGTGTCTGGGCATTCTCACAAGCTAATGTTTGCACCAATAGCAACCTATCCACTGGGCCATGAATTAATGTTCTCTAGCAAATGCTCCGAGAAGAAACATGGCTCAGGTGAAGTAGTGCCTGCTGGGTATGTAATGTCAGGCAAGTCATATAATTTCTCTAGGCCTCAGTTTCTTCACCTGTAAAGTGAGGATAATAGGGGCACCTGGTTGGCTCAGTCGATTAGGCGTCCAACTCTTGATTTCCATTCAGGTCATGATTTCGTGGTTGTGAGATTGAGCCCTGCATCGGGCTCTGTGCTATCAGTGTGGAGCTCGCTTGGGATTCTCTCTCCCTCTCTCTCTGTCCCTCTCCTGCCCTCTCTCCCTCTTGAAATAAATAAATAAACTTAAAAAATGAAGACAATAATAATGCCTACATCAATGAGCTCCTCTGAAGAGGAAAAAGTTAAATTTTCAAATTTGTTAGAGTAGTGCTAACACATAGTGGGTACTAAATATAATTGACATTCTGGTGAGTTACAGAAATGAAAACTGGAAACATCCTTTTTCTCACTTGAGTGATGTGCTCTTTCTTAACACATATAATAATTGCCAGGTCCACTGTAAATAGTCAATACTTGTTGGTTTTAACATCATAATGGCTTGGAGATGTTTCAGAAAATTCAGATTCCGGTGATCCACCACAGACCTATGGAAGCAGAGAATCTACTTGTGAGGCCTCATAATCTTTTTTCTTAAAGCTGTCCATGTGATTCTGATGATTATCCAAGTTTGGAAACATTGATGTGGTTTCCTTATTCTTGAATATCTTTGGTTGTGGAGAGCTCTTAACCTCTTAAAGCTGGCCACTCCACATTGCATAGTTATTTATATTGAGGTAACACCTATTTTCCTCTTGCTCTTACTTCTACCCCCTGGAGGCCACACAGAACATTTCAAATCTCCTTTCCATATGACAACTTTTCAGATATTTGCAGACAGCTGTCATGTCCCTCCTGAACATTCTCTTTTGGACTAAATAGTCACATTCTCTCATGAATCTTAAAAAAGTGTGGATAAACTGACTCTTTTAATTTGATATCAGAGAAAACTGAGCTATAAGACCTCCAGTTATCCTTTGACATGAAAGAACCAGAAAAATGAGTATGCCAAGACTCTGGGAGAGGAGACAGGGGGTACTGAATGAAAAATGGTTATGCAGCTTTATTTCACAGGATGGATACTGCCTACTGCATGTGTCTTCCCATGCAGGAAATCAGAGGTTCCTGAAAATTCCTTGAACATTTGCTATATTCAGTACATGAAGAAAAATCTTGGCTTCAGACTCTCAGCCAGTCCCATCTAGGTGATAGTTCTATGGGTGTACACATAGCTAAAAATTCACTGTGATTCATTAAAGTTCATGCATATTACTGTATTCAATACTTCAAAGATCTATATATATATATAGCTGGGTCAAAGTTGCATAAAGACTGCAACAAATTTTTTCAAAAGAATTCACCTGATCAAGAACATATCTTAGATTCATCCATTTCTGTCTTGATTCAAATTCTCACTTCTCCCACTAAGCCCACAGAATGCCTGGGTGGGATTCCAGTTTCTTGTGCAAACTGTGGGTGTAGGACATGATGTTGGAGAAAAGAAAAACCATCAGTTGAGAAATTCTGAGCAAGGATTCAGGGATTTTAGGCCCTAATGGGGGAATCCAAAATTGGGGTTTAATTCTACATTCCCAGATTTTGTTCCAAGAGGCAGAAGAATTGGAAATAACTAAAGTAAGTTCTACATATGTACCTTGTTTGACTCAGAATTTTTTTATGCCATTCTTAGAACCATGTATACATCAAAACATCCACCAAATCACAACTTTACAAAAGACAACTCAATTCTTTGTTGTCAATATAGGAAAGGGAATTATGGAATTTCCCTAAGGTAAATGACTTCACCATATCTGATCACCAATGATCACAAATATTAGATTTTTGTCAATGTTTGCGAAAGAATTATTCTAAAATTTCTGTCAGAACATTGGATAAAATAAGAGCTTTGGATAGTGCTAATTCATGATCACCTATTTCAAATTAATCATTTCCCAGATTAATAAGTGAGGGTTGGAGTAGGTAAATGTCTTAGCCAAGGTCACATGCATAGTTTGCAGCATTACCCCGGTCTTCTGACTTCAAGTACAACGATCCTTGTTGCATTTAAAGTAATCTTTTCCTACCTGGGATTCCCACCAGTTGCAAATTTGTGTTGGAAACAGAATCAATGGTAGTAGTGCTACAGTCAGGAGAGCAGTTGTTCAGAGTGTGAGGACATGGGAAGAAGGCCAGGGAATGATGCAATATTACACTAGCAAGTGATGTCATAGCATGATTTCCTAAGCGATTTACATAAATGCAAGTTCTCAAAAAACCCTGACAAATGCCAGCCAGTGGGAATGCAGGCATGGAGAACCAATGGCAAACAGGGGAGGGGAACATACAGGAAACCCAGATTTCCTTGCTCATCACTGTGACAAGCTGCACAGATTCCTCAGAAGCTGAGAAAACTCCCTTTTACCCCTCTAATCCAGTGCCTTCCCTCAGGCACATAAGCTTCATAGAGCTTTGATTTTATTCTCTTATCTTCCTATTTACTACCACTGACATTCAAGCATTTCCCAGTGATGCTGAGAGTGACTCCTGATGTAGTGAAAGTGAGTTTAATCATCAGTCAGGCTATCCAAGAGCTTGACATTCTAAAAATTGGTCTGTCCTCTTTGTTATAATTTAGAGAAAATCTTCAGTTTTTAAAATTAGAAGCTGTGATTTTTGGAGAATCAATCTTATGCAAATGTCATGAGAATAGATTTGTTAGGTTTGGAGATGATTTAAGAAAGAAGACCAGTGGATACCAAATATTAACACTTCAGTTTTGTTTTGATCCCAAATAGTGAAACATATTAATATGGAAGTTTTGTTAAAATGGGTGCGTGTGTGTGTGTGTGCATGTGCGTGTGTAAGCGTTCACATATGTTAGTCTGGTTGGCAATGCAAGTTCGTGAAAATATCTACTTAGACCAAACTCAGAAGAAACTGATAAGACTATGTTAGAAAGAAGGAAATAGCTCAGAGTTGTGCCAGCCTAGGTCACAGTTTCTCCCTCCCTCTCTCTCTCTCTCTCTCCCTCTTCCTCCCTCCATTCCTCCTTCCCTTCCTCCCTCCCTTGCCCTCTCTCTTCCTTCCTCCTTCTCCCTCTCCCTCCTCCACTGAAAGGCAATTTAAGCAGAGCCAAAGACCCCATTTCAAGCCACAGATCAAAGTAGTTCACAAGATGCTTAGGAATTTTGGATTTGAAGACTTTGCTCAACTGCAGAAGCTGCCTAGAGTGCCCAAAATCGCATCTCGCGAAGCTTAAACCATAAACAATCAACAAGATCCAACCCCTTCATCTCACACAACATTCGTCTTGCTGGGAACAGTGTGGACATCTGCACATTCTCAGCAATAATTCCAACTATTCCTTTTTCCCCATCACTCCATCTCCCCCAACACCCGCTGGAATATCAGAATATCAGAAACTGCATTATTTGGGGCCATTGAGAGAAATTTGTAAATACCTTCTAGGCAGCAGGTCCTCCACAGCCCTGAATGGGTCATTACTTCTTCATTCTTCCTGCTGGTTTCATTATCACTTGTAGATTTAGTCCTGCACACACCTCTGGAATATAACCAGTAGTCCGTGCCCACTGCAATGGTCATTAAACTAAAAGCTGCGAAGGCTCCCACGGTGGTGATCAACATCTGGATACCTCTGTCACACATCCTCATAATTCTTCATGGTACTCTGGATGGCTGGGGGTTGGAGGGGTAGGTTCAATGCCAGAGGGGAAAATCACTCTGCAGCTGGGTAACCTAAGGCAGGCTCTTCCAAAAATTCGGGTCTCCTTTTGTCAGCATCCACAGAGACTTTAGGAAAGCTGGGATTTCCTGTCTGGAGCTCTCTCCGGTTCCCTGGGTCGCCTATGGCCCTTGGAAGGGTGCAGGCTCCAGGGGGTTGGTCCACATCACTGCTGCCTTCTGAGGATCCCTGGGTTCCTTTCATTCCTCAGGAGCTTGGTAAAGATAAGGGTCCGTGCAGGGCATGGCTCCGGAGCCTGGAGCTGCCAGCTTGGTTTGAGATGAGCCTGGCTCCTCACAGCCCCGGGAGACTCAAGGCAAAGAAATCCAGAGAGGTCTGTGTGTGTGTGTGTGTGCGTGCGTGCGTGTGTGTGCGAGCGCGTGTGCTGGGGGTGAGGGCGGATGGCAAAAAATAGCACTGCTGGGAGGCGAGTCGCTGAGAAGAGTGTTCATTGCTTCCCCAGCCTCCCAGGAAAGCTCTCCGCCTGCTCCTGACACCCCCGCTCAAACTGGAGAAAAAGACAGAGTCCTGGGGCGGGGGCCGGCCGGTTTCATCGGAGGGCAAAGGTCTTCGGTGCTGAGGGACAGCTCCCGCCTGTTGCCCCGCCTCCGCCTCCCTAACACCCAGGCGTTAGGTCTGTGGTGCTGAAGGGACAGCTCCCCGGCGGCGGCGGCTGCCTTTCCCGCGTCGGGGCTAGAGACCTGGGGTGCCGGAGGGTAGGTCCTCCCTCCCGCAGTCTCCCCCGCGTCTTTTTCCAGGCCAGCCACCGGCTCGGCTCTGCCTGGTCAATCCCACGCTCCGCGCAAAGTTTCCGGAGCCCAGGGCAGTCAGCGCCCCGGCTCGTCGGCGCTGCAGCACACCCTTTCCTCCGCTCCCGGAAGGGTTAAGGAAAGGGGAAGGGGAAAGAAGCCCGCAGCGCACTCAGGCGCGCTCTCAGCTCCCACCCAGCGCGGCGGTTCCCCCCCCCCCCGCCCCCCCACCAATGAGCCAGGCAAGTTTGCCTTTTGCTGCGGGCGCCGCTGGAGCCCATTGGGGAAGACCGAGTCTTCTTAAAGGGACCGGCGACTCCCAGTGACGGATCTATGTCTCATTTGGGCGGGTAAAAAGTGTTGTCACAGGCACATCTGTGTATAGTCTGTCTCAATTTGGTTCTCCAGAAAACAAACCAATATGTCTACCCTCCTTTCTCTGGAGCTCTCGTTTACACCGGAGACAACGTGCTCAGATCAGACCCGGAACTGTTCATATACATATGATCATGTATTCCTAAAAGACAGAAGGAACTGAATGTATATAGACTCTGTTGTACACATATCTCAGATTTGGGGCGATGGGGTGTGAGATATCGGTCTCTGAATACACCTCATATATTTTAACATCTTTGCATCTGCGGGTGATGGGGGTTGATGGATTCAAGGTGGGATAGTCAATAAAAATGTCAAATTCCTTCCAAAGGTCCCTGGAATGTTCATTTGTTAACATCTTTGGTGAAGTTAGGTTTGCTTTCCTTGTTAGTCCAAAGTGCAAGTACCATTGCACACTTGAAATCTAGTGAGACTCTCCCTTTAAAATAGTCAGTGTTGCAAATGATCAGCATTTGACCAGCTTTCTACTACCATGTATTCTGGCATACACATGAGCACACAGAGTTGACTAAGGACAGTCCACAGAATGCCTTTATTATTATTATTGTTATTATCATCATCATCATCATCATCATTTTCTATGGCACGATGGGAAGCTGGGTGTTTGGAATTGAGGCTGCTTGGGATGTTTCTGCAGTTTCTGAGACGTGTGCACTGCCAACTGTCATGTTTGAGTATTATTAAACTGGACAAAAATGTAATGGAAAGTAATCGCAAACACATACAGTCCCCTGGCGCCATCTCAGGCTCTCTGTCTGAGAGCTTCTATACAGATGACTGAGTAGCAGTAATGTATTGAAGAGTTCTCAGATGTAGATCTCAACTTCTTGGTGACTTTGCTATATTGTATGTGTGGGGGGGGGCGGTTAAGGTCACTGGAAGACTTGATTCTTGGTGTTAGATAAACATACCTGTGCATACATGGGTTTGAATATAAGGTTATGGTGTGATTATGTTTAAATGTTAACCTGTGCTGTGTTCCATTTAGTTATGAGTTCTGAATGCCTAATGTATGCAAATATATACATGTACCTGTCGGCAGTGTTGTGGGCCATATGAATAGATTTGCTGCAAATGCATAGCTGTGTGCATGGGTGGGTGTGCATGCTTGTGTATAGGCATAGCATATGTTTGTGCACCTCTATGCATTTAATTGCATATGCATATGTCATGGTTCACAAATACTGTTTTATGGGCAGAAAGTAGAAATATGAAAAATCTACCCCATAAACAAAATGAAAAAGATAAACTTGGGCCCAGAACCATAGCTAGCTTTACCCCAAAGAATGATAAGACACCGTGGAGGAAGATCTCCAAGGCCTTCTATAAGTGACTTAAATTTTTTTCTTAAGAATAAAATTTGCTTCTTATTACAAAGTTCTGCTTTGACTTTTTTTTTTCTCTTTTTCAAGGAAAAAGCTATCTGGAACTTGGAGGTGAAGTTGTTCTTCCCTGGGAGGTGTTATTAAATTAGTGAAAAATTTCTTTCCCTCCTCTCAGAAACTTGAATAATAAAAAATAATTTAAAAATGATCACAAAAGCCATTCCAAGATCTGTTTCTTTCTTCCCTTAGTTCAGTAAGGATGAGAAAGCTCTTTTCCCAGAGCAGGGCCATGTAGATGGAAGGTCAGTGACTTTGGGCTTACAGAGAGTATGCTCCAGTCACTGTTCAGCAGACCTGCCGCAAAATGAGAGCAGCTTCAGCTAAGCTGTCTGTGCCCAGGAGGTCCAGCAGAAGGAATTCGGTATCCAAGTTGGATGCTGTGGGGTAGGGAGGGGAGAGTCAGGGGCTTAGGCGGATGAAGGTGATAATTGTAGGTCAGGATAACTGTAGACAGTTTTTCTGAAGGAAAGCAAGAGACACGTGTTACACGATGGAGCTTTATACTGAGCCTTTGGCCTGTGAGGCAGGATTACTCTTCGCCACTTCTGCCCAGGGCCAAAGCTGAGCACAGAATGCGGGAAGTTCTGAACCTGCATTTGGAGCAAGTAAGAACACCTGCCTGGAGTGGGAGTGCAGAGGTAGGGAGGCCATCAATTAGTTCCCCGTGATGATTCCCCACTTACT
The DNA here is from genome assembly GCF_003009895.1 of Hyaena hyaena. NCBI lineage: Eukaryota > Metazoa > Chordata > Mammalia > Carnivora > Hyaenidae > Hyaena > Hyaena hyaena. The sequence continues at coordinate 2,472,431 of NW_024080720.1, read as the reverse complement.
AGGGGGTGACCTCATCCTTTCATTCAATTGAATGTGTAGGCGTATGTACATGGGAGCGTAGAATCGGCTTTTAAACTTAGGTTTAATTGCTCATTTCTACCACTAGAGGGCTCTTTCACCAGATCAATCAGGGACCAAACAGATTCAAAGCACTATCTCCTCTTACAGTGATGGAGCCTGGCTCTCCCTGTTTGCTGATACTTTCTGATCCTACTTTGGTGGTGGGAAACTGGGAGGCACTTAAGTGGCTTAAAACGGATGCTTGATCCTCTTATTAAGGTTTCGTTCTCTCTCTTTTTAAAGTAGGCTTCATGCTCAGTGCAGAGCCCAACATGGGGCTTGAACTCAAACCCTGAGATTAAGATCTGAGCTAAGATCAAGAAATGGATGCTTAACTGACTGAGCCACCCAGGTGCCTCGAGGCTTCTCTCTCTCTCTCTCCCTCTCTCTTTTTTTTAAAAAATTGGACCCTTAGTTGAGTAGCTGGCATTTTATATCTGCTTTTTTCCCTGTGTATCCATTTATATATTGGAGTCACCCTCAACTCAGGAGGGGTCAGTGTCCCCTGAAGGTGGTTGTGTCTTTCAGGAAGGTGTACTGACAGTTGTTCTTATTCAGTAAATACTTCCTGCATGCCTACTCTGTGCAAGGCCTAGCACTTTGCAGAACACAAAGATATGGTTCCTGTCCCCCAAGGAGCCCATTATATAGTAGAGAGTATTTCATTACTACATTCAGCTGTAAACACTGGAAACTCCCTGGAGATAGTTTAAGAAATTGTATTTTCTTAAATTGTGTATAAAGAAATGGTGGCATTTCAAGGAAGTTTAGGGCAAAGACACAATCAGGCCTCAGCAAGGAGTTGAAACCAGGAAATAAAAACCATCAGGAATCTCGCCAGTCACTTTATTTTTCATCTCGGCCTCTTTTTCTTTTTCTTTCTTTCTTTCTTTCTTTTTTTTTTTTTTGTTGTTGTTGAGAAAAATCATTTTGCCTTCTCTGTTCTTCAGTCCTTAAGATAAAACCTGGATTTTGAGTTTTTACATCATCTCTACTCAAGAGTCCCAAACTGCAGTGGGAAGTTTTAGTCCCTATTCCAAATTTCCAGGAGAGCAAATGATTGGTCTACTTATGTCATGTGCCATTTCTCGGCCCGGCCAGCTGTGGACATGGAGACAGGGTCGTGTGCTATAAACATGGCAATCAGGACCAGCTGCTGTTGAGCTGAGGAAGGGGGGAAAGATCCCGAAGTAGGAGAAATTTCTGCGACGTCTTAAATGACTACTACAAAAAGTCCACGTGGTTTACATTTGGAGCCACTCCATGAAGCCCAGGGACTCAACAGTAAAGCAGGATCATGAATGAGGAGACAACATGGTAGGATTGGGGGACTGTTGGAGCATCTAATAGAAGTGGTGCTGGGCTAAGTACCAGTGATACCACACCAGCCTCACCTTTTGTCTATGCCCTTATTCCAAGGGTCAAAGATTAAAAGAGAAAAACTTTTCCAGACTTACCTAAGGTAAAGGTCAAGGAAGCTGGTGAAAACCAAGCAGACTCAGACTGAGTAGTATAGTTCCTGTCATCTTGTAATTTCTCCTTGATGTTTTCACACAGTCTAGCTCTTCATTTTCTACTTTTAGATTCAACTTAATGGAAAAATAGCACTGAAAATGACATGTGGCTATAAAGCACATCTTCCCATTATTATTGAAAGTCTAGTCTTACCGACCTTTAGGAAACTGAAGCCCCCTGTCCTCACTTGCTCACACCCAAGTACTTGCAAGTTCTGTTCCCACTATATACGAAGGTGATGGGACAGTGGGTAGTGGAGTGGTGGGGATGGATGGCAGACATGTAGCACCCCGATATTACAAAGAGAACAGCCAAGATATACCATCTAGAGTTAACGGAAGGAGAGCTAGAGGTTGAAGCATGTTATTGAGAGTTACAAAGATAACAGAAGAACTAAAAATATTCTACAATTGTATTTAGGGTGAAGCAAGTTGAACTAAGACCAAAAAAAATGGGTGGCTGTGGTTGCCTTTTGGGGACAGGGACAGGAGTGAGACCAGTCCCTTGGGACCAGTCACGTAGGGCTTTCCATCCTATTTGATTACAAATCTTGTGCGTGTATCCTTTGATAAATGTTTAATCGATTATAAAATAAATGACAACAGCATGCAGCTTGCCACCTGTCCATCTCTCTCAGCCGCCTCCTGCTTTATCAGTATAGAAATGCCAGGTGTTTCCTGTGACTCATTTGTCTATTCCCTGTGCCTGGAATGCTCTTCCCTGAGATAGCCTTTTTACATAAAAACACATTTATTTTGAAATAATTTTGAATTTACATAAAAGTCACTGCCACCAGATGTTCTCCTGGTTCAGTCCCTCACTTCATTCATATCTCAGCTCAAATGTCACCTTCCCAGAGAGTCCTTTTTTGACTGCTCTCTCTAAAATAACACCCTGTGCTTCTCTCTGTCCTCTGACTCTTTTCTCTGTCTCCATAACATTTATTAGTATCTGACATTGTTCTATGTATATACATATCTGTCCATATGCATGTATGTATGCTTTTGTGTTTATTGCCATCTCTCCCAACTAGAGCAAAAGAATACTGAGAGTGTAGGTGTTTTGTCTTGTTCACATTTAAATTAGAAGACCCTGGAACAGTGCCCAGAATATAGTGGGTACTCAATTAGCATCTGATTAATCAATTAATTGCATAAAGAATCATTACATTTTACACCCTGCAACAGACACTGGAAAGTCAGTAATAATAAGCAAGACAGACATGTTATTAATGGCCTGGAACTCTTAGTCTACTAGACAGGACAGGGGTAATTGAACAAATAAGAGCAATTGTAGTAGATGCTGCTGGCACCCCCCAGATGCTCAGATCTCCTTTCCTGGGTTGGTGCATTTGTACCCCCAATCTTGATCTCTTTAGCGCCTCTACCTGCTGCCTATTCTTGGGAGAATTGCTCTCAGCCGATGGGAGCCACCCCACCCAAGGAACTGCCAGGCCCTCCCTCGGGCAGCCTGCAGTCAGCCAGTGGCTGAAACAAAGGACAAAAGGCTGCCCTCTTGTCAGACAACTCTGTGGCACAGCTGATGTTCCAGAGTCCTCCGTGGGCGAGGCCAAGCCTAGACTTTACCTGGGGCCACACCCTTGTTTGACTTTGTCCCATTTCCCTGTGGTTCTCAGACTTTCAGTGTGTATCAGAATTGCTTTAGAGACTGGCTACACAACAGATTATCGCTGAGTTCCACCCCCAGAGCTTTTAGGGTGGTTCTTGAAAATTGTCATTCGAGTAAGTTCCCAGGTGATGCTAATGGTGCTCCTCTGAGAAATCACAAGTGGAGAATCACTGCTTTCCTAATGCCGCTCCCCATACTCCCTTACAGGTTTTCCCCAAAGATCACTCCTTCTATAAATTACATGTATCTGAATCCCTGCCTCAGGTTCTGCTTCTAGGAAACTCTTCCTAAGAAAACAAGGAGGGCCATCAAGGGCTCTGTGAGGGGAAGCGCAGGTCAGGGACAATTAATATCATAGAGGGTCATGGAAGAAGGCTTCACAGAGGAAGTCCCATTTAACCTGAATGCTTAAGGATGGGTAACCAAGTGAAGAGCAGGAGAAATTGTGTTCCATGCGTTGGACTAGCATGTGCAAAGGATGGTGCATAATGGACTTGAGGGAATGAAAGATGTTTAGTGTGGCAGGTGTATAATGTGGAGTTAGCGTGGTTGACTCTTCATGCTTGAATATTATGAAGGCCACAGGTAAGATGTTTGGCCATGAATACTCTTCAAGAAAAATTTGAAGCCTGTTAGCTTTTGGGAGGAACTATGTTGCCAACTGATTCCCAAGCTTGATAGGTAGCAACCTGTGAATATTAAACCTTGAAACAAGTGAATCTCTAAAAGATCCTTGAGCCCAGTTGGGAGCTGGTCATCCCCCATTCCACCTCAGACAAGTCCAGGAAGAGAGATTGACAGAAGAGCATCTCCTAGAGGGCACAGAGAAGGATGGAGGAAAGCAATAAATCAGGGAGTTCCTCCTTGCTCACTAGGAAACTTCTTCCATTCTCAGAAAAGGGGAATTTTTGTTATTCCTATTCAATTGGATTAGGTAATGTCTATGAACTTTGTCTGCTACGGGTACCTCAGTCTCTGCTTTTAAAAGGAGCTCTTCTTCCAGGCCAGGACTGCTTATCTCCAAAATTTTTATTACATGACAAAAATAGATTCAATTTATTTCATCCCTTTTCAAGTTTAGCAGATGAACATAAATCCCAATTTATATAGATGACAAGAAGTGAAATTAGAGAAGTAGTCTATTGCTCATGAAGTTTCTAGTCACAGTTGACAGAAACCCATCTCCAAGCATATAAGACAAACAAAAGCCATCAATCAGTACACATGACTGCAAAGTAGATATACTCATGTATGGCTGGACCTGGGATCTGCATCTTCTTCTCAGCCTTGTCTCCCTCTAGATGGGTCCATTCTTAGATTGGCTCTCTTCTCAAGGACCAAGAATTCCTGGCTTGCATCCTCCTGACTGAGCAGCCCTAGAAGAAAGAGAACATTTCTCCATCAACAGTTACAGTAAAGGTCTTGGGACAGGTCATTTTGTTCATAACCACCTGAATCAATCGTTGTGCCCGGAAAGTAAGATTCACTGATTTTCGGGCCTGGGCTATCTTTCTGTCCTTGAACATACAAGGATGATCAGCCTCACCTTAATTCATGTAGCCTGAGAGTGGGATAAAGGGCTGACTCTGTAGGGGAAATCAAGGAGGTGTTGTCCGAAGAAGGATAAGTAGATGATGAGATGTCAAAGCTAACAGATGTTCGTGGTGCACCAGAGATAAGAAGATACAGATCGTCCAGGGTCTTTTAGGCATGTTAGATCATTCAACAGATTATCTCTTGAGATCCACTGGTTTACCAGGCCCTGCTGTAGATACAGTAGTGATCAACACAGACTCTCTGCCCCTAAGGAACTTCCATTCTAGGTGAGAGAGACAGCCAGTGAACATGTAACCAAACAAACAAACAAACAAAATGCAATGACCAATTCTGTGAAGGATATAAAATCAGGTAATCTAATGGGATATGACTGGTGTTGGCAGTGGAGGAAGGGCTGCGTTAGGTAGCGTGGTCAGGGAGGGCATTCTGAGGAGGTGACTAAGTTGAGAAAAGTCAAGGGTAGAGGAGTCAGCCCTAAAAGGATCTAGAGCAAGTGTTCCCCAACAGAGGAATTATCAGGTGCAGAATCCCTGAAATGAGGATGAATGTGGCTCGCTGAAGAACAGAAAGGATAGTGTGGTGGGAATCTTATGCACAAGACAAAAAATCATAGCAAAGTGAGGTCAGGCAGGTGTGCCGGGGTCAGATTATGCAGAACAGGGGCCAGGGTAAACAAGTATTCTTCAACAGTGTAAAGCTACTGCATGATGTCAGAGAGGGGAGTAAAATGATTCGATCTATACTTTGGAAATTTCATTCTGATCACTGAGGGGTAGACTCTACAGGGACAAGAGTGAAGGTCTGGTCACAAATTAGGAAGCTATTTCTTCTTCTTTTTTTTAATGTTTATTTATTTTTGACAGAGAGAGAGAGACAGAGAGAGACAGACACAGAACATGAGTGGGGGAGGGGCAGAGAGCAAGAGGGAGGTACAGAATCCGAAATAGGCCCCAGGCTCTCAGTCTTCAGCACAGAGCCCTACGCAAGGCTGAAACTCACAAACCTTGAGATCATGACCTGAGCCGAAGTCAGATGCTTAAGTGACTGAGTCACCCAGGGGCCCCAGAAAGCTGTTTCTTTAACTCAAGCTAGAAGTATTCGCATCTCAGAGTAGGGTTGCTAAGGATTCTGACTTTTTCTTGAGGGCAGTGGGGAATTGGGATGCTGTAGCAGGGAATGATGTGATCAGGGTGGATTTTTTGGGTGTGTGTGTGTGTGTGTGTGTTACATCAGAGCCTTGGCTCTCCTCTGTGGAATAGAAATTACAGCAGAGACCAAGAAGATAACAAGAAAATAGCAGGCTCTTTTGGCCCCAAGCTTCTCTCCAGGAGATTTGCTTGCCTTCCCACCTTCTAGGCTGAGACATGTGGAACGAGGGCATCGTCTTTTCCTCAAGACCTGACTAAGGGAATCAGACTCAGGGTAGAGACCTTCAAATGGAAACCTGGACAAACTTAGCCAGAAAAATTAGGAGAAGGAGCCTTTGTTCTTCTCTTATCTCTAACAGTTTTGGGGGACAGAAGCTTATATCCACAGAAGCACCAAACCCTCTACTTGGTTGGCGTCTGACAGAATTGGTGGAGAGTGTGGGTTTGGAGTCCGTTGAAACCTGGATTTAAATCCTAATTGCATTACTTGCTCTATGACCTTGAGAAAACTGCGGAATCCTTTTGTGCCACTCTTCCCTTGTAAATAAAATGGTAGGACTTTGGTCCATGTGACCTCCGTATTATATAATGAGGATTATATATGACACTACATAGAAAGGCTTAACACAGTGCCTGGCATATATGAAGTGCTCAATAAATGTCAGCTGTAGCTATAAATAAAGCAATGATGCCAAAGAAGCCCATCCTCTTAACGAGATTAGTTTTAATCTGTCACCTTCAGAATAACAAACGGGTGACTATTACATGGTTAATCACTTTCCATGAGAACTCTGTGCTAGGAAAGCAAAATGACCCAAGAGGCACTTAGAGATTCAAAAGGTGTCTTTATTGAGAGGTAGGATAAACACCTCAATACGTAACTAAGACACTTAGCATTCTTTTGGACACCTTCCTAAAATCAATGGAACAGGATGTGGCTTAGGACTTTTCCTACAGCCTGGAATGTTGGCCAAAGCCCTAGGGCCAAAAACAAACGAAATATTCCCACATCTGGAGCCGAAGGGCTGCCAAGTAACTCCCTTGGGGTCTGGAAGAGGTGGCCAGATGGGTTCTGCAGCTCTGCCTCTGATAACTCCCGTCTAGACTCTATGGGCTGAAGAGTAGGATTCAATGAGGTGAGGGAAATAAGAGGGCGGGAGGAGAAAGGTATTTTGGTTCTTTTGTCCCATCCCCGTGGTGGAGGAGGGGATGGCTCTCACCCACCAAACCAGTCAAGAAGAGTTCCAGCCAACTCATTGGAGAGATTCTGCATACGCAAGAGGGGAGAAGGACACCTCGCTCCCTGGCCTGTGCTTGCTGAGCCATGGATGCTCGAGGCTGGCGCCGGAAACTAAGGGTGGGCTGGAGCAGAGCCCCGGGAGGGAGCACGCGAGACAAACTGACAAGTGTTGAATGTTGTTGGAGCATCCATGAAGGCACGGACGTAGAGAGGTGCCTGGCTCCTGCCTGGAGAACGGTGGAGGCAAGTGGCTGGCTGGAGTGGCTCCCCCATTATAGGGCGAGGAGAGAGGACTCCAGAAAGGCAGCCTGGACGATCAAGGACGATCAGATGCAAAGATGCACTGAGTGCTGTAAAGGTACTGAGGAAAGTCACCGAGCTCACACTCTCTTCATAGGACCATTCACACAAGAGACCAGCATTGGGGAGGGCAGCGTTTGAGGTCATCAGCAGAGCATCAGCAGCTACAAGAGAACCACTGTGGCTACCATCCCTTCCTGGTCCTCAGCCCCACAGGGGCCAGCAGCCGGAGAGGAGAAGGAGCAGAGAAGAACATCCCAGCCTCCTCTCCCACTGCGGAGGCCTGGCACTCATGGCCAGGCTGGATCTGTAGAGAAAGAAAGGCTTTGGATTGAGTGCAAAGTTGGGGTTTCGATTTTGAGGGAACTGGACCTAAAAACCCTTTCATTATGAAAAAATTAAAAAACATGCATAAAAGTGGGGAGGGAAGTATAATGAATGAACGTCCCATACTACCTGCCACACGCTGCAGCAGCTACTGACATACGGCCCATCTCGTCTCATCTCTGTGTTCCATTACCGTCCCTTCTCACTGAATTATTTTGAAGAAGGTCCCAGATACCATATTGTTTCCGGGCTTTTGAATGCCAACGAATGAGTCCTAATTACAAAACTCAGGTTCCTAACATTGAGGTTGACCAGGAGACCCTGGCTTCTGTCTGTTGTTTACTTTTACAATCTCTAGAACATAAAGTTTTTTGGATGCAGAGACTTTTTCCATTTTACTCACTGCTCTATCCCATACTTAAATTTTTTTAAATGTTTATTTTTGAGAGACCGTGAGAGAGATAGAGAGTGCAAGGGGGCAAGGGGCAGAAAGAGAGAAGGACAGAGGATCTGAAGCAGGCTCTGCACTGACAGCACAGAGCCGGACAGGGGTTCACGCTCACGAACTGGGAGATCATGGCCTGAGCCCAAGCTGGACATTTAACTGACCGAGCCACCCAGGAGCCCCATCCCCAAACTTTTATAATAGCACACAACATTTAGCAGGTGCTGGATAAATATTTGTTGAATAAAAGAACGAAAGGCAATTTTCTTTTCAAAATAATCCTTTACCGGTTAATATCCAGAATCTATAAGGAACTCACCAAACTTCACACCCGAAAAACAAACAACCCAGTGAAGAAATGGGCAGAAGATATGAACAGACACTTCTCCAAAGAGGACATCCAGATGGCCAACAGACACATGAAACGATGCTCAGCATCCCTCCTCATCAGGGAAATACAAATCAAAACCACAGTGAGATACCACCTCACGCCAGTCAGAGTGGCTAACATGAGCAAATCAGAGAACTCTAGATGCTGGCGAGGATGTGGAGAAACGGGCACCCTCCTACACTGTTGGTGGGAATGTAAACTGGTGCAGCCCCTCTGGAAAACAGTGTGGAGGTTCCTCAGGAAACTAACAATAGAACTCCCCTATGACCCAGCAATAGCACTGCTAGGAATTTACCCAAGGGATACAGAAATGCTGAGGCATAGGAGCACATGCACCCCAATGTTCATAGCAGCACTCTCCACAATAGCTAAAACATGGAAAGAGCCTAAGTGTCCATCAACGGATGAATGGATCTAGAAGATGTGGTTTATCTATACGATGGAATACCACATGGCAGTGAGAAACAATGAAATCTGGCCATGTGTAGCAACATGGATGGACCTTGAGGGTGTTATGCTGAGCGAAATAAGTCAGGCAGAGAAGGACAAATATCATATGTTTGCACGTATAGGAGGATTAGGAGGAACTTGACGGAGGAACAAGGGGAAGAAGAAGGGGGGAAATGGTGGGGGAAGGGAGAGAGGCAAACCATGAGAGACTCTTGAATGCTGACAAAAACTGAGGACTGTTAGATGTGGGAGGGAGGAGGGATGGGCATGGAGGAGGGCACTTTGGGGATGAGCACTGAGAGTTATGTGGAAACTAATTTGACAATAAACTATTTTTAAAAAATAAATAAATAAATAAAAATAAAAATAAAAAAATAAAAATAATCCTTTACCATACCCGAGAGGTGCTCAGATTGTGGTAAAACATGAAATCTTATTTTATCTTCCGTAATTGTCATGCCTCATTACTGGTGCAAAGTCATTCAATGTCCCACCTTGAAAGACTAATCATCCTTTTAGAGAAACAGTTTTCAAAATGGTTCCAGTGGTATGGAGGTCGCCATGTATAGTGTCTCCTGCACACTGGTAGTTCCCAGGATCCTTTCAGTCTGCTAATGTTTGGCTGTGCCCACTTAGTTTTGCAGTTTGCATTGCAGTGAATTGAGTGTGGGCCCATATTCCTGCCGGCAGTTAGTCGGAGGAGGATAGCCATCTACTCACTTTAATGAGGCATACCTGCTTTAGCTTACCCGCAGCCCCAGCCTCCTCTATGATCCTCTGTCTACACCACTCCTAAGTCATTTGCCGGGCCCAGTGAGACCCCTGGTTTATTTTTCTAATTTTTTAAATTGTTTTTTTAAATTTTTTATTTTTGAAAGAGAGTGAGAGCATGAGCGTAAGCAGGGGAAGGACAGAGAGAGAGGGAGACAGAGGATCCAAAGCAGGCTCCGCACTATTGGCACAGGGCCTGATGTGGGGCTTGAACTCACGAGCTGTGAGCTCATGACCTGAGCTGAAGTCCAATGCTCAACCGACTGAGCCATGCAGGAGCCCCAAGACCCCTAGTTTAGAATAAACAGAGACATGGAAGGACGGATTCCACAAAGTTCTGTCAGTTTGCCCAACATATGATTTCATTCATGAAACCAAGCGGGCCCGCTGCCATTCTTTGACCACTTTTTCAGCCCTCCCCCCCCCCCCCGTGTTATATTATCCTCAGATCTTTTGAATCTTCTTTTGAAATCGGTTTTTTGGCCATCTATATTCTCCTATTATATAACCTATTTCATCAAAATTTTCTAATTTCCTAGTCTGTATGTAGTTATGCATAATATTTTCTTGCATGTTTCATTTATTTTCCTTAATGCTAATTCTGATTTATCATATTCTTTTTATTGTTTCGATTTCTCCTGTTTAGTGGTTCCTTGTCTCCCTTCCTCTTGATCAGATTAACTAAAGATTTCCTTCTTTCTTATTGACCCCCAACATCCACCAAAGATCCACTTTTGAATTTTGTCTCATCCATATCATCTTGGGTGTAAAATATTTTAAAGTTTCAAATATATGCATGGCCACCTTCCATAATTGTTGGCAGAGAGATAGTTTTACCTCTCTTTAAAAATTAGTAGGTTTTATATAAGTATATATATTGTGTGAACACACATATGTGTACACATACAAACATATATATTTTTATGTATAAACTTATATATACACACATATTTATTTTTTAACATTTTTTTAAGTTTTAAGAAACTTGAACTGTGATCCTGAGCAAGACCTGAGCTGAGATCAAGAGCTGACATTTAACTGACTGAGCTACCCAACCGTCCCTATACATATCAAAGTTTTTAAAAATGGGTATCGGGGTGCCTGGGTGGCTCAGTAGGTTAAGCATCTGACTTTGGCTCAGGTTACGATCTCATGGTTCATCGGTTTGAGCCATGAGTGGGGCTCTGTGCTGACAGCTCGGAGCCTGGAGCCTGTTTTGGATTTTGTGTCTCCTTCTCTCTCTGCCCTTCCCCCTCTCGCACTCTGTCTCTCTCTCAGAAATAAACATTTAAAAAATAAATAAATAAATAAAATAATAAAATTAAAATAAAATAAAATAAAATAAAATAAAAACAGGCATCTGGGAGGTAGGAGGACCAGAAAGATGTTAGATATGGGATCAAGTGATCAAGTTTCCTTTGTCCCCAGAAGTTTCCTTTGTCCCCAGAAGTCTAGATTGTTTATTAGTTTCAATTAACTTTTAAATTACTTTATACTCTTTATTCAATCTGGAATTTACATGATGTATAGTGTGAGATGAAAATTTAATTTTGCTTTATTTATTCCTCCCCCCAAATATTAATCAACTATCCCACTGTCATTTATTGAATACTTTTTTCTTTCTTGCCTTTGTGTGGCTGCTTTTATTATCTCATAAAGTCAGGTACTTGAAAGATCGTCTCAGCATCATCTGCTCTATTCCATTGATCTGTGTTTCAGTACTTACGTGCACTATGCTTTTCTCATCTTTGAAACTTTATAGCCCATTTTAGTATCTGGATTCAGTGTGTCCCTTAATTATTCTTCACTTTGAAGTCATTCTTGGCTCTTTTGGCCATTTACTTACCTGGTTGAATTTTAGAGTTACTTTGTCAAATTCTCTTCCTTCCTGCCGAAGGCAAACAAGTACAACAAATATAAAATTAGCTGTATGGGGATATTTATTAGGATTGCATCAAACCCATGTATTTGTTTAGGAAGAACTGACATTATGGAATAATCGTTCTTTAATTCTGTTGGTCTGATCTTGTTTTAAATTCCCTGGATGATTTTTCTTCACATATGTTCTGCATGCTTCTTGTTCTCTTTATCTTCATTTTACAAAGGAAGAAACTGGGGTGCCTGGGTGGCTCAGTCGGTTAAGCATCTGACTTTGGCTTATCTCAGGTCATGATCTCATGACCTGCTTTGCGTTCCCTGCTATCAGTGCAGAGCCTGCTTCAGATCCTCTGTCTCCCTCTATCTCTGCCCCTCCCCCACTCTCTCTCTCAAAAAAATAAAATAAAATAAAATAAAATAAAATAAAATAAAATAAAATACAAGGGAAGAAATTGAGTGTTGCTCGAGATCACACAGCTAGTAAGCAGTGGAGGCTGGATTTGAACCCACATCCATCTGATGGAGGAGCCTACACTCTTAATCACTATGCTACTTTATTTAAGATTATATTATACTAGGAAAGAATGCTAGTAACTGTTTTCCAGAGACATATCAATTTCATCAAGATTTTCTAGTTTGCCAGCATAGAATTGCACATTGTACTTTTAGGTAATATATATTTTTTAATTAATGGAAACTATTGTGGCTACCCTCTACCTCTCATGTTCCTGGCCCACTCTATCATCCTGAATTCACAACCTTATCATTTGGGCCCTTCCACACACTGGTTTGTCAAGTCCCTGTTGCCTGAGTAGAGAGAACTCTCACTCAGGAGAGAGTGTTCTGGTCAGGCCAAACAGTTCAAGTCTCAGATCCCAAGGGTCTGATGTTCAGTTCAAGTTCAGTGTTACATAGTCCAATTGTATTCCCTTCCACCAACACCGAGTAGTTTCCCAGTCTATCCATCACCCCCTTGGGCTTGGTCCAGGGAACAGCCAGAAATGCCACCTTTTCAGAAGTTAACCAGATCATGTCACTACCCAATTAAAAAGCAAAAACTTCCACATTTCCCATGTTTCTTAGAACAGACCTACATTCTTCACCTTGGCCAACAGGGTCATGTGACATCTGGCCTCATCTCCTTCTTAGTCTTCATTTTGTGCCCTGTTTTCTTTTGTTCCCTTCAAGACTGGCCTCTTTATTTTGCTTCTTGAATGTGCCAGGTCCTTCACCCAACTCTGGCTCCCCTCTGGGTGTTTCTGCTGCCCAGGATGCATGTCCCACAAAGGCCACTTCCTCGGAGGGGATCGAAGGCAGCTCTTGGGCTACGACCAGCCTCATTGCTCCTCCCAGCAAGGGTTACACAGCAATGTGGTTAGTTATGACTGACTTGCTTGCTTGTCTGTTTCCTTATTAGCTGCCACTGCCCTGGAGTCTGCATGCATGAAGTCTTCTCCACAGTGTCTCCCAAGTCTGGCACAGAGTGGGGCACGTAGTAGGAGCTCACTTCATCCACGTTGCACCAGGAATCCATGACAACTGGTTTTGCTGCATCCTAGCTGTGCGTCTCTGGACACCTTAGCTCCTTGAGCACAGTCCCAAACCTCAAAACCTGACAATACCATGGAAATGTTTCAAGGAAAAAGAGAGAGAGAGAGAGAAACAATGTAGGTGAAGCCCTTAGCTCCCTATGTGGCACCACAAAGCTCTCAAGAAGCACTAGCACAAATCACCACCACCACCACTACCATCATCACAATTAATTAATAAAAGCACCATGAAAGAAGCAGGTGGAGCGTTGCCCAGATGAGATTTTGTAGGATTGGAATCTATTCAGTTTGGAGCAAAATCATACAAGTCAAACAGCTCATTGCTATTTTATTTTACTTATTTATTTTTGCCAGGGCCCAAAGACTGATCATTTTTTACAGGCACTAATCGACACTAACTGTTGCTCACGTCAGCCACTTATTATTACCTCTCATGGTCCTGGGAATTGACCTGGGAGCAGCTGTGTGGTGCCTGTTCAGAGTTCTTCCCTGGCTGCAGTTAGTTCGTGGCTGGGCCTCGATGCATCTCAGAGGCTTCCCCACTCATGTGCCGATGCTGGCTGTGGGCTGGGACCTCACTCAGCAGGAGCTCTTCAAGGGAGCACCCACATGTGGCCCCTGTGTGGCTGCACTTCCTCACAGCATGGCAGCCTAGGCAAGAGCAAGCATCCCAAGACAGCTCACGGAGTCAGCTGGACGCTCAGTAGCTTTTCTTAACCCAGCCTGGGGAATCACAAGGCATTACTTCTGCCACATTCTATTTGTGAGAAGCAGTCCATGCTCAAGGGGAGGTGCATTAGTCTCTACCTTTGGGTGGATGATGTGTCAAAGAATTTGTGGACTTGTATAAGACCAGTGAACTAGCCATAATGAGAGGTAACTGGTGTATGGGCCAGATGATTCTTTTTTTTTTTTTAATTTTAGAGAGAGAGAGAGAGAGAGCACAAGAGCAAGAGAGAGGGGGGGCGCCTGGGTGGCTTAGTCGGTTAAGCGTCTGACTTTCGCTTAGTTCATGATCTTTCGGTTCTTGGGTTCGTGCCCCGCGTCGGGCTCTGTGTTGACTGCCAGCTCTGAGCCTGGAGCCTGTTTCAGTCTGTGACTCCCTCTCTCTCTGACCCTCCCCTGTTCACGCTGTCTGTCTCTCTCCTAGAAATAAATAAAACATTTAAAAAAAAAAAAAAGAGCAAGGGAGAGGGGCAGAGGGAGAGAGAGAGAATCTCAAGCAGGCTCCACGCTCAGTGCAGAGCCTGATGCTGGGCTCAATCCCATGTCTCTGGAAGTATGAACTGACTCAAAATCAAGAGACAGTCAACCCACTGAGCCATCCAAGCATCTTGGTTCTTTACTCATTAGCAGAAATAAATACCGTTGTCAAGTGGCTCCAAACATTCACATTCAGTGCTCTCTTCCTGGTAGGCATTATGATTATTATGTTGGAGCGCTAGGTTTGTACCACTGAGGTTCAAATTCTGGCTCTGCCACCATTAGCCTGGAGACTCTAGGCCAGTTTGCTGGCCTCTCTGGGAAGCGGATGTGATAAAAGTAGAAGCACAGTGAGCATCGGCTCACAGGAGATTCACCATCTCTACCATCACAGGAGCTCCAACCGAGCAGAGGCACACTCCTTCCAAAGGAGGGGACAAGTGTGAGGGTCCCTTTGCCCTCAGCCAGGTCCCTTGGGGACTTGGGTTCCACGATTCTTACCATTCGTGAGGTTCTCAAGTGAGCCCCTCTAAAGGCTGGGTTCCAGGTGCTGGGGTGGGTGGTCATGGCAACAGCCCCGTCGCAGCCGGCGCGTGGCCAGGGACTCAGATTTGCCAGTGTGGGCGCAAACACTCTCTCCCCAGAAAAGCTGCTTGAAGGCATAGACTAGGGGAAGGGAAGGTTAAAAATAAAGAGTGGTCATGTTCGGTTTTGAAATTAAGGAAAGCCTGGACTCAAAGGCCCTTTGATTCTCTTGCTTTGGGAGAGGCAGGCTGTTGATGGAGACATCATGGAGTTTCCTGTCCCTGGAAACGTGTGGAACCGGATGTCTGCACCTCCTGGCTCACAGCTGGGGTCTCCATGAAACATTCATGTTTCAGTTGCTTTTTAAGGTTTGTAAACCGGCAGCCTGTGTCCTCAATTTGTTTGTCCCCTGACAGAGAGTTTGAATTTTCAAGTTTGAATGTTTTCAAGAGGACACTTGCCTTCCAGTTGTCCCCTGCCCTCCCTGTTCTCTGCGTCCAGACAGCTCGTTTACATCAAATCGTTTCTTGGCTCCAACAGTCATCCAAGTTTGGTCTTGATCCCACTTCCTTTGGCTTTCCTGTTTCCTGCTCTCCCAATGCCAATAAACCATCCCTGTATGACGTACCCATGGCGTTGCCGGAACTGTCCTCGGTACTCATCAGCTATAACCTCATTTCCTGGAACCCCTGCTAGGGACATGGTCTCCACTCCACAGAGAAAGCAGCCAAGAATCAGAGAGGTTAGTCAATTTACCCAAGATGACAAGTTTATAAAAGTGACCAAACTGGTATTTGAATCTAGATAGTAGCAGTCGGGCGGTTTTTAGTTGTAAGTGACCAAGAAATCCATCTCAAATGGGCTTAATTTAAGAAAAAAAGAATGTTATTAGTTGGCTCAAACAGTGTATGTCTGTGTCCAGGGGCTCAAGCTCCATCTCTGGGTTCTGGTTTCCTCTCTCTGGCATAATTTTCAGACCAGCCTTATCCTGGCAGTGAAAAGATGGCCTCTAGGATTTCCTAGCCAGAAGGCTACCCTCTTACCAATCCTAGTCAAAGAAAAGAGCTCCTCCCACCCCCCTGCCCCATAGGCTTGTGGGTTTTTTGTTTTTTTTTTTTTTAATGCCCAGGACATGATGACTCTGGTATGAATCAAATCCTATAATCATCTCAGAACTGATCATGAGGCCAGAGTTGTAGAGTGGGCTTAGGTCACAACATCATGCTTGAAGACTTAGGTGGGTTAGCTCCACCTGAACAGAAAATGAGGGGTTCAGTGTATCACAAGGAATATTAGTGTGCTCTTTTTTTTCCAGAAGGGAAAAATGTCCAGTACCTATTCTAGCAAAGACATCTATGGACTTTCTCATAGGCCTCAGAGGTATTGAGAAACTTCCATTAAGAGTGAATATGGAAACACATTAGGATCTGTGCCTATAATATTAGCATCTAGAAGGTGACTCTACAATGAGCTTGTGTAAGACACCTGTTGTTGGTATCTCCTAGAACCCATTCCCCTCACTTTTTTAAAAATTACAAAACTATTTTCTTCTGGGAAACCACCCATCTCCCATGTAATCCAAGGGGACTGTCTCTTATCTCCACGCTATTCTAGGGGTAAACATGTGACCCAGGCTTGAAAAATCTGATATTTATCTCCCTGGTGAGGATAATTAAATTAGAGATGGATATTCAAGCCAAGCCAGAAAATCTCCATCTTAAAATTTTCAAGGGGACCATTGGAAAAAAAGAAATTCTCCTTCCACTCATATTGCTAAACTCTGGGGATAGTGACTGGAACTTCAAGGGGTGACCAAGGAAATGAAGCTATGGAGAAAATTAGATGACAGTAGAGAGGGACAGCTTGCTGATATTGTATGAATCCCTGGATCCATTTATACCTGAAGCCAGACAACCCAAGGCTTATTTGGTTACTGAAACAAAGAGATCATGTCTCTATTTTTCTTTTAATTACTCCATTTTGAGATGGATTTTGCCACTTGTAAACCTAAAAGCACATACAAGCGCAATCCCCAGGCAGGAATTGCCCTTCAGGAGGGAACAAGGCAGAAGGATCCTTCACATTTAGCCAGAGGGAAAGGGATGGCAGATGGTCATCTCTTTTTAGGGAGCAGAGGGTCTGAGAGCTAGGGCTTACCCCTAGTGAGGCTCTGTCCTAAACCTTGACTCCTTAGACACTGCCCGGTCCTGTAAACTTCTCTTTGGAAATTCCCTGGAAGTTACTCCATGGCTGATTAGCAATAGCAATACTAATACTGTTTCCATTAATGTCATCTCTCTTAGCAGAAGTTGTTCTGGAAGAAACAAACTCCTGAACATTACGTTGGGCTTAAACACGCAGGCAGTAGGGTCTGATAGACCTGCATTCAAGCCCTCATTTGATCACTTACCAGCTGTGTGATCTTATTCAAGTTACTTGGTACCTTAAGATTCTGCTTATCATCCATAAAAATGGGTTGAATGATAACACCAGCTCCTGCAGTTTATATGAGGCTAACAGGGACTTACCCCTGGTGAGAACTTAGTAATAACTCAACAAAGCCTAGCTAATGTCTTCATTATAAGGCAAACTGCATTTCCCCCAAAATGTTCAGCTTTGTGTGCAGTTTAATTAGAAATCTCTCCCTTTGAGGGGCACCTGGGTGACTCAGTTGGTTAAGCATCCAGCTCCTGATTTCAGCTCAGGTCACAATCTCATGGTTTGTGGGATCAAGACCTAAGTTGGGTTCTGTGCTGACAGCATGGACTCTCTACCTCTTTCTCTCTGCTCCCCCCACCTCAAAATAAATAAATAAACATTAAAAAAGAGACATCTCTCCCTTTGCTATGTTCTTTCTTGCACATGGGCATTTTGGTAGTGGATATAACCAGAGGTAATGGATATTATTGAAGATTTATGAACAGAGTGCAGTTAAGAGCATAGACTTGGGAACCTACCCTTGTTCATGGCTGTGTGGACTTGGACAAAAGACTCCATCCCTTTGTGACTTAGTTTCCACATAAAATGGTGATGATAGAAATTAGTATCTTTCTCTTTGGGATTAAGTAAATTAATATTTGTAGAGTGTTTAGAAGAGCAGCTGGAACACGGTACATGCTCTGTGAAAGCTGGCCCTCATCTATGCATTTAATGTCATGCCACATCAAATATAAACATGGCTCAGTGGACAAGTACTGACTTCTGGCAGACACCAGCAACCCTGGGTACATGCTAAGGCTTTGCTGAGTTCCCATTGCTTGGGTCCTCCTGTGGTCTTGCTAATCTCAACATCACTCAGCAATGCACATTTTGGTGACAGCTCTGGCCATGTTACACTGTGTGTGGGCTTTAGAAAAATTGTATATGATTCATCACAATTCTTTAATGTTTATTTTGAGAGAGAGATAGAGAATGAGTGGGGGAGGGGCAGAGGGAGAGGGAGAGAGAGAATCCCAAGCAGGCTCTGCAGCTGTTGGTGCAGATCCCGACCCAAGGTTCATCCCACAAACCGTGAGATCATGACCTGAGCAGAAACCAAGGGTCATATGCTTAACCCACTGAGCCACCCAGGCACCCCTCATCACAAATGTCTAAAGGCAGCCTGCATTCAAAATCCAGCTCTTCTACCTGCTGTTTTGTCTAGGGCAAGTTACTTAACTTCTGAGCTTTCAGCTTCCTCCTCTGTAAAATGAAAAAAAATAATAGTCCCTACCTTATAGGGTTGTTGTGAGGATCAAGTGAATTATTACGGTAAAGCCCTAGGATAGGGCTTGATACATTGTAAATGCTAAATTACTATAGTATGAATAATAATGTCCCATTAATGAGTTTTGCAAATAGAAGACCCCCTAAATACTTTCAGCATTCTTTTAAAAGGGCTGAAAATATGTGCCCATTGATCTTGTACATTAGAGGTTTCAAGCTTGTAGCCTGCTTGAAATACGTATCAAGTGGGCATATTTTATTTGCAGAGCCTAGAGTTTCAACAAATCAGAATCAGTGGCCCATATTTTAAAATCAGGATGTTTTACAGAAAAATTCGGATTTCCAGCTTTTTTGGAGGAAGGGGAAAATACGGCATTGCTGGGCTGCATTCCTGCACATTGTCTCTGGGAGAGGGTACCACAATGGTTACTCACATCAGACAGAACAAGGTACTCTTCTGGTCAAGAACTCTTGGCTCACAACACTTGTTGTTTTTCCCCCTGGAATGCTTCATGCACTTGCACTATCTGCATGGCTCCTGTAATAAGGAGAATAATATCTAACACATATACAAAACATAACGTTTCAGACACTGTCTTATTTGATCTCCACAGCAATCTTAGGGGAGAAGTGTTAGTATTGTCCATTCTCTTAAGGTTGGGAAGTCATGGCTAAGGAAGTTCCCAAGGTTATGAGTTGGCACGTGGCAGAGCTGGGAGCTGAACACGTTGGCTTCAGAGTCTGGTTTCTCACTATTTCACTATTCTCTAGAATAACCCCTGATTCTAATGTAGGTAAAGTGTTCTGCAGTTGTATCAATATGATAGGAACATGGTCCAAGAGTGTCAATATTCAGTTGTCATGGTCATTTTGGCTGAGAGGGCTTAGTCATGGATGTCCAAGGTCATAACTTAGGCAATTAACTGCCTAATTTCCCCATTGCCCTCAGGGTCACCAGACTCATCTCTGATACCCAAAGACAGTCCTACTCAGAATAGAAGCTCCTATCAGAGGCCACTGCACTTGAAGTGAGTGTGACCTCCCAACTCAGCCCTGAGCTGTAGGGCACAGAGGAGCAAAGCCACCCCAGAAGTTGGTCCATTCTGTTCATCTTTGACAACCCTTCCTAGATGGCTGTATTCACTTTCCAAATGTGCATAGAATCAAATCAAGATAACATACCCCTATGCTGAAGGCATTACCCACTTTTCTCTTTTAAACCTGTGTCCCTTTAAAAAAAAGTTTATTTGCTTAGAGAGAGTGAGAGAGAGCATGAGCAGGGGAGGGGGAGAGATAGAGTGAAAGAATGGGGGAGAGAGAGAGAGAGAGAGAGAACCCTAAGCAGGCTTTGTGCCGTCAGCACAGAACCCGATGCAGGGCTTGAACTCATGAACTGTGAGATCATGACCTTAGCGGAAATCAAGAATTGGATGCTTAACCGACCGAGCCACCCAGATGTCCCCTGTGTCCCTTTTTGACAAACATAAAAATCTCACCAAGGCCAGAAAATATCCATAAGCCTTCATCCCAGAGCCTTGCTTTTCAATTGAGAAATTCCTTCATTTCCTACATGGTCCTTTCAGCAAGACTTGGCCAGGCTTTTCTTCCTGAAATCTGTATTATAGAAACAAGACATCTTATTTCCCTGTTCTGATCCTGCAATTATATAATAATATTTAAAGATGTTGTTTCAAAATTTGACTCACGCGTTCTTCCAAACCCTGGAGAATCACTGATCTCTGAGTGATTCTCCTGGATATTTAAGAGGATATCTTTACCCAAATGGTAGCTTTGGAGATAATGCCTGACAACTGCTATCAAATGCTTAACATTTGAAAATAAATTCACAAAACACAGAAGACGAACAGATGGTCTGTGAGTTTTGTCCA
The DNA here is from genome assembly GCF_003009895.1 of Hyaena hyaena. Lineage (NCBI taxonomy): Eukaryota > Metazoa > Chordata > Mammalia > Carnivora > Hyaenidae > Hyaena > Hyaena hyaena. The sequence continues at coordinate 2,451,848 of NW_024080720.1, read as the reverse complement.
TTCTCTGTAGCTTTCCACCACTCTCTGCTGCATCAGACATAAAGGAGTTTGAGCCAGCCCCAGGTGGGTGTACTTCGAGGGGGAGGTGAGCGGTCCCCAGGCCTGAACCATGCAGAGCAACGGCTGTCTTCAGGGGCCCTGCATAAGGGCTACACCCACAGAGGGAGGGGGGGTCCTTGTTCCTGGTTCCTGCTGGTGGGGACAGCTCGAATGGGGAAGGAGCTTAAAGTCATCTGGTCTTCTGGCTGCTAGAGCAGGCTTCTTAGTTTCTTTTCATTTTGTTCCCTGGACAATTAGGAGTGAGATTTCATCCCTGTCAGAGCTTGCCTGGTGGTGCCCCACATTGGAAGGTGCACTTCCCGAATCCAGTTTGGTTAATTTGCCAGCATCTGGGTCAGACTGTAGGCTATGATCTTGTCCATACCAAGTGTATCAATTTCTTGGGGCTGCTGTAACAGATGACTATAAACTTGATGGCTTAAAACAGAAATTTATCCTGATAGAATTATCCTCTTAAAACAATAGAGATAGATAGTTCTGGAGGTAAGAAGAATCAAGGGTAAGTAAGACTGCACTCTCTCTGCAAGCTCAAAGGGAGACCCTGCTCCTCACCCCTTCCAGTCCCTGTTAGTTGACAGTATTCCTTAGCTTGTGGTGCCATCTGCACCCCAGCTCCCCCTTTGTGTGCCTGTGTTGGCTCTTTGCTTCTCTCTTATAAAAATACCAGTGATGGTGTTATGGCCCACCATGGTAATGCAGGGTAATCTCTTCATCTGGAGAGCCTCAGTGTAATCACATCTGCAAAGACCCTTTTCCCAAAGGATAAAAACTAGAAAAGGTGACCTTCACAGAGTCTAGGGTTAGGACTGGAAATCTCAGGGTAGTCATTCTTTGATATACTCCATCAGACTGAAGCCTTAGTCTTCTTCTTATCCTCCATTCCAGTCCTGGCCTCTTCCTTTCAGAAAAGTCACACAAACCTTGATGGTTCCTAAAAAGTCTGATCCTGGGATGGCTGAAAAAGCACCCTATTGGGAATCAGTAGAACCAGTTTGGTTGGCTAGTCCGAATCAATCATCTTTTCCTCTGATTTCTTCAAGGATGGCAGTCAAGGTCAAGTGCGCTTCTGCTCACTCACTGCCCTATTGAAATGGTTTCTGTTGATCTTTCTGCTCTTCCACCTACCCCTGCAGTCATGTTCTCTAAGGTAGATCAGATGTTAACCCTTTGTTGAAAGTCTCTGTGGAAAGACAGAATAAGGGCCCTCCAGAGATGTCCATGTTCCAATCCCTCAGACCAGTGAGCACATTCCCTAGGCAAAAGAGACTTGGAGGATGTGTTAAGGATTGTGAGTTGAGGAGATTATCCTGTGTTATCCAGGTGAGCCCAAAGTAATCACTCTGGGGACAGTCACAGACAGAAAAGGAGATGTGGCAACATACACAGAGGTGGGAGTGATGTAGTTTTTGTTTTTTAATATTTATTTATTTTTCAGAGAGACAGAGACAGAGAACGAGTAGGGAAGGGGCAGAGAGAGAGAGAGAGAGAGAGAATCCAAAGCAGGCTCCAGGCTCTGAGCTGTCAGCACATAGCCTGATGTGGGGCTTGAACTCACAAACTGTGAGATCATAACCTGAGCCGAAGTTGGACAGTCAACTGACTGAGCCACCCAGATGCCCCTGGAATGATATGTTTGGAAGGGGACAAGAGGCCATAAGCTAAGGAAATGCAGTGGCCTCTAGAAGGTGAAAAAGACAAAGCAACAGATTCTCCCCTAGAGCCTCCAGAAGGAACTTGTTCCTTTTGCACCTTGATCGGTTAGACTGATTTTGGACTTCAGGCCTCTAGAACCATAATTTGTGAACAAATTTGTGTTGTGTTAAGCCACTGGTTTGTGATCATTTGTTATAGCCACAGCAAGGAATGAATACAGTGTCCACTGGATTCTCATTGGACTTAGAACAAAGTCAAGCTTCTCACCAAGGTCGACAAGTGCCTACTAGATCTGTCCCCTGTCTTCCTCTCTGGCTTCATCTCCACCACCTTGCCTAGTGATCACTATTCCCCTCTCGGTGGTCTTCAGCAGGCCAGGACTCATGCTCTGGCCTTTGCTGTCCCCTCTGTCTGCAATGCTTTGTTCTGGCTCCTTGTTACACAGATCAAATCAGCACCTTCTCAAGGAGGCCTTCCTTGAGCATTTGGGTTAAATAGCTGACAATCCAACCATTCCATTCCTGCCAATCTTTATTTGTTTTTTTTTCATAGCACTTATTACCATCTGCAATCATGTTATTCACTATTTAACATGAATCCCTCCTGGAACATCAGCTGCATGAGAATAGGGCTCATGTTTTGTTCCCATCTGGATCAGTCATTGGTCCTAAAGAGGGATTTATTGAAGGAATGAATGACAGATATTCATTCATTTTCAGCTCTAATAATTTCTCTCTGTGGTCGTGGACTGCCTGACATAGTTTCAGCCTTTGTAGCATAAGAGCAAATCAAGTCCAGGTTCAAGGCAAGAGATGATATTCTGCTTGCTCCTTTCTTCAATCAGTTTCCGCTCCCTTAATATAATTTTTAAATATTTCTCCCTTCTCCCCTTTTCCTCTTTAAGCTCTCCTCTGGGTTCTGTCTACTTACAACCAATGGAACTTCGTGAGGATAATCGTGGGGTCAGATACCTCCACTAAAGTTGCCATGGTTGCTTTTGGCATTCTGCTGCTTAACTGGGGCAGTGATGTGAATCTGATGCTGCTCATGTTTTAGGGGCTCAAGGAAAATTCCTCTATTTTGAGACTAAGGGCCTTTAGATCTTGTGGGCTTACATAAATGATGATTTCTGTTTCATTCATGAGGGGCCTGAGTCTTTTGATCCCAGGAATAAGTCGTTTCCATTTGGATACACGATGTCAGTCTGCTTACCCACACCAGCTGAGAAACTCTCAGCCAGGGAAAGGATGACCATTGTGCCTCTTCCTACCTCTACTTTACCTCAAGGGGGAGGGTTGATCTGATTGATCAAGATCATGCCCATGCATTAGACACAGTACTAAGACCCCTTTGCTCTCCCATACTGCACCCTGTATTTTTCTTAGAGGAAACCTTTTCCATCCACGTGGTAGGCAGGTTCTCACATGGCTCTCAAGTCTCTGCCTCACCTATTTATGCCCTTGTATAGTCTCTTCTCCTTAAGTGTGGGCTTCTCCTTAAGCTGGACCTCATGACGTGAATGGAACATCCATCTTACTGGTATTATTGCTATACTGTCTTTTTAGCTGGTACACTTTGATAAAGCAAGCTGACATTTTGGAAAAGTGCACATGGCAAGGAACTGAGGGCAGCCTCCAGCCAAGAGCCACTGAGGAATTGAAGCTGTCAGTCAAATTGCTCACAGGTAACTGAATCCTGCCAACAACCACGTGAGTGTGCTTAGAAATGGATTCTTCCCTAGTTGAACCTTCAGATGAGACCACAGACAGTGACCGTGAGAGTGAACACCTTGATTGCAGCTTTTAAGGGACCCTGAATCAGAGGACCCAACTAAACTGTGCTTGGATTCCCAATCCACAGAAACTGTGGGCCAAGAAATGTGTGCTGTTTTAAGGTGCTAAATTTTGGGGTAATCTGTTAACAGTGATAGATAAGTAATACAACCCACATCTAGGAATTCTTTATGCAATCCAGCTCATGTTGGAATTAAGATCCCACATTGGGATATGCAGTTCAATCTTCAAATAGTAATCAACGTTTTATTTGCTAGACACTGTCCTTTTTGTATTTATGTCCCTCTTGGACCTTGTGGGGGAGAGTGACTTATTGAAACCGAATTGAATGTTCTTGTGTCTCTTATCCAAATACCATTTTAATCTTAACCTGGCATCTGGCCTAATTTGGGCAGGATATATGTCAGGGGGAGTTGCATTTAGGGGACAAAATCCATAGTGGAAAGAGTGTGGTTCAATCATTGGGCAAGGCCTCTAGAATTCAAACTTTTATTGCTTTTGGAAGTCAGGATTCACTTTTGGAGCCAGTGTTGCATGCCTAAGAAGTGATAAACAGCAGAATTCCATGTGGGTCAAAGTGATTTCAGATCAAAACCGGCAGACATAGGACCTGAGGTATTTGGCTTTAGGGCTTTTGGAGCCAGATATTGATAGATGGTACTGGATTGAGTGACCCAGATTTGGTTCCTGTTTATCTTGCTTTGCATTCCTCTCTGATTTCTCCAGCATCTGCTTGTGTATGAGGTTGGAAAAAGTACCACGGCAGAAATAACATCTGAAGATTTCAAAATGTTGTCCTAATTGGTTTAAAAAGCCTACACCATCAGCTCTCAAGTTGGCTCTGGTTATTCAATTGATAAGCCTGAACTTTGGCATCATGTCTTTGTATGTTGAGATTGAAGAGACAAATAAGAAGACTGACTTCTAGTGGTCCATGACCATGGGGAAGCCCAGGTAGTTTTCTGGCAATTTCTTTCCCATCTATCTAATTTCTCTAATGTTCCCTAAGTTCATGAATAGTTCCATTGAGGGACTAGGTAGTAGATACAAAATTGGTCATGAATTTCTCTATCCTAATGGCCATTTACTTGCCTTTGCAAGGTGTTTTTATAGTGCCTCCCATCCAGAAGTGAAATACATTTTTCCTTCCCTTTTTAAAATTAAAAAAATCTTTATTTATTTTTGAGATAGAGAGAGAGCACGCACACAAACAGGGGAGGGGCAGAGAGGAAGAGACAGAATCCAAAGGAGGCTCCTGGATCTGAGCTGTCAGCACAGAGCCCGATGTAGGGCCTGAACTCGTGAATGCTAGATCATGACCTAAGCTGAAGTCAGACATTCAACCAAATGAGCCACCCAGGAACCTCTATTTCTCCATTCCTTGAATCTGGCTTATGGGAAAGTTGTGAACCTGACACAAGCAGAGGTTTGAAAATTGCTTGTCACTGGGGTTTGCTTCCCATTACTCTTCTTTGGAGTCCTCAGAAACACCATATGAAGTATGTTCTAGCTGAAACATATGAGAACATGTGGAGCAAAAACAAGCCATCCTTACTGAACTTACTCTAAATCAGTGATGTTGCCAAACACTATACAGGTGAATGAGACCATCCTAGACCATCTAGTCACCAGTTGATCCTCCAGCTGACTGAAGGCGAGACCATCAGAGAGATACTGGGATGACCAGACCACAAAAACCACCACTGTGAACTGAATAAATGCTTATTTTTTAAAAGACACTAAGTTTTGAGGTGGTTTCTTACTCAGAATTAGATAATTGGTGTAGACTTGTATCATGTATATGTTCCCACCAACTCGTCTTCTTGGTGAATTTTGAGTCTCTGAAGACAAAGAACTATAGCTCAGCAGAATGTCAAATTCAGGTCCTCGCCTTTGGTAGTGAGCTTGGCAATGAAACAATGGGGACCTCTGTGGGCCAAGTGCAACATCAACTGAGTCTCTCCTTTAATTACTTCTCATTAGTGGCTTGTCTCTCATACATTCCTAAACTTAGGGAATCTTTGGGGCAGTCCAAAATTCCTGTCTGCAGAGAATCCACCATTGTGTTTTGCTTCTTGAGCATTCATCCCCGCCTTGTCCCAAGAAGAGTTTCCAACTTTTGTCCTAGCTCGTTCTCAATTCATGTGGTTTGGGTGGCATTCTACCCATTGCTCCAGAAGTGCAGCTCATGACACATGTGGTAGGCAGTCTGTGATGATGACACTCAGGAGCCCCCACCTCCTGGGATTCTCTCCTTGTGTAATCCTTTCCCTTTCAGTGTGGGCTGGATTTACTGGCTTGCTTCTAAAGAACAGAAAACAGCAATGTGATGGGATGTCACTTCTGAGATTAGATGGCTTCCATATTGGGTACTGGGGGAAGCCAATTGCCATGTGCAGACAGTCCTATGGAGGTGTGTATCTGGGGAGGAACTGAAGCTTCCATCGACCATGGGAGTAAGCTTTGAAGTGAATCCCATCTCCCCTCCACTGATCCTTCATATGTGACTGCAACCCTGGCCATCAGCTTGACTGCAACCTCATGAAAGGTGTTACACCAGGTAAACCACACCCAGCTCTCCTTCCTTGTCATTGACAAGCAATACATATTTGTTGCCTCAGAGTTTTGGAGTAGCTTGTTATACATCAGTAGGTAACAATGTAGGTCTGGCTGATTAAACTATCTCCCCTGACTCCTCTCTGCACCCCAGATCTAGTCCCTGGTTCAGGACTGTGCATGTGACCATGCTGAGTCAATCAGAGTAAAGTGCCCCCACTCTTTCTCACTGGACATGGTCCTAGGAAGAGAAGAGGCTGGGGCTTCTGCATTTTCTTGTCTCTGTGAGTGGAAAGTTCTGCACTGTCTTGTTGGTCTCTATATCTTCAGCACCCAGAATTGTGGTTGACGTGAAGGAGGTGCTCAATAACTATGAAATGAAAGGTGGGGTTTGTATCCAGTAGAGGGAGAAAATATGAGGGGCTGGTGTGAAATGGAGAGGGCTCAGAAGTAGCAAGAGCAAGCTCTTCTCTAATTCCATCTTAAATGGAACATGTCATTGAACATCTATAGAAATCGGTTATTTTTGTTTTCTCCATGTGATGCATAGAACACACAGTTTCTTCCTTACGTTTAAGTTGGCTTTCCCCAATGTCAACTGGCAGAGTTTCTAAAATTCTGCAAAGAATGTACTGGGATCAATGGATTCACTGCATTTGCCCGATGCTCCATTTATTGGGCATTTTCCAAGGAGGCAGGAGATGAATAAATTCTGTGGAATCATAATGTACTTGGTGTGACAGGTTTGCTCTTTCCTGCTACCCACTGGCATTAGCAGCAACAAACGCATGTGCTATAGATTGGATTAGCACATCTTTCAAAAGGAAAATAGAGCATGATTTCATTCAAAGAAGAAGATATTAGGCTGACACCCAGTGATTCATTAATGTGCCACTCTAATCTCAGAGACTGGGGCTCCTTTGCTTGCCAAACATACGGCATATTTTATTTTCCTCTCTTCTCCTGCCCTCCCTGGGCAAGTATGGTTGTGGAGAAAAGGGCATACACTTTTCTTTTTTTCTTTTCAGATGCTGAATTAGAAAATAGGGAAAGGTAAGTGGTTTACAAATAGTCGCCTCCTCATCGACCACAGAAAAGTGTTCCCTCTGTACTGACAGCGACCTCTTTGCTTTTATCTTGGCTGGGATGAAATTTTTGTTATGTACTTTGTGCTCGAGGGTTTCATACACCAAGCCACACTGATTGGATCACTGAGTGGATACTATGATTGTGGGCACGGGAAATTATGAAGTGTGTGGCTTGCAAATGGTAGAAGTCTCAACCTGAAATCTACAGCAGCCAGGCAAGTGGATGGAGAGTGTGACAAAAGGGCATAGTGGAGGCTGTGGTGGAGTGAGAACCCACACTGCTTTTATAACTTTGTTTCTTTAGAGAGAGAGTGCATGCAAGAGGGGGAGAGGGACAGAAGGAGAGAAAGAGAGAGAAAATCTTAAGCAGGATCTACGCTCAGTACAGAGCCCGATGTGGGGCTCAATCCCACCACCCTGGGATCATGACCTGAGCCCAAAATCAAGAGTCAGATGCACAACTGACTGAGCCAGCCAGGCGCCCCAGAGCCCACAATGCTTTTAAAAGAGATCTCAGTTTGGTAGAATTATTTCCACATGGAACCAGGCCCAGGGCTGTTAGTCTTCTGATTTTTTTCTAAGTGAATCGTAAAGCCCAACATTTATATAAATGATCCCATTTTTAAATGCTGACAATGATTTCAATGTGAAATAAAGCTCCTCCACCGGCCACATCAGCGTCTGGCCCTCTAGTGTGTAACCCCTGTTCTAGGGCCTGTTTAAAAGCACACATGTTAACAAGAGAGTTTGCATATATTAACTCCGTTTAATTATATCAATTCTTAAACAAAAAATTTCCTCCAAGAGACAATAGTTCACAGTAACTGCAAAGCTTACTCACAATTTTTAAAAATACCAGTCATGCTTAGCATTCAAAGAAGATAGGGTAGAATAACTGTAAAAACATTTACCAGGAACATCAGCCTCTGACTTTAAAAATTACAAATACTGAAGCATTTTGGTATCAGACACAGTAGTTTTGACATCGTCTGTTTGTTGGATGAGTTTCTGGAAGTTTGGAAAATTGTACCTCTATCATTGGATAAAGCGCCTACTCTAAACTAAACATTTTCAAATGTAGAAAACAAACTACCAAGCTACACATAGAAAGAAAAGCCCTCTAGGACAAGCCCTCCACATGTTGAATGCCAGCAAATGCACCATGGATCCTGGAAGACTAGAATTGACACATACACTTGGCCTGAAGGCTTACACTTCAGGCTCGACAATGGAGTCTGCATTCACCTACACATTAATGACAAACTCTGGGTTAGTATAGGAGAAGCCAGCAAATTCATTTTGGTCCAAGTTCATGATGAAGAGTTTATCAGTAGGCGTGAGTTCCACAGGCTGTCTGGTGAACTCTTTGTCGAAGTTGGAGGTGTCTCGCTTGTCTCTCTGCCAAATGGAAAGCAAACACATTAACACGGCATAAGAAGGAGACACAACCCACACCTGCCAGTTAGTAGGAAGCCGATGACATCTCATGGGCAGAATCAGAAAGAGCCCTGTGCTGAGTTTTGTAGCAGGTGCATTGTGGCATACTACCCCTGGCTTTCATTTCACATTATATGTTGTCTTCAGGAGAGAACATTTGGTGGAGATTGCCTAAGAAAAGAAATGAAACATTGAATTTCTTTAAGGAGTGTCATACAGTGGTATGTGTGTATGTGTGTGTTCTGTTTTCTTTGGCTTTTAGATGAACTGAATTGGAAACTACTTCTTACCATGCAAAATGCAATAGAACTAGTCATAGGGTAGGGCGTCCTGGAGAAAACCATCCAACAGCAACCCCTGTGGCCAGGAGGCTCCTTTCTTTAAACAAGAGAACAGCTGCACCATCACTCAGCTGCCAAGAAGGTGGAGTGGCATGTGGGGACATCAGATTACTGCCTGATGAAAGGAGCTAACCAGTGCCCACCCCACATCCCCTGGTGCAATATAGGCATTGAAGGGATGCTCATAAGTCCACCCTCAGACTAGAATTTGGGTCTTCGTCAACCACAGGCTCTCTCCAAGGACGTTTACAGCATGTATCTAGTCAACAAGCTATAAGAAACAAAACCCAAAGCTTAAAGTCAAGTCTGTAAGGGCAGCCTTAAAACAAACAAAAATTCTATTCTGGTTAGCCTAAAATTTCTTTTGTGGGGTAGGGGGCATTAATCCCAGTTTACTAACTACAGTTTGGGGCAGCTTTTTTTCAGGGAACGTCAGAATGTGGGCTAATGACAACATCTCACAGCTATATGATGTTTTCCCTCCTCAGGTTCTTCAGCCTATTCTCACCACCCAAAGGTAGGGTAACTGGAGTCCTCACCCCCCATGGTTTGACATATAAGAAAACTGGGGCACAGGAAGATACAGTGACTTGCCCAAGGTTGTACGGTGAGCTAGTGATCTTTACTTGACCACACTCCTCTTAATTCACCTCAGTCCCTCTGACTGGGGGGAAAGCATGATGGCTGGTTTACTACTGGATAGCCGAGAAGGTGAGAGCTTGCCTGGCAGAAGCCAGAGCTGGGTCAGGCTGTAAAGAGGGGAGGTTCAGTGAGCATCGACTGATTTGTCAGAGTTCAGCCAATTGCTATCTATGCTTTAGCTTTAGCTCCTAATGGGCACTGACTGGTAGGGTTCCTCATTGCTGGGCTCATGCCTCTTGGCCAAAAACCTCCCACAAGAATTCCTTCTTTTAGGCTGCTCCCTTGAGTTGGGTAAAATGTCCCTAAGAAGTTGCCACTTACTCTTGTGTTATATGTGTTGTGGTGTGGGAATGAGAGGGGGGAGTGTAAGGAACACACTTCAGGAAGTGTAGACAGACTGCAGTGGGCTCAAGATGTCAGTGGAGCTGTTTTCTAGATGGCGGGCCATCTCCTGTCATGTCCCACCCATTCCGTTTTGTCTTGTCCTGCCTGCTGTCAGCCTGTCCTGGGCTGTCCCAGGCACTGTGTTATTTCCTGTGTTCAGAGAAAAGCTCAAATGTCACCTCATCCAAAAGAGAGTGCCCTCTCTGGACCCTACAAGTCATATGTTGGCATCCTTTTAAATGTCTTCATTGCATTTACTTATTATTAGACATTGTCTTGTTTATTTATTGCCTGTCTCCAGGTGGGGAGGGTCCTTGCCTGTTTCTTCATTATGGTATTTCCAGTGCCAAGAGTAATGCTTGGCACATAGCAGGCTGTCCACAACTATTTGTTGAATGAATGAATCAGTCAACAAATGAAGACTTGACTAAGGATGAACCTCATTGCTTTTTTCCAATTTATATTTGTCCTCGAGCCAGAGACCACTCTCTATACCAAAGCAATGAAATTATTCCCACTGATCCTATGGGTCCCTCACATCGGCCTCTGTCCATTTTGAGCTCCAGTATGGACTGAACTGTGTTAAGTCCCTTCGAGGTCTGAGAACTCCACGATGGTGTGTGGACCCCGGTAGATCTTGGGCCAGAAGGCAGGCACTTGCCTTCTTTCAGGTCTCTCCTGGGAAAATCGACCCCATCTGGCCTTCCCTGCCTTTGGGCATGGCTGGAGTTTCCCTTACCACCAGCCCCAGCTTTCAAAGCTCTTCCTCATTTGTAGTGCTGGTGAGGTCTCGTGCTTCAAATAGCCACATGGTCCAAATAGGACCTGCCATTCTAGATTTTGTCCTGTGGGCAGATGACCATAGGAAATACCCTTGAATTTTACTCTAGAAGGTGGGAGAGGATGGGCCTCTCCTATTTGGGTTGATAGCATCTGAAGCCATGATAGCATCATCACTCATGCAAGGATGGATATCAGTTCCACTGGCCTTCTATTGATTCTTCAAGAAGGCCATTATCGTCCTAACTTCCTTAGAAGAAGCAGGTGAGTGAGAAGTCTTAGAAGTGCAAAGAGGGATCCTTGACATCCTGACGGACAATTAGCCATGGCTAACATGGATTGTGTTTACATTTCTTTGGATTTATTTAATTTCTTTTTTAGATTCTTTCCTAATTTAAGTTCTTGTGGAAGATCTCAGCTTGTCTCATCTAGAAGAGTCAGGCTGTGTCAAGCTGGGGGCAGTGTGCTGGCAGAACAGCATCTCCCTGAGGGCTGGAAAGGATGCCTTCAGGATGATTAACTCTAAGAAGCAAGACTCAGGCCTCAGAACTGAGCTTTAGAACCAGTTACCTCTCTTGCTATGGGGATCTGTCTCTGCTCAAATCTTGGTGATTCTGTGGTCTGTTCAAGTGCAGAGACTGTGCCTTTGGCCTTCTGGAAGAAACCCACCCTGCTACCATCTAGCCTGTGTCCCCCCCCCCCCATTGCACTCTAGGAATGCCCCAGAAATATGGGTCAAGAGAGCACTGCTATATTTCTTCCTTCAGCCTCAAACTATGGTCTACAGAGAGAAAGAGGGGCCCTGAAGACTTCTGATGACTTTTTCTCTCTTGTAAGTAGCCTCCTCTGACTAACTTGGAGACTGGCTATCTCTAGATCACACCTTGCTTTCAATCACTTATTTAATGGTGGCCCTCTGGATTGCATCTGTAGGGCTCCCCACTGAGCTCCTGACACCCAGCAGAGAGCTGGGCACACAGGTAGTCCTCAACGAAAGCTTCCCGGATGAATGGAGAGTGGAATACGTGGACGATGACACAAAGAAGTGGGAAAATCTTTCTTCCTGAATAAATTTGCAAAGTGTTGCCCGGAGATTACATAGGCTGAAAGCTCTATTTCTTGGTCTCCCTTGTACTTAAAATATTGACAGCAAAGGAAATTGCAGAAATTTTGACCAAGACCCCCTCACTTCCACAGAGGCCTTCGTTGATCAGCCCTCACCAAGGTGTATTAGGGGAATAGAGACTTTGGCTTGAGTACCTCTTTCTGCAAACTATTAAACTATTTTGAAAAAATAATGGCAGCAATTTGGAAAATGTAGAGTGCAGTGTGTATATATAATATATTCTTTCTATCATCTTATCTATCTACCTATCTATCTCTATCATCTATCTATATCTAGCTACCTATCTACCTATCTTACATTGTTCTCTAAAGTTGTCTCAGATAATCTGTCAGTGGCCCAATGCTTTTACATGGTTTTTATTTTCCTGAGAGCATGTCCAGGGAAAGACCTGGTGACCCAACAGCCAGATGAAGGACCTCAAATAACTTGCCTATTGGTGGGCATGGCTCAGAGATACCAGCTATAGAGCAGAAAGCGTCTTGCACTGAGTCCGGAAACCTGGGTGTGCACCTCAGCTGGCTGACCTTGGGCAAGTCACTCTGCAGATGCCAGTTTCCCCAACAATAAAATGGGGGAGGAGGGTTCCGCCCCAATTTCCCTCCTCTAACTTCCTGAGCTCTCGTCAGCTGAGACTTCAGGTTTGCCCCACATGAGGTCCTGTAGTGAGGAGAAGCGGAGGGCAGGCAGGAGTGAGCGAGGGGCCTCTCTGCCTATGTGGAAATCCACGGCACACTTTTCTTAAAGATGAGAAGTCTTATGTCAATGACATTAGTCAAGATTTTACAGTTCTCCTGATGGTCTCTTGGAAGCCCTGGTGCTTCTGGAAATCATGCAACTTGTGATAAGAATTCTCTGCAGGGCTGCCTGACAATAGAAGGAGGCAGTAGGCCAGGCTGGGGAACCCCCTGCCATCCTCATCCACTCAGGCAGAAGCAGGATTTCTCCCACCCAAGAGGTTTCCTTGGCTTCTGGGGGCTCACAAAGCTGCTTGCAAGAAAGAATATTTAGTCCAAGCTGGGAGGAGTGGTGATTTTGATAAGAAAATCAAGAGCTCCAGCCATGCTTCTAGCTGGCCCCTAAACTTGACCCTGGCTTTGAGCTCCGATATCGTTGGAGGCCCCGGCCAGCTCACCCCATCCCACTACCGGCCGCCAGGAATCCCTGAATGGTCCCCAGCCCCGGCCTCTCTGACCAACCGAACCCTGGGGCTGAGGTTAAAAACTGGATTTAGTTCCTTTCTGTCCCAAAGCCTCAGGAGCCCTGCTTTGTAGTTTGGGTCCACATGTTTCAAAGAGCCGTTTTCTTGAAATAGCATTTCTTCTTTCTTTCTTTTTTTTTTTTTTATTGTATCTCGATGCTAGAAAAAAAATGGCACAGAATAGATATCCAGATACAAATGGACATTTCCACAAACATCTTACAAAACAACATCAAAGTGAAGAATACAACTGTCTATGCTTCGGGACATGGGGTCTTTCTCAGAGTGCTCATTTAACTTTCCAAAGCCAGCCACAAACCTACGCGAGCCCCATCCACCCAGGCATGGATCTGCGAGGCTCCAGAGCGCTGTCTTGACAAATCCAAGCAGGTCATTGTGGTTAATAACATTGGGACACGTATTTCAAAACATGTGTAACAGAGTGGGTTTTTTTTTTCTTTTTGCATTTGAACAACAACAGAAATAAAACCCCAAAGCAAATAAAATTTGAAATGTAATGTAAAACCATGGTCCTCTGGGACCTTGCTAGAGTGACCATGTCTTTTCAGGGAGTGGTGCCAAATGCCCTTTGCAAGTAGTTTGAGGATGAAGGTGACCAGGGACACAGAGTATCAGAAATCACAGCATTGGAGGTGGCGCCCAAGCTGGCTGCCTTTTGACTGACCCCTTGAGGTACTTTTAGATGGAGACTGTCTAAAAGCACACTCTCAGCATTTTAAAGGGCTGAGATAATCTTCTTAACTTCAAGTCTAAAAAAAAATAACAAATAAAATTTTATTTTTAGCATGCAGCTCATGGTGCCTCCAAACCAGGCAGAATGGAGGGATTCCCTCTAAGTCAAAGCCACCATATACTTGGATACAAGCCAAGCTCTGGGTCCGGCAGGGAGAGAGAGAATACTGCTAGCATCCGATTATCCGCTCACTTGGTGGGAACAATCTGGACTGGATGCTTGGAGTTGGGAAAATGTGTGAAATGGGAGCGCTGGAAAAAAGGGAGAGAAAGCAGGCATTTTCTGTCCCCACTGGATCTACTGAGCTGACATGCTGGTGAACATGGACTGTAAGAGGACTTTACTAATGTGCTAATTATGCGGCAGCATTTTTGACGTGCCGTCTGCATAATCCCCATCTCACAGAGATGCTCCAAACGACCTGAGGACATTTGGGTTCTGAAACATGGTCACTCTAGTCTCGTCAGCAAATAAAACATGGATGCAACGTTGCAACGAAAGAAAAGATGTCACCACGATAGCCGTTGAGCTTGAATGACAGAAATGAAGGACGCAGGTCTACACATCTACTTAGCTCTTGACTTCAGGTTTTAAAAATTCAGAGTTAACAAAGGAAAATCCTTCGAATTCTGATTGGTCAATATTCCTGATGACTTCCTGGTCGGGAGGTGTTAGGACGGGTGGATGGCGGGTGAAAAACCGGTCGAAGTTTTCAGCATTTCGCCCACACTATGAGAGGGGAAGAAAAGAACTTGTGGTAGGTGGAAAAACAAAAATGAAAACAAAACCCCAAACAAAACAGAACCAAACAAAACTGGGCTGTGGTTTTCTCGGATCCCTTCCCTTTACCACCTCAGAGAGGTTGTTTCAATGATCAGAAATGAGAGCAACAGAAAATGCAAAATTCTCATGACCTTTGGTACATGACCTTGGGCTCCGGACTTTCAGTTTCTAGGGCTCGTGAGCCACCCTCAGTGTCTCTGGGCAGTCAGGAGCTGCATGGCAAAGGCATGAGATGGTGGGGCTGGTGGTATGTGGCGTGTCCCTCCCTACCCCCCATTCCCGCAAGGAGTCAGCCAGGCCCACCTGTTGAAAGAGATGGGATTAAGGTACCTGTGATGTTTCACGTGGCACCAGATGCTAAGTAATGAGCCAGTTATACATCACCTGGCAGGTCCCAGTATTTAGCAGTGGATCCCTCAAGGGCTGTCCTCTGGCTGCCAGTCAGGAACAACTACCTTTCCAGCTCCAGAGATACAGGAATTTACAAACTCTAGTCAATGAAGACAGATCTCAAGACGGGGGTTTGGTTCCTGCAATCGTTGGCCAACCATGAGGCGTTGGTTAGCTGGATACGTCATTGACCCTTAACTGAAAGATGCCTGCAGGCAAACCCAGCCACTCTCTCCAAATGGGAGCGGAGGGTGTGGGATGAAACACATACCAGAGCTTGGTGGCGCGGCTGGGAGCTAGAGAGAAAAGCACCATCGTTTCTCACCCACCCTGGGGTCTTCAGGCTGTCAGATTTATAACCCATGTGTGTTTGTGTGCATGCACACGTATGCAAGTGTGCACACACACACAGACTAATCCCCACCCAAACATTTGCACGAAGTTCTAGTATTTCGAGCACAGTGTGTGCAAGAGGCGACCACAACCTAACACAGTAGCAGCCCTAGTAGTTATGACGGCTAATATTCATTACAAACTTGCTAAATGCCAGGCACCCTAGAATGCTCTACTTGCATTACCTTATTAAATCTTCCCAAAGACCCTACGAAGTGGGCATCATCCCTTCTGGACAGATGAGGAAACTGGGGCCAGGGAGATTACGTAACTTGTTCAAGGTCACACAGTCAATGAATAGCAGAGCTACAACGTGAGACAGATCCCTCTGACATCAGAGTCCAGGCTCCTGGCTCCATTTTACACGAATGGTTTGTAGGCCATGAGTACATGACTAAGTGCGGCAGGTTGGGGGGTGGGGGAGGGAGGAGGAGTCAAGGATGGGGATGATGAGGTCTCTGGTTTGAATGATGGCGAAAATGTGGTTATATCAATCCCAGAGACAGAGAGAGTGGGAAAATTCAGAAGGACAGCTATTTTGTGTGGAAATGATGACTTTTTGTTTTTTAATGTTTGTTTACTTTTGAGAGAGAGAGAGAGGAGGGGAGGGGCAGAATGAGAGGGAGACACAGAATCGGAAGCAGCCTCCAGGCCCTGAGCTGTCAGCAAGTGGGGCCCCATCACACAAACTGCGAGATCATGACCTGAACTGAAGTTGGATGCTTAACCGACCGAGCCACTTGGTGTCCCTGAACATGATGTCTTTGAGGGATGGGGGAGATTCCAGGAGATGACCCAAGGGGGTTAGAAGTACAGATTCTGGAGCTCAGGAGAGAGGTCTTGAAAAAAAATAGCTTAAAGTACAGAACATGAAAAGCAGGAAAAAGATAATAATAATAGTCATAAAAACCATAGAGCAGTTTCCAGACAACCTGCACTTGCTAAGGGGTTCGCACACATCACCTTTTTGCTTCACATAACCACCCTGGGAAGTGGGGGTCTGATTTCCATGGGCGAGGGAGAAAATTGCCCCTAAAACCCAGAGCGGGAAGGGGAGAGCCAGAAGGGAGTGCTGTCAGGCAAGTGGGGCACTGAGGGAATCCAGCGAGAAGGGCATTGTCGTAGCTGAAATATCTCCAAGAGGTCACACAGGAAACGTTGCCGAGAGTGGGCCACCCCGCTTGGCAGTTAGGAGGAGACAGATGAGACAATGAAGAGCTGCCGCTGAGCCTGAGTCACTGGCAGAGGGAAGGGAAGTTGAGAAAGTCAAGGAGTGCACATTCTCCCTTTGCTCCTTCGAGCCCTACACTCAAGAAGGGAAGCAGAGGTATGCGGGGCGGGGTGTGCGCAGGCCTCAGCTCTCAGACGGCCTCAGCTTCCTGCTTTGTTCCTGACTGGGCAGAAGGCACCCATGAGGCCATAGCCTGCAGACTTTTACAGGACATCATGCATGCGACCGCTACAGCGCCTGGCACCGAGGAAGTGTCAATGCATTCTAGCTGTAAGCATTATTTGATTCGTGTTTTCCCTGCAGACAGCGTATGTTTCCGACGACAGGGTGTTTTCATGATGCTTAAGTTTGAAATACTGAAGAAACAGCCTTGCATTTTTAAGAGAGTCGTGTCAGGCTTGGAGAAAGAGATTAGTTTTTCCAAGTTAAATTCTTTGAGCCCTGTTGATAGCTTTCCTTCAGGTCTCAGAAAATGAGAAGTGATCGCCGCCTCCCGCCAATGCCCAGCCATGCAGTTAGGACTTGGGGTATGCTGTGCTGGCTGGTGTCAGAGGAGGGGGGACTTCTGCCCACAAAAGGAAGGACCCTCAACACAGTGTGGTCAGGATTATTGCCCAGGTTCTTACATTGCTTATGCATGTGTTTTCACTCCAGAGATATCTATTGAGTACCTATTATGTGCCAGGTACTGTGCTAACAGTAAATTAGATAGAATCTATGCCTCATGGGAACCAACCTCCTACTGGAGAAGGAAGGCAATAAGCACATAAATAGAAGGAGAATTGAGAATGTAAATAGAGGTGGCTTCATGTCAGACAGAGATAAGTAGTACTAAGAAAAATAAAGTGAGGTCAGTGATAAAGAGGGAAGAGAACACCATTTTTGAAAAAGTGATCAAAAAAAAGACCTAAATGTAAAAAAAAAAAAAGAAAGAAAAAGTGGTCAGCTCTGAGGAGATGAGCCTTGAAGCAAGCCCTCAGGGAAGTAAGGACATTTGAAAGTCTCGAGGAAAAGCATTCTAGGTGGAGCAAACAGCACGTGGAAAGGCTCGGGGACAGGGGCTCGCTCAAGAGCGTCACCCAACAGCGGTGAGGCCAGTGTGGCCAGAGCAGGGGCCAAGAGGCAGAGGGGTGAGACAAGAGGGGGCCGGGAGCCAGGCTGCGGGTCTTGCTGGTCAAGGAAAGCAGAGGATTTCCATCTCCACTTGGTAAGAAGCCGCTGGAGGGTTCTGATCACCCCACAGGCTCTGACTCATGTGTCTGTGGGATCGTTGGTGCGGCGTGCAAAACGGATGGACGGGCAAGGGGCGGGGATGCTAACCGGGAGACGGGACAGGATGGTGCTTCAGAGGAAGGTACCCCTGGGACAGACGGAAAGATGCATCTGGAGTGGGGGAAGAGGTGCCAGATTAGCTGAGGAGTCAGACGGTGGGGCCTTCCAGGAGGAGAGGATGTGTTGGTGACCCTACAACTTTGCACCTGGGCTCTGTGGTGAATGGGGGATGGGACAGAGCGCCTTCCGGGGGCAATTGGGCACTTGGGCTCCTGTATGACAGGTCTGAGAGTCCAGTGGGGATGTTGAGGGTGTGGGAGTCCCCTCACCTGCGGTGTGGGGACTGCAAAGGGGGCATCAGCTAGACTGACGGCAGAGGCACTGGGGAGGGTTAGAAGCTGGCTGTCCATCGTTTGGAGCAGAGAGACAGTGCATGGGGCCGTGGGGCAGAG
The DNA here is from genome assembly GCF_003009895.1 of Hyaena hyaena. Taxonomy (NCBI): domain Eukaryota; kingdom Metazoa; phylum Chordata; class Mammalia; order Carnivora; family Hyaenidae; genus Hyaena; species Hyaena hyaena. The sequence continues at coordinate 2,433,515 of NW_024080720.1, read as the reverse complement.
GGTGGCGGGACCCGTGGTTGGGAGTAAGGCAGACCTGCGCGTGTTCCTCTTTGGCTTGGGCGCTGGGCTCCAAACAGGCCAGCGTAGGAAGCACGTGAGCTGAGACACAGAGTCATCAGGGGCTATTTTTCTTTAAAAACCATCAATTTCCCATGCACACCACAAGGGCCTCCCCAAAGGCTGTGATAGGACACAGAGAAAACAGCTTCTGGGGGCTCCGAGCCTCCCCCCTCCCCTCTCCCTCCCCTCCGCTGCCTCAGAAAACAACGAAATCTTTAAGTGAGATAGCAGAGAGGAGATGCAAAAACAAGGGTTAACCAGAGGGGCACAATGCAGCCGGAGCGTGATTTTCCTGCTAATAAGCAGCTTACGGAGCTGGCAGATCACAGCCTCCCTAAGTGTTTCCGTGTTTTTCAAATGGAGCTGTCACTGCCCATTAGCTTCAGGAGCGCTCCCTAAATGGAGACGTCAGCCCTCGGGGAGGCACAGCCTGGATGGGCTCTGAGCCTGCTGTGTCCTTGGAGAACGCGCCGCCCTGTCACTGCGATCCAGGGACACGCGCAGCGCGGACCACACCTGCCTCTCTGGCGGCCCTGGCTGGATGGGTACTTCAGCCTCACTTGGCTACTGAAAGAAAACCCACCTCCCTAATGGCCAGGCCACACCACTGGAGCCCCTGGGACCGTGCCGGGGACCCAAGCCAACACGGTTATTTAAATCACGAGGCGCCGCTTTCCAGGGTTGGAGAGGAGAGGAATGAGGATTTTGACTTGTTGTTCAATTGTGCCTCTGAATCCGAGAACCTAGACAGTTTGAAAAGCTTTCTCTGTGAGCTGCTACATGTGAGCTCTTCCACCCCACCTCCCCTCTTCTCTTCTTTCTAATTTCTGTTTCATTGTGTTAATAACAGCTCCGGGTCTGGCTGTCGAAAGTGGGGTTGGCTTAGTCATAGCAGCAAGAGGGATCTTTCAGACACCAACCTGGATATGTCACTTCTCTGCAATGGCTCTCCATTGCCCAGAGCCTACACTCCTTAGCCTGGCTCACAGGGCCCTGGTCACCGGGTCACTAGCCCCTCAGTGCTCATTCTCCCCTCCCCAACACACCCTCCAGCTGTACTCAGTCCCCTGGGTTCCCAGAAGGCTCGTGAACTCTGTCACCGCCCAGCCTTTGCAATCAGCTGGCGAGGTGGGGGGCCCTCATAAGAATGAACACCTGCCTCCCCTCCCCTGGGGGGGTATTTCCTACACATCCTTTTTCTTTCCGGACAGATGTCACTTCCTCCAGGAGACTTGCCCTGGACCCCTCCTCTATATGGCTGGGTTGATCCCACCAAGATACAAGATATTCATCAAAAAATTGGTAGAGGGGGGAAAAAGTTGACATCAAACTATCCACCAAAAGGGAAAGAAGTTAAATAAGTAATGATACATCTATTTGATGCATTACCATGCATGCAACACACTTTGAAAAATTAAAAGGAGATGTAGAAGAATATTAAACGGCATAGTTACATATAATTACTAATTGCATACAATATGTTCCCATTCTATAAATCACACACACAAATGTGTGTGCTTACAGATATTGCATATTGTCTACATGCATATGGAGACGACAGTGTTACAGACTGCTTAATTTTCTCCTTTATCTTTTCTGCTTGTGTGTTTGAAAATTTAAAGAACAGATTTTTTAAATAAGAAAAAAAACCCACTGAAGCTAATTCAAATGAAGGAGCTATTGCCATTTTGATGCCTAGGTGCTTCTGCCCCTGGCATGGTGCTAAAGCACTGGAAATACGATGGCACACGAGGGGATCCCTGTCCTGGTCATCACGGAGCTTGTGGTCTAGTGGAGGAGACAGACACACACAGGCCACCACATGGCCCACACGACAACTGGGGCCACTGAGCACAGAAGTGAGGACCCTAAGAAGGGCCAGGAGGACTTTCTGGAGGAGGTGGCATCTAAGCTGAGTGCAACCAGAAAGAAAGACCCCAGGGGAACCTGGCCTCCATTAAGGCCTCTATCAGTGAAAACATACGTAAGCCATACAGCCTGGGTAAAAAGACAAAAGAGTCTTTTCTTTTTCTTAATGTGCAAATTCAGTGAAATTCTGGGTGGTTTTCTTGCCTTACAGAGAGTTTTCCCTGGCAGGACCACACAGGAGGGACCCACCCGGTGAGAAGCAATCAGTTAAGCACAGAGCTGTAAACACGTTGGATCATTTTTAAGTTGTTTGAAGACCAAGCTTTCTCTCCCAAGCAGTCAGACAAAACACAGCGCAGAAAGGAAAGAAAGATTAAAGCTCCCTTGTCTGCAAACAGCGAAGATTCCTTACAATGGGGGTATTTGATCTCTTGTGTCTATTTAGTTAGAAGGAAGTCAGCAAGAGAGGGGCCTTTTGCGCCGGGTAGCAAGTTTTGTGTTTTATCTAAAAATAAGATGCAATGCTTTCTTGTCTTCCAGACTTTGGTCCAAATGCCATCTCCTCCGAGGAGCTGTGCGGGATCACCTCCAGACAAAGCAGGAGCTCCAATTCTCCCTTCCTGGTAATCTCCCTCAGGGCATCACTTTTGCCCGGGAAGTAAAAATACCCAAAATAGCCCAATCTATATTACATGTTTATTCCTTTGCTTCTCTGCTGATGAATTAATTATATTCCCGTCTAGACTGTAAGCCCCACAAGAGCTCAAGTCACAGCACAGCCTTCCCAGGACTCAGGACAGGTTTGGGCCCGTGGCAGGCACTCAGTGTTGTCAGATGGATGAGTAACAGTGTCTACTAAGTGCGTCTAAGCCCGATATTGTCTAAATACTTCATAAGCACTATCTCCTTTAACCCAGTGGTTCCCTGACATCTCTGCTGTACAGCAAGGCTAAGTACCTGACTATGATTTGATCCCAGATCTGGACACGATCCAGAATCTTCCTTCAGCCTTGTACATTTCTTGCCGAAACAAACAAGTTGTTCAAAAGCACCCAGAAAAAGAAATAACAAAACCCTTTGTTATTTAACCCCCTCCATATCTTCATTAAGTTAAGATTTTAGTCTGTCCTGGATGGCTGGACAGACAGATGGATGGAGGCTTATTCCTCTTTATACAAAATATAGAATCAGTCCCTTATTCTTTACCCTGCTTTTAAGAAACACATGCTAAACATTCTCCCGTGTGAACAAAGTGTCATATTTTTCTTATTTATTCTTCACCCACGTCACTGGCTTCAAATAAACTAGCCCTCATATAGCAATTACCCCGTTTATTTGCCTATGTTTTTATAACCTTGATTCTCACGGGTTTGTGAGACAAGCAGGAAAAGGGTTATCTCCACTGAATCGATAATTTGGAAAGTTAACGACTTGGTCAGGGCCATACAGGGTCAAGGAGGGGAACCGAGATTCAGGGTCCGGTCTGTTCCATTCCGAAGATCAAAGGCTTCCTACTACATTTTACTGTCTTACAAATGACATCCGATCATGTGGCGGGAACTTAAACGCTGACTTGGGTACTGATCCCAGCTACACAACCATTAAGCAGGTGAGCCAAATTCCCTAAGCCAACTTTTTGTTATACGGAATGAACCTACCTTGTAGTGTGGGGTGAGGAAGACTTAATAAAATGCACAGAAAACACGTGACGTGGTAGCTGGCAGCTGCCACGGAACGTGGTGAACTAGTCTGATGGCAGTGGCCGTGCTCTGTGCAGTGAGCTGGTCTGATGGCAGTGGCCATGCTCTGTGCGGTGAGCTGGTCTGATGGCAGTGGCCGTGCTCTGTGCGGTGAGCTGGTCTGATGGCAGTGGCCGTGCTCTGTGTGGTGAGCTAGTCTGATGGCAGTGGCCGTGCTCTGTGCGGTGAGCTGGTCTGATGGCAGTACCGTGCTCTGTGTGGTGACCTGGTCTGATGGATGGCAGTGGCCGTGCTCTGTGCGGTGAGCTGGTCTGATGGCAGTACCGTGCTCTGTGTGGTGAGCTAGTCTGATGGCAGTGGCCGTGCTCTGTGCGGTGAGCTAGTCTGATGGCAGTGGCCGTGCTCTGTGCAGTGAGCTAGTCTGATGGCAGTGGCTGTGCTCTGGCTACAGAGAGGTCCTGCAGGCCCCGCCATGCCTCAGCCTCTCCTGGGATATTGCTGTTACAAGTACAGATGTTTAAGACACAAATGGAAGTCTTTCCCATCGAGGCTGGTGGGATATAGGAGGGAGGTGTAAGGTGAATGTCAGGCCCTAAATGGGGCTCCCAGTTAGAAGTGAGGGACAAATATAGGCCCGGGGAGGGGGTGGGCAAAAGGGACACATTTCCACTCCCCCCCACTCAAGCCTTGTTGCCTTGGAAAGACATTTTTTATTTTTTAATATTTATTTATTTTTGAGAGAGAGAGACAGAGACAGAGTGAGAGTGGGGGAGATTGCAGAGAGAGGGAGACATAGAATCTGAAGCAGGCTCCAGGCTCTGAGCTGTCAGCACAGAGCCTGACATGGGGCTTGAACTAATGGAAGATCTCCTGAGATCATGACCTGAGCTGAAGTTGGATGCTCAACTGACTGAGCCACCCAGGCCCACGCCCTGCCCCCCACCCCCCAGTGCTCAGAAAGACATTTTAACTCAGATTCACATACCAAGAAGTTGTTGTTCTTCACGCCCTCCTGTGGCAGTGGAGGGGCTTTTGTGGTTGTTTTTAAGAAACTGCATGTGTAAACAAACAAGAAACGAACATTTTTCTTTCCCTTCCTGGGTCACGCATGTCTTGATATCATGGCATCAGAGTCTTCATGGAGTCAATATTTCTGGACAATCAGTGAGCTCAGTGCCATATAAATGAGAAAGAAGGGGGGCTTAAAAAGAGTGGAGGAGGGGACTCTGAACTTACCCTACAGATGTACTCATGCACATAGGAAACTAGAAAGCTATTAAAAGAAGAAGGTAGCTCGAGGTGCAGGCAGAAAACAATCCACGAGACAGAAGGTAGTAAAGGGAGGCACCAAAATGGAACGTGCGTGCTGGCATCCTCGTGTGTGATGTGGGGTAGACGTGTGCTTGCACTCAGCCTCTCTAGGAGGCCTCCCCAGAAAGTGGCCACTGTGAGTGGCCCTGGGAAGGAGAACTAAGGCGCCTAGCTGAGGGTCAAGGGTGAGCGGAGAGGACTTAGTCTCACTGTGTAGTTTCGATGCTGCTTGGCATATTTCACTTTTTCAGGGTTTTCTTTAAAGGAGAGAAGAAGACCAGAATATCGAATAATATAATGAGGTCAAGAATGAGAAGACAAGTCTCTGAGAGAAGACCGTTCTGAGGTCGTTGATGACTCCACGGGAGAAATGTCAAAACAGAGAGGTGGAGGCAGAAGCCAGATGCACCAACCCGAGAAAAAGAATAGACTGTAATGAAATGCAATCTTGGAGGTAACAAGAATTAGCAGTTCCTTCAAAGGTTTGTGTGTGTGAGCAGACGGCAGTGGTCCTACTAGGGGGAAGGAGCAGTCCCAGGTTTGAGGGAAGGGATTTTTCCTTAATGTTTATTTATTTATTTTGAGAGGGTGAGGAAAGGACAGAGAGAAAGGGAGAAAGAGAGAGAGAATCTCAAGCAGACTCCGTATTGTCAGCACAGAGCCTGACGCGGAGCTCGAACTCACAAAATAGGACTTTAAATTCAACTGGCACTCACTTGGGCTTACTAGCTGTGTGGCCACGGGCAAGTTACTTAGCCTCTCTGAGCCCATTTCCTTACCTATAGAGGGAAGGTAGTAGCAGTATCTACTTCATAGGGTGATTGTGAGGGTGAATGAGATCCATAAAGTAGACAGAAGGCTCTGCTTTCTAGTAAAACTGAATAATTTCATAAGCACGCCTGACCCATTTTATTGTTATGGTTGTAAATAGTATTAATAAAGTCCTGCATCCATTAACTGGAGGGCCCATCTTCTTCTCCTGGCTCTGTCACGAGTCTCCGGGCCTCTGATTGCTCCTCTCTAGAATGATGGCATCTATACCCGGGTCCCGGGGCTCCTCCAATTCTTGACTTATTATCTTCAGTGGTTATTGCTGGACATATCCTAAGAGTTTTGTGCTCTCCCCCAGCATGTGACCTTCCCATCTACCAGTTCAGTTCACACTGCTGGCTTCTCTGCTGGGGGACAGCTCAAAGTCATGCACTTGGCAAGTGATTTAGGAATTTCACTTGGCCCAGGAGTCTGCCAATTCCAACTCCCCCAAAGGGAGCCTGGTTTGATCCATAGGTCTCCACGGGTGGGTGGAGGGATGGAGGGAGAGATAAACAGACAGACTCTGGGCCTCTGTGTCCTAAACAACTCTTGGCTATTTGTATGTCAGTGTCTGAAGGTAGACTAATGTTTTGATGAGGATCCGCGTACGCTTCCACACTCTGAATAACTGAAAGAACAAACAGAGCCGAGAGGGGAGATGTCTACTCCTTAATGAGCCCGTCTTGAGCGCCTCAGTTCAGATGCTGCCATGCCCTGCTCTCGGAGGGTATTCAACGTCTGCTGTCTTTGTCAGCCTTGAAATCAAAGCCTGAAGGAGCAGGCGAGATTTGCATCTTTGAAAACCCTGCCAGTGAAGTGTAAAAGGTGTGAATATGTTACTTGTTTGTTGCAATATTTTAAAATAAATTTTAAATCATTTGAATTGTTAAGAATATCTAGTCTCTTTCTATTATGTAACAGACCCCAATGGGTGGTAGTATCATGGCTCCTTCCCACCGGCGCGATTTCAAACCTTAAAAGGGGTTCCAAGTGCTCCTAATAATCTTTCCAAGGATACTGGGCAGTGCAGGGTCCGCGGTTCAAGCACCTGCTAGCTGCTGGACCTTGAGCAAACATCCTAACCTCTCCAGGCTGCGTGCCCTCATCTGTCATACGGTGACAATGACACCTACCTCATAGAGGATTAAATGAGGTAATGCCTGGAAGGCACTTAGAACGCTGCCTGGCACAGACAAGAACTCAATATTTTGTCCAGTATATTTGAATTGTACGGGTTTCAGAAGAATGACTTTAAATCCCAGCTTTCCAAAAGGTATTGTTCTCCTGAGCACTTGGTGCTTCCTAGGGGAGCCAGGATCTATTCTTAAATAAATCGTATTAAGTAGAAAGTTCGCCCCCTTTCTTAAGCCTCGCAATTGGAGTTGTAATAGCAAACATACAAAGGTTACACTTTGTGGCTTCAATTCAGAAATGTCACCACATCAAACACACATTCAGACATGCACTCAGAGACACTTACTCATACGGTGTAAAGGGCAATTAGGTTCAGAGGAGAATGTCACATGAACAGAATTGCAGCTCATTAAAGCAGTACTTGAAGCTTTCGACCTTGGCTACATAAACAATGTTTCCAGATGACAGAACTGCCGAGAAACCAAGTCCTGCGAGCATGATTTAGTTTCCGAAGCAATTCGGCACCTAGACTCCTGGGAGATGCAGGCCATGATATGTGATCAGATAGCCATGCAGTGTTTGGGAAACGCTATGACATGAAAGGCTGCCGTGATGTAGAATGGGGACCGGGGGCTCTGCGTTTACAGTCTGGAAGATCCCAAAGCTTTGCTGATGTGTAGATGCCTGAAAACTGTACGGGGTTTTATGTCAAGTGACAAGGCGGACGGGTAACGCGAGCAGAAATGATTGGAATCGGTCTATTGTACAAGGATGGGTTGGAGTCAGTGAGGCCTGACATCCGGGCTAGAATGAATGGAAGGAGTGAGCAATGCCGATCATGTCTGGATGGTCCCAGACAGCTGCCCAGGACGAATGGCTGTAGGGAAAAGGTCTCTTCTTAGTGTCTATTCTTAGAGAGCTGCACTCCTCAAGCCTTGCCCAGAACGAATGGGCCATCAGAGGGAGCACACTTTAGATCTGAGAGCCCCATTCACTAGCGGGCAAGTCGCTGTGCATACACCCTAATAGTTAAGACTCCGAGGACTATAACGAAGCAGGGCGTCCTTGTGACCTAGTTACTTTTCTCTCACCTCCTCAATTTGCTGCATCTCTGCTGACAGCTGGGGAATGGAGCCCAAGGCTTGTGCCTCTATCCAGTTTTCACACCAAGTTTTGCACTGGGCATTAGGGACACTGCCAGACTTCACTAAGGCAATTCCTAAAAGTATACGAATGCCATCAAAATCTCAATCAGGCATTTTGATTTCACCACGCCACATCAGCCTATCTTCTACGGGGACATCGAAGCACCACATATTACCAATTCTGCGAGCAGACGTGCTCACCCCTGGCCTCAGTGTACCCTCTGCTGCAGCACGGCCACATTCTGAACTATTCACCCAGACCCGGGGGCTCTCTGGCTACCTCCCCCAGCACGCGCAACCTCCCAGACTGCCACGGAATTTACACTGGCAGAAGGAGGAACAGCCATGCCCTGCTCTGTGCCCTGCATGCCAGCACCCTGAACTCCAGACACCTTCATGACAACCTACTTCATTCATTCGTCCTGCTTTTCGTCAGGACCAGCAACTGGCTACCACCTTATACTCGAGGAGCGATTTCGCAGGCAGTGGGAAGGGATTATCCTTCATCCATTCCTTCATGTCCCTGGCATAATTACTGTGCATCCACAAGGTGCCAGGAACCGGGAAAGGCTAGGTTTGCCAACAGAAACACAATCTGAAGGCTCTCAAGCAGCCGTGTCCCACCCAAGTGCCCACTGGCTCCCACCTGGATGACTGCAACAGCCTCGAACCAGTCTCCTGATTTCACCTCTGCACCTACAATAGTCAGAGTGATTCTCTGGAAACCCAAAGTCGGATCATGCCATTTCTCTGCTCAAAGCCCTCCAAACGCTGCCCATCTCAGCCGGAGTAGAAGCCACAGATCCTACAGTGGCCTGAAGCATCTGCCCCTTCTGTGGCCTCACAGATATCATCTTCTTTTCCCCCTCTCCTTGCCCACTTGGATCAGCACTTGGATTCTGTGCTCTTCCTTGAAAATGCCAAGCAAGCTTTTGCCTCAGGGCCTTTGCACCTGTTACCACTGCCTGAACCATTCCCCTCTCCCTCCAAGATATATACATGGCTCACACAGTCCCCTCACCTTCCTCTCATCTTTGCTGAAATGTCAGCAAAGCTTTCCAACCACCTCTCTCTGATCCAGCTCTCCCCATCCCCACCCCTGCTTTGATTTCCTCCACAATGCTTATCAACTTCTAACATATTTGTTGATTTCTCTTTTTTCTTTTTGTTCCAGTTTATTTATTTTGAGGGAGAGACAGAGAGAGTAAGCAGGAGAGGGGCAGAGGCAGAGAGAGGAGAGAGAGAGAGAGAGAATCCCCTGCTGACGGCATGGAGCCTGGGCTTCCAACACAGGGCTTGAGCCCACGAACCGTGAGATCATGACTTGAGCCAAAACCAAGAATGAGACGCTTAACTGACTGAATTACCCAGGTGCCTCTATTTGCCAAGTTCTGTTTATGGTTTGCCTATTCCTTCTAAAATATAAGTTCCAGGAGAGCAGGAAATTGTATTATTTTCACTTCTGTGTCTCCAGCACTGAGAATGGTACCTACCTTCCATAAACACCTGCAGAGAGGATGCCCTGGGGCTCTGGGGGACATCCCAGGAGGACAGAACCAGAACATGCTGCTTCTCAACCCACCGCTCCACCACTCACTCAGCCACACACACCGCCTTCTAGCACACAAACTAGCACCGCCCACCAACACACACTGACCCACAACAAGCCTGCCGTGTGGCCCGAACCACATTCACCAGCACGCTCTGTACTAGAATCACACATCCCTGCAGCACAGCCTTCACCATCCTACACGGCGCAGCAGTTACAATAGGACCTGCCTCTCGGCCCGCTGGCTGGCGGCACCCGCTGGACCACACTCTGGCGTCGGCTACGCCAAGGGCCTGGCACGTGTGAAAATATGCAGCACCTCGGGCCCTACCCCAGACCCGCTGAATCAGAACCCATACTGTAACCAGGTACCCAGGTGACTCATGTGTGCACAGCAGAGTTTAAGAAGCTCTGCTAAGCGACTCCAGGGCACCCGTAACACTGAACTGGGCAGCCACGGGCTGTGGGAACCACGGCCCATGATCCAAAGGGCAAGGATTCACGTGCTGCGTCACCGATCCTTCCCCACACTCTCCCCACATGTGCACAACCACGCGATGCCATGACTGATACAACTCAGCACTCAGATCGAGCCCTTTAGAAACATACACAACAACCTATGCATTTGAGATGCCCTTCTGCACATGAGAAAAACACCCCAGGTCCTAGTGTATATCCCTAAAGAATCCCTTATGTTCCTTTCTGCACAGAGCACCGCAGCCTCTTACCTTACAGCCGTTCATAGATTCCTTCATTTATTCAGTAAAAATTATTAAGTGCCTGCTCGGCTTTAAACCTTATGTTAAGTACCAGGAATCAACCTTGACAAAGACAGTCAGAACCCTTCAGTCCTAGTCAAGAAGACAGACATCACGCTGAACAAGCAATTACAATAAAGTGTGATGAGTTCGTTGATAGGACACTAGCAGAGAATCAATAAGAGCCTCCCTGAGGGGGTGATGTTCTCCTGATCTGACGAGGGGGAAAGAGCCAGCCACCAACAAGGATTGGAGGATGGAGGTGGACGTAGCGTGGGGAGGGGTGTGGACATCCCAGGTGGATGGCTGTGCCCGGACAGAGCTGGGAAGGGAAGATAGGCATGATTCCAGGGAGCAGCAGAGAGCCATCAGGGAAGCTTTAAGCAAGAGTGACACAGTCAGAGGCACATTTAAAAAAAAACCACTCAGGTATGTGAAAGAATGCATCAAAGCTAGTGTATCTCAGTAGTTATGGACAATACTCCACATACAGCTCCTTGCCATAACAGAAGATGGCAAACCCCGTCGATGAACCTCCAATAATAGCACCCTTCACTGATGTTTGAATATAATCCTCTGTTATTACCCCGTGGTGTTTTTTTTTTCCCTCCCGCTGCACTCTGCTTAATAGCATGCATGAATCAGGAACACTGACAGATACATGCATGCCTTTTAATAACCCACAAGGCACATGGCACTTGCACACACTTACCACGGGCCTTGGGGAGGGTGTGTGGAAGGGGAAATGTGAAATCCTCGAGTGGGAAGAAGACTGAAGGCCGGCACCCACCACTGAAAAGCATATGTGCAGGCTGAATTGGAAGAGGGGGTGGTGCATCCATTATTTTTATTTCTAATTCAATCTCAGGGAGCAAGGGCAGTCCGTTCCTGCTTCCCCTTAGAGCCGGTGGCTGAACATCTTGAAATATACAGTGCAGGGCAATCACTATACTTCGAAAGCTGCTGATCAGCCCACAAGAGGTGATTCAAGCCACTTGCTGGTTGGAAACCATTATCAAATACAGAACAGGCTGAGGGTCCCATTGACCTCTTATTAATTATTGTAGTCTTTTTATAACATCAGTGGTCAGAACAGCTACTTTTTCCTAAGTATCTTTATGAGCCAGGCACTGGCTAGATATTTTTATATTCATTATTGCTCAGCAGGAAGTTTCAAAATATTTACCCAGTCCGAATGGACTCCATTGTAAAGAACCAGTACTAACAGGAGCCAGTTAAATGTCAACCAGACTTTGAGTCATCACTACTCCCCTCAATTTTAAACTGAGCCCTTGGGCCACATACGACTTGTGGATGTGTTTACTTCGGCCTGAACTGGATTTAATTTTTAAAAATTTGTGGCTGATATATCAAAAACTAGTGAGCTCTCATCTAAAAATCTTGATGTAGATAAAGCATGCAGAGTCTATTTCCCCGCAGGGCAAACCTGGCTCTTAGAAGCCCAGAAAAAGGTAGTTGTTATTATGGATAATTAAAAAAGAAGATTATGATCATTAGTAATGGTCAACAGGACCCTGTGACTGTGCAGCTGGAGGTGAATGCCCTTGGGGCTTTGTAGCCAACTCGCCAGTCCTGCAGTCTGTCTGTGTCTCCAGCTACTCCCTCTCTCCTATTTATGTTACCTGCCTGGCCTCGGAGGCACCAGAGCCAGCGACCTATTCCAGGAAGGCACAACCCCTCACCCAGACTAGGTGAGAACCAATGTCTTCCCCTTAAAGAAATTTTCCTCCTTGCTATGTTCCCCCAGCCTCTGAGCTTTTAACACTGAACTCCACAGCACAAAACCTCAGCCTTGGGGCACATCAGATTCACCTGGGGGGCCCCACCCCCAGGGTTTCTCATTCATGGTTTCTGGGGAGGGGCCCGAGCACTTCATTCCTCAGATTCCCGGAAGATTCTGCTGCTCTGGAGACCACACTTTGAAAACCACTGCTCTACAACTAAAGAATGAACTCTACCCAGAATGGCACCGGTGCAATGCTGGTTGAGATAAGGACATTTGCATCTTTCCACCAGCCAAGTGGGGGGAAGGGTCCACATTTTGAGACATCACAATCAGCCCACGAAACCCCTATAAGTTTTGGGTCCCATCTCTGAGTTCCCAGTTTCCTGAACAGAGAACCTGTTCTTCTCTCCCAGACTGCCATTTTGGTCTTTTACCAAATGGTTCGTTAGAAGTGACAGTCCTGCCTAGGACATGCAGTGTCCCTCTGTGACGCCCAAGGCACCTATGGACATCATCTTTAGGAATAGCATCAGCTGGACTCGACACCGTTCTACCCCTCAAAGACCCTGCACCCCAGACATCAATCAATGTGTGACGTGGCTGACAACAATCATTATCAAGTCTCCAAGAGTGAGGACTGTGTGCCCGGCATGCACTGAGCGCTTTATGTGTCATAACGACTCTCTGATGCAGAGACCATTCACATCGCTGAATCACAGGTGATGAAACGGGGGCAAGCTTATCCAAGGTCACCAGCTCTAGAATAACCAAGAGATGTTTGTTGGACCCACTGTAGTCACTTAAGGGTCAGACACTATTAGAGATATTGTGCTCAATCCCGTGCCTGTATTTGAAGACGCATGTTGGTGACCTGGAAGACAAATGGCACATGCAGGTGATGTCATTTGGGACATGCTTGCAGGTGGAAGGTGTGCATGTATGTGTGTTTGGGGGGGGCAGGGGGTTCAACCTGGAAATCACAGGACTCGAGAGTATAAGACCAGCATCTGCAAATGTCTGAAGGATGCTCTGCAGAGAAAGAGGCTGTGGAGGACAGAATAGGCCAGAGGGATCGCAGCTCTGGGGAAGCTGATTAGACACCAACATGTAAGTTTGCCACAATTAAAAAGGCCGCAAGGTGGAACTGGCTCTCTCTAAATAACCTGGCTTCCTAACTCCAGGGAGTATCCAGAGAGACACAGGACGCATCAAGGATGCTGTAAAGCAGGGATGTTAATGGTGTGAGATGGCCCGGAAGGTGCAACACCGGGGAGATGTGAGAATCACCTGGGAGGCTTTGTTTGTTTGTTTGTTTAATTTTTTAATATGTTTTTATTTATTTTTGAGAGGAAGAGAGAGTACAAATAGGTGAGAGGCAGAGAGAGAGAGGGAGGCACAGAATCTGAAGCAGACTCCAGACTCCAGGCTCCGATCTGTCAGCACAGAGGCCAATGCGGGGCTCGAACTCAGAAACTGCGAGATCATGACCTGAGCCAAAGTCAGGGACTGAGCCACCCAGGCACACTACTGGGGAGGCTTTCCCTGTTCCCTCGCACATCGGCCGAGTGACCCTGGACAGAGCATGTAACCTCTCCGAGCCTCCATTTTCTCTTCCAAGACACTGAGTAAAGCACCTATGCAACAGGCTGTGGCAAGGATTTCATCAGATGCCACATGTAGAAGTGCATAATACGGTGCCCGGCACCTAATAAGTGGCCAAGAAATGAATAATGATATCATAATAACTACTGTTATCGTCATCGATCTTACAATTTCAGGTTTCAATGACAGTGTTTATGTGCACGTTTCAGCCTCAGTAGGCAGTTTCAGAGCTCATAGTAAAGTCACCGGGTCTCCGCTCTTCTTTGTCTAACAAAGAAGTATCCTGTCTGGGGAACTGCAGTCCGGATTAACTCAGGGTGAACTCCTCCTCCCCGTGTCTGACAATATGTCTGGCCGAGTCTCCGGGGATGGAAAATTCTCCCGTGGGCGCAGACTGTGGAAATGGGAGGCCTATATTCTTATACTATAGCCATTGCCTCACAGCTGTGTCTACACTCAGAGTCTCCAAGAGGCCTACGAGCAGGACGGCGTTTACTTTTATTCGATTTCGCCTCGGGTGGGAGGCGGTTGGTGGTGTTATCTTATTTACCGCCTCGGACTGTGTGTTTCAGAATTAAACTTAAATACCGTAACATGACCTTTCCAATGTCGTTTGAAGAGAAAATGATACAGTCGAACCAAGGAAAGAACCAGGGACTCTTTGTCACGGTCCAAAACCAGACCGTGCTCACCGAAAAGCCATCTCCAAAAAGTTGCCAGTGAAGACAGTCATAATAACTGAAACTACAAAGCACCAGCTCGTATCTAGCATCTCCCACATCTGCAGAGGCCGGGCTGTGCGAACGGAGATCTCCATGTTTGTACCCAGTGACTGTGTGCATTGACGGGAGCACTTACAGACAGATTTGAGAGGGGCATCGATGTCCACCCCTCAGAACACCGAGGGCACACACAATCGGGAGACGAGAGAGTATGTTATGCGTGTGAATCCAAGAGTCAGAGGGAACAGTTTACTTACGGCTTTTGGCTTATACGGGGGCTGAATCTCTTTGCGTTCAAGTTTCTCCCAATCAATATACCGGAAAAATGCATGCTCTTTTATATCACGTTCACCTTCAGGTCCACAACCCAGACGTTTGCCTGGGTGTTTGGTCATCAGCTTCAAGAGAAGAGAAAGGTTGAATTTAATGAACTTCGGAGAAGGACACGTGAGCTGCTCAGAAATGAGGAGTCCAATGAATTAGGGAAGAAAGGACAATGAGAGACTCAATTTTTATCTTCTCTTTTTCATTCCAACAATACTTTCCTAGAGAGGTCTTTATAATCAGAGGACCCAGTAACAGTGCCTGCCACTCCTTGTCCCAAAGCAAGATTGCTTATGGTTAATCAAAATTAAGCCCCAATGTGGCCCTGAACTTCAAGTTAGAAATGTCACACGATGCATTCTGATTTAAGAATGAGTTTTATGCAATTACTGGTGCATTTAATGAGGACAGTTTCAATATCTTCAAATGTCCCGCCTCCCACCTTGAGAAAGCTGGAGTGTGACCAAGGCAAAGGCCACATTCATTCTGATAATATTTGCATTTCTCAGTAAAGCACTTGTGAAAATGACAAAACAGAAGAAAAAATATTAGTCAAATGGACCCAAGTTTCAGTAATTACTTTCTGAAAGCTCATTAAATAGTCAAAAGCTAACCCAGCTCATTTTGCTTGTATCACACATTACACTAAACTCCACTGAGGTTTCTTTGGTGTTCCATTTAAATCACTTAATTATCAGAACCCTCCATCTTTGGGTCTCTGAGCCAGTGCTAAATAACAAGATGAATAGATGCTCCAAGATGAAACTAGACAGGCTTCCTCTTGTAAATGAATCCAAAGCAGCATGAAAATATGTCTGATCTCAATACTTGAGCAAAGGCACAGAGAGCAAAGATGGAGGAAACCCAACAAGAAGACCTCAAAGAGGAAAAACAAGCAATGGAACATACAAGACCAAGAAGCCTCCCAGAGTTGACCCGACACCATGATGTCAGAGTCCTTAGACTGTAGCAAAGAGATGAACCCAGCAATGTATAGCCTACCCTGTTGGACATTCAGCTTAGTCTGATTCCTGCTTCCAGATAACTTGTCATCAGAAACTATCCCCCTAAACACACACACACACACACACACACACACACACACACACACACACACACACAAGCACGTATTCTCCATATGTGCTATTCTCAGGGGGAAAATAAGTGGGAACTTCTAGTCTAGGCTTCTACCTGATTTGCATGTACCTGATTCCCACAATAACCCAGTGAGATGGGTTTATTATTTTTCCCATTTAAATGACCAGGCAATTGACATTCAAAGAGGTTAAGCAACTAGCAAGGACTTGGAGAGGTAAGAAGTGGCAGCACTGAGCTTGGATCTCACCTCTGCCTTCTCCAGAACTTGGGCCTTTATGTTATTTTTAAAAGTTTATTTATTTATTTTGAGGTGACAGGTGGGAAGGAGCAGAGAGAGAGAGAATCCCAAGCAGGCTCCGTGCTGTCAGAGCAGAGCCCTATACGGGGCTCAATCCCAAGAACCGTGAGATCATGACCAACTCAACCAACTGAACCACCCAGGCATTCCCAGAACTTGGGCTTTTAATAACAAAGCTCTTCGTATGTGGGCTCCCCAGGGATATTTGTGGTGTGGCTTGGCCAGGAAGGGCTTATTGAGGGCAAGCACATTGGGTCAAGCCCTAACAGCTCTGTAGGGTTAGGATAGGAGGAAAGGAAGGGCTATGAGGTTTAGGTTAGTACTACCAGTAATACTACCAATGATGGCCTCTGTGTACTGAGTACTTCCTGTGCACCCAGGATCCATGCTAAAGGCTTCCCAGCCATTACTCTTTCACCTTTATTTACACTTTACAACTATTATCATCCTTTTCCAGATAAGAAACCAGTCTAGAGAAGTAGTCATTTGCCCAGAGGCACACAGCTAAGTAGCAGAGCCATGCTTCCAGCAGATCCGCCCCATCCAGAGCTCTAGCTGCTCTTTTATGCATTCTGCTTGCTTTTGTGAGAACATGTGGCCAAAGGGGGCCTCTGTCTGCTTTAAGTTTGTTCAAAGTAGGAGTGCATTCTGAGCAAAGTTACACTAATTTTTTTTTCCTGGCAGAAAATAGGTCCTTTAACGGGAAGGATATATAAAGAAAGGACTTCAATGGGAATGGAACGTTTTTCAAAAGCCTAGCTCAATTTCCGTGTAAGGACAAGGATGGCCAAGCAAAGAAAAGCCACTGCAGAATCATCCAGCACTAATGTGAGTCTCTGCCCAGTTACTGCACTCAGAGCCGATATGCCTGAAGCCAGGCAGACAGCTGGGTTTAATCACTGTTCCCATCTCTGGTCACCTCCCAGATGCATCCCCTGGGGCCTGTGGTTCCGGAGGAAGTGTTTGCTGTTCGCTTGAGTGTCATCTCTTCTTTGGAGCCTCAACCTTGAAGAAAGAGCCCACACTGGACTCAGCCCACTCGATTCAGAAAGGTCCTTGAACCCAATAGTAAAAAGAAGTCACCCCAGTTAATCCTGAAGGTTATGAGTCCTAAATTAATAGAAATCTGCTCCACCAGGGAAACCGCTAATTGGAGCTGAAGCTGAATGCAGCTGACCTGGAAAATCCTCTCTCCTCCATGACCCACTTATAACCCCCAGCTGTCCCAGCAGGGAAGAGACGTGAAGGGGAATGTCTTGAGCATGTATTAAGCACCTACTATGCGCTGATACCACACAAGGAGCTTTCTCTTATGTTACCTGACTTAACGCTCTCAGACAACTCAATGATCAATGGGGGTTATTATTCCATTTTTAGAGATAAAGAAACAGAAGCTCACAGGTACAGAGTAGGAGCACACACCTAGGAAGTGGAAGGGTTGAGATTTGCAAAGGGTCTTGAGCTCCCAAATCCCCCACTTGAAACAATTCCTATGGCCGTGTCTGCATACTTAGATGCCAAGAAGGGCCTGGCATGTAATGTAGTAGTGCCGGCATTAGTAACAGTAATAATAATAATAATGGCCCATGGATTTTGGATCAGAATGCCAGGCTCTGTTTAAGTGATCCACTTGTATGAACTCATTTAGTCATCAAAGAATCCTGTATGGAGTACTATTATTATCCTCAATCCACAGATAAGGTTGAGGAACTTCCCTACAGCCATAGGGCAGCTGATGCCAAGACCAGGACTTGAACCCAGATGAAACTGGGCCAGATGGGGATTTCTGCAAATTGGAAAAGGCATGCCCTATCTAAAGGGGACATGGGCTGCCCATCCAGCTGGCTGGTGCTTTATAGGAAGGACGGACCAGCATGGCGGGATCAGATTTCTTAAGAGAAACTGGAAAGTTAATGTTTACAGGAAATCCCTTGCCCTTTAAATGGTGGCAATTATTACACAAACTAAAACTCAGTAGATGACCTCCACCCACTCTTCCTCCTCCACAACAAAATGTCTGTAGGGGGTCCGCCCTGGCCTTACACTGTGTCGTCTTCTTCTTTACAAGCCTCACTTAAGTTCCTAATGAACCTCTGGGTCTCTATTATCTGTTCATTTTCCCTCCCCTTGCCTCATGCTCTCAAAGAAAATATTTTCATGCAATTCACTTCAAGATGTTGGGGATTCAGACGAATTTGCACGTGGTTTCCCCAGGGGTATTTGCAGCGTAACCTATGCAGCTAAGATACAAGGCTCAGGTGATTGACCAAGAGTAAGAATCTAGGTGGTGTGACAAGGTGCTCTACCTGGAGAGGTTAGCCCAGCTAATACAAAGTGCCTGCGTTTTCCAGCTTTTCTGCGTCCACACAGCCCACCAGGCATTGACTGGGGCCAAGAAGAGTGGGGCTGGATTGTGCAGTGGGAAACCAGCAAATGCCCCAAGGATCTAAGACCGCCAGTCCTGGCTTATTCAGACACACAGGTGGGAACCCACTGGGAAGGCATGGCCATGCCCTAGCCTTGAAAATGGACCTGTCCTCTCAACTGGTGGGAGAGTGAATACTTCATAAAGGCAGGATCCATGGGCCATATTCTCTGCGGCTTTCATAGTGTTTTCACACTTCCATCAGAGCTGAAATGTTCCCACATTTGGGTAATGGGTTGAAAAGCAGTGATTTTCAAGCCACAAGGGGATTTTTGCAGACTTTTACAGATGTTCAGACAATCTCTGGGGTGAGATTGAGGTTATGTACAATCTGGAGAAGCACTTCAGGTCATCCTGATGGCACCAAGGTGAGGACCAAGGATCTCCAGGGACTCACCCAGGTCACTGGGAGCACAGTTGGCCTAATGCCAGATATATAACAAAGCAATCTTCACCAGCACACGTGTGCCCGCCCTCTTCACAGGTGCAGTCTGCATACATATAAAACGTGAATGCTTTTCGGCCCTTTGTGGGTTGGGTGAGGGAAGACAGGGGTTTTGAAGACACAACATTTGGGTCAGCGTATCCAGAGAATCCCTTAAACTAAATATTACATGATACATTGTTAAGACAAAAGTTCCACGCTGTTGGTATTAACCACACACACACACACAAACACACACACACACACACACGCACACACACACACACACAGAGCAGGGCAAGGCTGACAGATCCGTGCCGCAGACCTCTTGCACACCTTCCCATGGGTCCCAGCTCTTTGGCAGAGTCTCTGTGCTTCCTATCTCATTCACTCAGTATGCATTCCCCCGTGCGGGCTACAGCCTGGAGCCTGGCCAGCAGCAAGACAGTGTTGCAGGCAGACCTCTCTGGTACATTTGTGCAGGCTGGGAAAAAACCTCCCTTTGCTCCGGGAGGTCCATGCCAGGCTCACAGACCAGCAAGGAGAGTTCGGTCTCCATTCCCCCTGTCTCCCTGGGTGAGGCGTCCTTCTGCAGGGTCCTGGGGCTCACTCACCCCTTTGCAGATGGCCACAGCTTCCTTGGACATGGACTTTGGGTAAGCCACGTTGTGTTCCATGATGGACTGGAAGAGCTCGTCCTCATCCTCCCCTTCAAAGGGTGCCTGTGGAGCAGAGGATAGTGTGGGAAGAGAGGGGTTCTGCCTGACCCTCCCCCACTGCCCCAAACCATTGGGCCCTTTTCCTTGGGGTCCACAGTGAGGCCACACTCAGGGGCTTCAAGGGCCAGGGTAACCAGCCAAGGAAGTCCTAGGGGTCCCAATCTATGAGCTGGTATCAATCGGACATCTCTGTATAGAGAAACCATGCTGATGGGGTTGGGGAAGGACTTTTCTTACCAGTCATTTAAAATTCAATTACCTGCCCAGCCAACATTTCATATAGCAGGACTCCAAATGCCCACCAATCCACAGACTTCCCATAGGGCTGATAAGCAATAATCTGGAAAACAGAAGGCATTCCATCAGCGAGGCGGGCAGCTTCTTGTCATGACTGGAGACTGAATACTCACTTCTTTAATGTAAGAGTGGAGCATCTTGGGGCTGGGAGGAGGAGGCAGAGCTTTTCCTTTGCCTGTCATCTGCCTACTGTGAAGGATTAAATTGGCTGTTACAGTCCCAGATATGAGCCACTGTCTAAAAGAGTGACTAAGGAGCCTAGTGCCCACTCAAGCTATTTCTTTACCTTAGGAAGATGGATAGATGTCATTTACAAAGGTACCTGCAGGTTGGGAAAACATCTATGGGTGTCACATTGCCTTTTCAAAGATAGTACAGTGTGTTAATTTTATTTATTTATTTTTTTTGAGAGAGAGAGAGTAAAAGAGAGGAGGGGAGGGGCAGAGAGAGAGAGGGAGAGTAAGAATCCCAAGCAGGCTCTGAGCTGTCAGTGCAAAGCCTGATGCTGGGATCGGTCTTACCAACCGTGAGACCATGAAAGAAGCCAAAATCAAGAGTCAGATGCTAACTGACTGAGCCACCCAGGTGCACCCCAACCCAGTGTGTTATTTTTTCATTTTAATACAGTGAGTGGCATTTTTAAGAAGGAAAATGGTGTTTGTTTCTCATTACAAAAGTAATAACATTTACACAACAATGGAAATACACTTAACACTATTGAACTGTGTTCGTAGAAAAGATCTAGGCAGAAATAGACCAAAGTGCTATCATAATTTTTCTCTTGATAAATGACTATGGGTGATTCTAATTATATTCTCTTAGCTTAACTACTACTACTACTGGGTACTGTGCATTACTACTACTGAACTGAACCTTAGAAATGGTTAAGATGGTGAATTTTATATTTTTTACCGCAATTAAAAAATTTTAAGTTAAAATAGCATTCTTATTATTGTACTATTTATTTTAAAACATAGATAAGCCTGGGTGGCTTAGTCGGTTAAGCGTCCGACTTTCGCTTGGGTCATGATCTCGCGGTTCGTGGGTTCGAGCCCCGTGTCGGGCTCTGTGCTGACTGCCAGCTTTGAGCCTGGAGCCTTTTTCAGAGTCTGTGTCTCCCTCTCTCTCTGACCCTCCCCTGCTCACGCTGTCTCTCTTTCTCTCCTAGAAATAAATAAAAATATTGAAAAAAAAGACATAGATAAGCAAATAAATAAAAAACAAAAATATAGACAAGTTAAGAGAATACAATTAGTATCATCCATAAGCATTTATCAAGAGAAAAATTATGGTGACCCTTTGGTCTATTTCATCCTAGATTCTTTTCCATGAATACATAGTAAGCTCAGTGTGTATATATGTGTTTTACCTACACACACACACTTTAATATGTGGAATTTTAATGAAGTATTTTATTCAGTTAAAATTTCCATGCAGTAGTAGTTGCATGTCGATGTAATCAGTTTTTATCTCCGCACAGCATTCCCCTGGATAGCTATACCAAAATTTATGTTGCTTGTTCCCAAGGTCAGATTTCTTCTGATGCTATAATATAGATCCTTGTAATTGGATATTTGGACATTTGTCCAATTATTTCCTTAAGATAAATTCGTAGAAATAGAATTGGTGGATCAAATAGGATGTACGGTTTTTAAAAATTATTTTACTTTATTTATTTTATCTTCATCTTAATCCCCTTCCCCTATTTCCCCCGTAGCCTCCCATACCACCTCATGTCTGGTAACCATCAGTGAGTTCTCTACAGTTAAGAGTCTGTTTGTTGGTTTGTCTGTTTCTTTCTTTCTCTCCTTTCCCTTTATTCATTTGTTTTAGTTCTTAAATTCCACATATGAGTGAGATTGTGTGGTATTTGTCTTTTCTCTGACTGACTTATTTCACTTAGCATTATATCCTCTGGATCCATCCATCCATGTCGTTGCAAATGGCAAGATGTCACTTTTTTATATTCATATATTCATTATATCCACATATTCATATATATTCATTCCACACCTTCTTTATCCATTCATCTATCGATGGACACTTGGGCTGCATCCTTAGTTTGCCTATTGTAAATAATGCTGCAATAAACACAGAGGCGCATGTGTCCCTTTGAATTAGTGTTTTTGTGTTTTTTTTGAGTAAATTCCCAGTAGTGAAATTACTATATCATACAATAGTTCTATTTTTAATTTTTTGTGAAACCTCCAAAGTGTTTTAGTGGCTGCACCAATTTACATTCCCACCAACAGCGCAAGAGGATTCCCCTTTCTCCACATCCTCGCCAGCACTTGTTTCTTGTGTTTTCGCTTTTAGCCATTCTGACAGGTGAGAGTGATCTCTCATTGTTTTGGTTTGCATTTCCCTGATGATAAGTGATGCTGAGCATCTTTTCATGTGTCTGTGGGCCATCTGGATGTCTTCTTTGGAGAAATGTCTGTTCGTGCCTTCTGCAATGATATATATATTGTTTTAAGGTTTTTGATACTTAGTACCAAATTGCTAGAGCATGGCAAAGTCTAGAATATCTCTGTGACCATCTGTCTTTCAATATACAGGGGTATAAAACTATATCAAAGGGTTGCAAAGGTGATACAGTAAAGGTTCAGGGTCAGTTCTGACATTGACTTCAGACTGCTACTTCTGAGCTGTGTGGCCCTGGGGAAGGTTACTTAACTTCCTGATGTCTCAGTTTCCTCACTTTCAAAAGGAATTTTATAATATCTAGATCACAGGGTTTTGCGAGGAAGAGAGATACATGCCTCTCACACATTATATCCTTCAAATGTTAGCTGTAAGTAGAAGGTTTTCTCAGTCAGCGATTGTTTTACCCAATGAATGTGTCTGAGCGAACTTGGCTCTAAAACGAATGTCCGCTTTATTGAACTCCATCTTCTACCTAAAATCTTCTACCCTAAAATCAGAAACGCTCTCTAAGGAGAATTAGCAGCAAGAGACTGAAGGGAAGGCTTTCTGTGAGAACACTTACTGAAAGTGTTTTCACACTTTTAAAGTACTTCATGTCTTATTTGATCCTCATGACAACCTAACAAGTTAATCCTTTCACAAAGGAAAATAGAGCCTGGGAGGTGAAAGAAGTTGCCAGAAGGTGATGTGGTTATTAGTTAATGGCAAAGCTGGGGCAAAAGCCTTTCCCCCAGCTTATTCCTCCCATCAGTGGACTGGAGGAGGGATGGACTTCCCCGGGAACGCAGCTCCAGGCATCTCGTGTATCAGAACCACCCGGGAAATCTGGAAAAATCACAGATATGTGGGTCCTTCCTGTAGCGATTCTGATTCAGTTGAGGGTAACACCTGGGCAGGCTACATTTGAAGGGCTCCCCGGGGACCCTGAAGTGCAATGAGTTTCGAGCCAGAGATGACTGAACTCATGGTAGGTCAAGGACTTGTCTGATGCCCTAACTATTTAACAAAATGATGATGAAAGGAGATACGGCTCATTGGGAAAACACCCCTGGGCTCTAACACAGGTGTCCCCTGCTTTCTGAAAATTCGTGTTATCCCACTTTGCTTTTACGGAAGACCTACAATACTATCTGCTTTCGTTAACCAAAAGAAATCTGAACAGGACTTTTGCTTTTATGATAAAGGCAAAAAGCAAAACTAGAGTTCAGCGTTTGGTTTGCAGTGAGCCATTACACAAGCAGTGAGAGTGGTACCGCCAAGCTTCTACCCAGGAATGACATCCGGCATCAAGCAGCCATAGCTTTGAATTGTGTGAGCATACAGGCTTGATCTCGATTTATTTTATTTTTCTTAAAATGTTTTTTTTTTTTTTTTTTGAGAGAAAGAGAGTGCGAGCAGAGGAGAGGCAGAGAGAAAGGGAGACAGAAGATCCAAAGTGGGGTCTACTCTGACAGCAGCAAGCCTGAAGTGGGGCTTGGACTCAGAAACTGTGAGATCATGACTTGAGCAGAAGTTGGACACTCAACTGACTGAGCCAGGTACCCCTTGACCTTAATTAATTTTATATATCCACTAGCCAGATGTGTGCTAATGCATCAGAAGAGGCGAAGAGAAGTTATTTTTTGGGTTTCAAAACATTAAGAAGCTTTTTCCATATAAAATTGCTATGCTATAAAAATACTTCTTAATTTCAAGCCATTTTGGCTTAGAAAAGGTTTCACAGGAATGTTCTACTTTTAATAGAAGGGGAAATGTAAAAAGGATTATTTTAAAAGATTACTTTTAATCATTCAAGTAATACATGAATGTATTTACCTTGTGAAAAATTTAAACAGTATACGGATTGGACTAAATTTCTCTTTACTGTGCCCTTATCCTCAGAGGTGACCAATGTCATAAAATCAGTCTGTAATCTTCCAGATTTTCTATGTTTTTACGTGAATTTTTACATACTCATAAGAAGCATATAGCAGTCTTCTGTGTATTGTTCTTGTTTTCCATACATGGTATCATATTGTATTTAACATTCTGCACCTTGATTTCCCTCCCCCTGCCCCCAGTTTTATTGAGAAATAATTGGCACACATCACTGTGTAAGTTTAAGGAAAACAGCATGATGGTTTGATTTATACATATTGTGAAATGATTAAAATAAGTTCAGCTAACATCTACCTTCTCATATAGATACAATAAAAAGAAATGAAAGAAAAAAAAGGAAAAAAGTTTTCTCCCTTGTGATGAGAACTCTTGGTATTTATTCTCTGAACTTTCCTACATATCACACAGAAGTATTTGCTACAGGCATCATGGGTACATTACATCCTAAATAATCTTCTGACTAGAAGTTTGTTCCTTTTGACCACCTTCCCATATTCCCCCTCCCCATCTTCCACCTTTGGTAACCACAAGTCTGATCTCATTTTCTGTGAGTTTGGTTTTCTTTTTTAAAGATTCTACACATAAGTGATATGGTACAGTATTTGCCTTTCTCTGTCTGACTTATTTTACTTAGCATAATGCCTTCAAGGTGCATCTGTTGTTGAATGGTAGGATTTCCTTGTTTCCTATGGCTGAATAATAGTCCATTGCATATATATATAAATAAACACACCACACCTTCTCTATCCATTCATCCACTGGGGGACACTTAGGTTGTTTCCATGCCTTGTAAATAATGTCGCTATAAAGATGTGAGTGTAGATCTTTTTGAGTTAGTGTGTTTTTTTCCCCCTTGGATATATTCCCAGAAGTGGAATTCCTGGGTCGTACGGTAGTTCTATTTTTAATTTTTTGAAGATCCTCCACACTGTTTTCCACAGTGGCTGCATCAATTTACATTCCCACCAGTAGTGTAGAGGGTTCCCTTTTCTCCATACCCTTGCCAGTTCTCTCTTGTCTGTTTCATGATGGCCATTCTAACAGGTGTAAGGTGACAATCTCATTGTGGTTTTAATTTGCATTTCCCTAGTGATGAGTGATGTCGAGTATCTTTTCCTGTACCTGTTGGCCTTTCGTTTGTTTTCTTTGGAGAAATGTCTATTTGGGTCCTTTGCCCATTTTTTAAATTGGGTTATTTGTTTTGTTTCATTTCTGCTATTTAGTTGTAGGAGTTCCTTATATATTTTGGATATTGACCCCTTATCAGATATGTGGTTTGCAAAAATATTTCCCCCCATTCTCTAGGTTCTCTTCTCACTTTGTTAGTGTTTTGTCTTTTTTTTTTTTCTGTGCATAACCTTTTTAGTTTGAGGTCAGACTTGTTTTGATTTTATTGCTTGTACATTAGGTGTCATATCCAAAAAATCACTAATGAGGCCCATATTGAGGAGCTTTGTTTCTACGTTTTCTTCTAGAAGTTTCATGGCTTCAGGTCTTACGCTTAAGTTATTAATCCTTTTTGAGTTAATTTCTGCGAGTGGTGTAAGATATGGGTCCACTCTCATTCTTTTTTTTTTCTTTTTAATTTTTTTGTAATATTTATTTATTTGAGAGAGAGAGAGAATACGAAGGGGAGGGGCAGAGAGAGAGAGAAAAGAGAGAGAGGAAGACACAGAATCTGAAGCAGGCTCCAAGCCCTGAGCTGTCAGCACAGAGCCTGACATGGGGCTTGAACTCATGAACTGTGAGATCATGACCTGAGCCAAAGTTGGATGCTCAACCAACTGAGCCATCCAGGCACCCCTCATTCTTTTACATATGAATACCCAATTATCTCAGCACCATTTATTAAAGAGACTGTCTTCTGCATTAAGTATTTGTTAAGCATTAGTTGGTTATATATTGTTAAGTTTTGTTCTGGGCTCTCATTTCTGTTCCATTCTACTTACCTATTTTTATGCCAGTACCATATTGTTTTGATAACTGTAGCTTTACAGTATAGCTTCAAATCAGGAAGTGCAATGCCTCCTGCTTTGTACTTCTTTCTCATTTCTTTAGCTATTTGGGGTCTTTGTGCTTCCATATAAGTTTGAGGAGTGTTTTTTGTACTTCTTTAAAAAATGAAGTTGAAATCTTGATAGAGATTGTATTGAGTTGATGGATAGCTTTTGGTAGTACTGATATTTTAACAATATTAATTCTTCTAATCCATGAACATGGGATGTCTTTCCATTTATTTGTATCTTCAATTTCTTTCAGTAACATCTTGTAGGTTTCAGAGTAGAAATACTTCACCTTCTTAGTTAAATTTATTCCTAAGTATTTTATTGTTGTTGATGCTCTTGCAAATGAGATCCATTTCTTTATTTAATTTTCAGAAAATTCATTGTTAGTGGATAGAAATGCTACTGATTTTGTATACTAATTTTATATCTTTACTAAATTCATTGATTCTCTTCTAACAGTTTCGGTTGAGTGTTTAGGCTCTTCTACATATAAAATCATGTTATATGCAAATAGAGACCATTTTTACTGCTTCTTTTCCAATTCTGATATTTCTTTTTCTTGCCTGGTTGCTCTAGCTAGGACTTCTAGCACTATGTTGCATAAGAGTAGTGAAAATGGACACTTTTGTTATATTCCTGCTTTTTCTGCATCTATTGAAATGATATGATTCTCTTCTTTTATTCTATTAATGTGATGTATTACAATGATTGATTTGCACATGCTGAGTCATCTTTGCATCCCAGGGATATATCCCACTTGATCAATCATAGTGAATGGTCCTTTTAATGTGCTCCTGAATGCAGTCTGTTAGTATTTTACTATGAGTTTTTGTATCTGTATTCATCAGGGATATTGGTCTGTAGTTTTCTTTTCTAGTAGTGTTCTTTCTGTTATTGGTATTAGAATAATGCTGATCTAAAATAACTTGTGAGTCTTCCCTCCTCTTTGATTTTTCAGAAAAATCTAAGAAAGATTGATGTTAATTCTTCTTAAAATGCTTGGTAAAATTCCCTAGTGAAGCCATCTAGTCCTGGGTTTTTCTTTATTGGGAGATTTTTGATTATAAATTCAATCTCTTTACTAGTAATTGGTCTATTCAGATTTTCTATTTCTTCCTGATTCAGTCTTGGTAAGTTGCATGTTTCTAAAATTATTCCATTTCTTCTAAGCTGTCCAGCTTGTTGGCATATAGTTGTTCACTGTACCTTGATTTTTTTCTCATAACAATATGTCTGAAAGATCTTTCCATATCTACATATGTATCTAACTCACTCTTTTTTAAAAAAATTTTATAATGTTAATTTATTTTTGAGAGAGAACACGTTAGCAAGGGAGGGGCAGAGAGAAAGGGAGACACAGAATCTGAAGCAGGCTCCAGGCTCTGAGCTGTCAGCACAGAGCCTAATGCGGGGCCTGAACCCATGAACCATGAGATCTTGACCTGAGCAGAAGTCGGACGCTTAACCAACTGAGCCACCCAGGTGCCCCTAACTAGCTCGTCTGAATTGAATTGATGTAGTATTCCCCTAACTAGCTCATCTGAATTGAATTGATGTGGTATTCCATACTATAAATAATTCAGTCTTTTGCTCACTCCTGGATTGATAGACATTGTTCAAGTTAGTATATAGAGATGTACTCTGATCTTTAGAAGAGCTGCTTGATAATTCTTAATGTGAATGTAATATATTTTAGTTAACCATTCCTTTATTGATAGTCATTGAGGTTATTTCCTATTTTTCATTATTTATAAATAGCACTGTAATGAAGAAAGGACTTTGAACACGTATCCTATCAGCTGCATGTGTATATGTGTGAACTGCAAGCTTAGTTCCTAGAAGAGGACCTGCTTTGATAAGAATATGCAGGTTTTAAATTTTGAACCAGATATTTAATTCCATGGGACCTCCCATCACCATTGTTCCATATAAGCGACCGTCAAGAAAGGAATTCTAGAATACCCATTTCCAAGGCTCTGTGTCACATCCTTAGTTCCTTTCCTTAAAAATCTAGTAACAGATTGCAAAATGCCACTTCTCTGAGCACCAATTCAGAGAAAAAGGAAGGCTATCATCTGGCACAGATTCTGTACCATGCCATGTTGGGGAAATCCATTCTGCAACTGACCGTTTCCTTTGGGAAGGGAGGGGGAGGCACTAGAATTAAATCTTTTCCCTTTCATTTATATCTTACTCACAGCAAGGAAAATTCTGAGTCTCTCAGGGTTTAGTTATCAGTACACAGATCTTGTGTCATATGTCAGCCCAGGAAAGCCCTCTCTGTCTGTCTCTCTCTCTTTCCCCCCTCTTAACAAATGTTTCAATGTCATAATTAGGCAGTATCATATGGCCATGAGCCATCGCAGCTTGAAGAATTTTACTGATGTGCAGTGGATGGTTCTTTTTGAGTTTTATTTAAATTTTCCACCAAACCTTGATGTATTTTGGGCCTGAGCTTCTGGATGTGTGCTAAGTTAATTTGCATGTGTGATCTCAAAGGAATGAGTTAGAGTATAGGAGAAGGACCAGCCTGAGGATTGCTTGCCAGGTACCCCCTGAACCTTTCCCAGTTCTGCCATGGCCACCCAGGGTACAGAGGAGACATCAATGCCATGTGGAT
Organism: Hyaena hyaena; assembly: GCF_003009895.1. Taxonomy (NCBI): domain Eukaryota; kingdom Metazoa; phylum Chordata; class Mammalia; order Carnivora; family Hyaenidae; genus Hyaena; species Hyaena hyaena. Next base: position 2,404,589 of record NW_024080720.1, on the reverse strand, counting down.
GTGTTTGGGGTCCCATCCGCTCTCACCTCAGGGGCGATGTAGTCTGGGGTGCCACAGAATGTCTTGGTGGTCACCCCATCCCAGATGTTCTCTTTACACATGCCAAAATCAGCAATCTTGATGTGGCCCTCTGAATCCAGCATCACATTGTCAAGTTTGAGGTCACTGCAGCAGACATAAGAATTTAAAGATTTAATAAATGCTATTTATTTCAAGTCAACCAACAACCACCCATGCTGTGCAAAACACCATGCTAGGTTTTGGGGACAATAGTGGATATAAACCAGTCCTCGCCCCCCAGTAGCTTATAATATGGCAGATAAAGAAGGGTCTACACACTTGTGTGTTTTTCTTTTTCTTTTAAAAAATTTTTTTAATGTTTTTTTTTTAATTTATTTATTTCTAGGAGAAAGAGAGAGAGAGAGACAGTGTGAGCAGGAGAGGGTCAGAGAGAGAGGGAATCACAGACTGAAACAGGCTCCAGGCTCTGAGCTGGCAGTCAGCACAGAGCCCGACGCGGGGCTGAAACCCACAAACTGCGAGATCATGACCTGAGCGAAAGTCGGACGCTTAACCGACTAAGCCACCCAGGTGCCCCTGTTTTTCTTTTTCTACAGATGCAACTGTGCCAAGCATCTCATGAGGACACAATGAGACAGCAGCTCTGAGAAAAGAGATCGACAGGAAGCTAAATAAAGAGCAGAGCATCCATAGAGCTAATCTTTGTATGTTAAGGACCCCTTATATTTCATAGCAAGATATATCCTTCACAAAATTATTATTTTTGAAAAAAACTCTGAAGATCATGGAGGAAAAAAAAAAACAACTGATGGGAAGAATCTGATTTAGCTTCAAGCGCTCTAAGCTCTCCTAGGCTGATTCCTAGCACATGACCCCAAGAGCTCCGTTGATAGTTTCAATTAAAAAAAATATGTTGCACACCTAGTGTGACAGGCACTATGCTTAGAGCTAGAAATATACTGTGAATGAGATAAACATCTTGTCCTTGTTCAGATTAAATTCCAGTATAGGGGAAAAGACAATAAGTGTTCAAATCTCTAAGCATGATTATTGCAGATTTTGATGGGTGGTGTGAAGAAGATGAAGAGGATGATGAGTTAGTAACTGGGGAAGGTTTCTGTAAACAGGATGTCAGGATGTGTCACCTCCATGAAGGTTACATTTGAGCTTTTAACCTGAAGGACATGTACTATACTCTCATTCTTTTATTTCATCTGTGTGGATAGGAGAGCTTGATTATTTTTGTAAATGCTTGCACATTCCCAGCATATTGGGGTACTCCAATATCATCACACCTTCATCTTCCCTAAATGTCTACTCCAGTGTCAACACTTGGTGTTTCAGTACCAATGAGGAGAAATGAAATGTGGGCAAATCTTCCTTGATCTCAATAGAGTCCACTTTCCTGAGAAATAAGATGGTCTACTATACAATTCGGATCTCTACCTTAAGTCACCTTCATTGGGTGGTGGGACATCTGTGGTCGCTACCTATTTTAGCATCTTGTGACAAGAGCATCCCAATATTCCTTTGAAGGATCACCCTTCCCTGATTCTTGGTTGGTGGTGCTGATCCTAGCTCCTGGCTCCAGAAGTGGTCATGTGGGCCTGTTCTGGCCATAGGATGCACCCCACCCTGCTGGTCACAGTGATAGCTTCAGGAATGGCTATGTGATCCAGTATGAGCTAGTCAAAGCCATTGAGCATCAGCCCTGGCACTTTTGCTGGTATTGTCAAAAAAGAGAGGAGATCTTTTTACACTGGGATTGTTCAGGCAGTAGAATGTAAGTCTAGAAGTTCCAGGGGTCACCAGAAGAACTAGAAAACTAGTATAGATAAAGAAGAGCCTAGAAGAGAGTTGATAAAGTGAACACTCATAACATCATTTGAGCCCCTGGATCCATGCACGCATAAGTCAGATCTGTCCCCTGGACTTTTCAGTTATGTAAGCCAAAAAAATGCCTCTTTTAACAAGTTAGTTTGAATTCAGTTGCTGTCATCACTTTCAACTAAAAGAATACAATCAGAAAAAAAAAATACATTGGCACCTCCTATCTGTGTCTCTGAGGTCCATGGGGATGCCCACTTGCACCGTCTGTTTGCCAAAAGCAACAATCCATGATCTTTGGCACTGTCCATGGTACCACCCATATCCAGGCTTCATTCTTCTCTACAAGCCACAGTGGTCTCTGAATGCCAGCTTAAAATGTGAAAAACTAGATGTTGCAGCAACTTGCTTCACATAAATATGCCAGGTCTACGTGTGACTTGAATAACAGAGACCCATGACATTCCCCTCAGCTTGACCACATGCTCCAAAACAGTCAGCTGGGGCAACTAGGGAACTGATAACATCTTCATGTGTTCTAGCAAAGGAGTTTCAGGTGCCAAGGCCAACAGGTTGTGCCGCTAGGGGACACCCCAGTCATATTCACTGTCACAGACTGGCATTTTCATAGTCTACTGCGTTCTTTGGCTCAATGTAATAATCCTTCATTTCTGTTTCAAAGGGGGGCTGGAGCAATTGTTTACATTTTCAGAAATCCATCAAGGGCAAAATCATCACACATTCTAGGGATGGTGATCCATAAATAAGACTCTAAGCTTGGAAGGATCTTTGTTTGCCCTCCACCCAACATCTCCGGCCATGGTCCTCAGAGAGGGCAAGTCTAACATAATTCCTCATCCTCTTTATATAAGAATTGTTCAGTGAACTGTAGAGCTGACTGAAGAGGGAAAAAGACTTTTACCACATGAAGGTAATTTCAATGAAGTTATAACACCACACATCTTCTGTTTTGTGATTTTTTTTTTACAATTTTCATTTGTTATCAATTTCAAACATTCTGTCTCAATCAAGGTTCTTGACTGAGCAAAAAACTCAACTCTGACCATTTCAACCTAGATAGGAATTGTTAAAAAGGTATTGGGATTCACAGAATCTCCAGGGAGGCTACAGAACCAGATTTGGAGGCAAGGCAGTCAGAAACAATGCTTAACTGCAATGCAGAGCTAGTCCAGTGAAGATGTCACAGATGCCCCCACAGAAGTCTTGTTCCATGAGGCCTAATGCTGGACTCTGGATGCTGTTGCTGAGAAGTACTTCCCCTCCTGCCTCTGGAAAGGAGATGTGGCTGATTACTATGGCCACTCTCGATTCTACAGTCTCTGCCTTTCTTGGTCACTATCTTCTGATTCACGGTGTTGTATGAGTGTGACAAGTGTCAAAGCCTGGGTTATGTGTCTGCCCTTGCTGCAGGAAGGCTGTGAAAGTATCTGACATTTTCTCTCTCTATAGTAGGAGCTAAACTCTGTTTCTACACACAAATGAAAGGAATTCAGATGCTGAATGCCCTAAAAGAGTGATAAATGTCCCCTAAAAAATATGACTAGTTGAGGAAGAATGGGAGAAGGTGTAGTTATGAGAGAGAGCTTTGAGTTAGCCAAAGTCTCAGCACCTGAAATTTAATCTTTGTATTTTATGACCTGAATGGCAAAGGTCCTGGATGCCAGGTCCCAATCCATGTCACTACTAGATTGGAAACCTAGCCCTGGATTCTAACCCAACTGACAGGAAACTCTACTTCCTTTCCTGGTCCCTTGGATGGGACTGGATTTTCTTCCCATAAACTTGCAGTCTCACATTTAATCTGCTCAGCAGTCCTGAGTGGCCAGTTCTATTCTAGTCAAGATCCATCCCGCACAAGAGTTAGGTTCTAATGTCAGCAAATAAGGTGAAAATCATGTAGACCCAATGATTACCCACAATCCCCCTTTCTTTAGTTAAGCACCTGCTGAAGTCACTGGCTTGAATTAGGGGGTCATGTCACAGGAAAAATAATGTGTGCCTGTCAACACCAGAGTTCGATTTGGCACTGTGGTGGTCAAATGGAATCGGGGGCTTCAGAGGTGCCCCCACAGGGGTCCATGCAATGGTACAGGTTCATTGAGGGCAAGCATAGCCAGAATGAGCATGCGATTTACAGTTTAAATTCTTCTTTTTCTCTCTCTTTCTATTTCTTCACTGAGCTCACCCATGTGCTAGGTGAAACCACTTCTCTTCCTGACCTTCATCCCTCCACTCTCAGGAATAACTCTGGAGAGTAGGGACTCTATGTACTCAGGATGCTTGTCCTTCCCCACTAGCTTTGTATTGCCACTTCAAGGAGTGAAAAAAAAAAGCTCCTGGACTCTGCAGGCTTCTGGCAAGGTACACACTTCCCATCCCTCCATTGCACCAGTGCCCATGGTCTCCCCTCCACCATCTGCCTTGAGCCCACCAGGGTTCATCTCTTCACACCTTTTTGGTCTCATGGCCTTCGATTGCACCAAGGTGTTCAAGACTTTCAGGTCACCTATCCCTCCAGGGCCTGATCCCATGCTCTCCACAGAATTACAGACACCCCGCTCACCAGGTAGCACACACCAGCCCCCTCCCCGGCTCGACTTTACTCCACAGCACTTATCACGACCTGACCGACTGTATCTGTGGGATTTACAGATCTGTCTCCAACCACTACTAAAGAAGCTCTGCAAAGCCAGGTGGTTTTGCCCATTTCCTTCCCTGCTGCATTCACACCATCTAGGAAGAATGTGCCGCACATAATGGGCTTTTAATGAATGTATGTTAAATAAATGAACGACATGGAATTTCATGGCTAGTCACAATCTTTTCAATATATACTCGCCCATGCCAAGCACCCTTGGAAAGCCCCGTACCCCTGCCAGCCTCTCTTGCATAACCAGCCAGCCCAAGCCTGCACTGCCTATGCCATTTGCATCCATGTGGCATCAGGAGAATTGTACGCCCTGGACTCACTGACCAATAGCAGCCTCAGGCTTAGTAGTCTGCCTTGCGTGAAATATAAAACGGTATGACTCACACAGCTATGATCATACACTTGCTCCTCCAAAAACGGGCAAATGCCAAGTCCTGAACTTAATCTGTCTTTCAGGGCAAGCATTTCAGAGATTCATTTCTAAACTATAGTTACATGCAAAAGAAAAAAAAATGTTTCATAATAATAGGATCCATCAAATCTTGCCAGCCGAGATTCTTTGCTTGCTCCCCCAAATCGGGGGTCCAAAGGCAAGAGAAGGAAGTGCCAGGCCCCCACTGGTGAGCCTCCCCTTCTTAAAGCGAATGGTCTCACACTGAGGCTCTGAACCATCACTGGCGGTGGAGTCCATAGAGATCTTCCATCGCCATCTAGAGCTGCCCAAACTTTGCCAGGGCAGTGGGCGACGCTGCCTGACAGAACACATGCCTAACTCAGGACTGGAGGACTCCTCCCCCACCACGGATTCTAATTTTAAAAGCAGTTACAGAAAGAGGCAGGGAGGGAAGGAGCTGAGGGAGCCGCGAGGCTGGAAAGGGTAGCATGCTCACTTACCGGTAAATGATGCCCTTGCTCTGTAAGAAGAACAGACCGATGGCAATTTCTGCAGCGTAAAATCTGGAATTAGAAAAAAAAAAAAAGTGATGGAGAGATTCAAGGACACCATATGCCTGGCAAACCCTCAGAATTCAATACAATATTGAACCAGGCGTAGGGCATTAACATCCCACCACGGATGGTCAGCCACGTGTCTCATAAAACAACGTATGGGAGTGTAGATGTGTGGACAGAGTTGAGAGAGCCAGGAGGCTGCCTTAAGGACAAATCAGTGTGGGGACAGGGTTCAGTACTTGCTCAGTGGGGAGGAGGCCTTGGGCGGGGGAGGCCCAGGGAGGGGATGGACTGGGTGGAGAGTGACAATTTCTGTCTACGACAAATCCAGTATCTGAATAGTAACAGCTAAACTGTTGACGGCTTACTGTCTACATACCACCATTTTAGGTTATCAGCTGATTAAATTCTAATAACAGTTCTGTGAGGTAGGCCCTACGATTACCTCCCTCTTCCTTACGTGAGGAAATGGAGGCTTAGTGACAGAAAATAACTTGGCCAAGTTATATCGCTAATGAAAGGCACAACATCCGTCTAAAGGGTAAGCTCTTTTTATTCATTTTGAGAGTGAGGTGGGGAGAGGCAGAGAGAGAGAGCAAAAGAGAGCCCCAAGCAGGCTCCACACTGTCAGTGCAGATTCTAATACGGGGCTCAATCCCACAAACTGTGAGATCATGACCTGAGCCTGAAACCAAGAGCTGGACTGAGCCATCCAGGAGCCCCTAAAGTGTAACCTTTTAGTAAAGGCTGAGAAGAAAAGAGATCTTGAGAGAAGCAAAAAGTCCAGTTATACCACAGGGTTAGGCAGGGCTTTAGGGAACTATGTTAAGCTTCCTGACAATTTGTTCCGTGTGATAATGGGATTAGGGTCTGTGGTCAATTAGGCATTAGAAGGAGAGTAAGAGCCAACCCCCTGGTCTTATGGGAATTGCGACCAGATCTGGAAGCTCAAGAATGCAAACCCACCAGAATACTGTGCTCACAACCTTGGCAGGTAGGATGAGAGGGGGTAGAGCTGAACAGAACAGAAGCCAGAAAGCCATGGGAGTGACCAGATGGAGCCTTAGATTGAGCCCCGGGGGGCTTTGCAGAGGGACAATAAGATCTTAGCGAAATCCTCAGGAGAGGCTAATGCTACTAATCCTATGACTTGCTGTCCCTGTTCACCAACAGCAGGGGAGGAACATGATGAGATCCTGTTCTCAGAAGATTCTAGCTGCCTTGGGGACTGACAGGGACAGAATGGACCCAGCAGGGGAAACACAGTTCCAAAAAACCGAATCAGTCTCCCCACCCAGGAGCCACAGGGCACCGCCACAATGCAACTTGATTCCTCATCCTCTGGGAATGAGGGCAACTGAGAGAGCGGTGCAGGGCAGGGAACAAGAGTAAAAATCTGGGTCAGAATGTGGATCTGTCTCAAACTAGCTCTGTGATCTTGAGCAAGTTTCTACAAACTCTCTGGGCTCAGGCACATACTAAGCTCTTAACAAATACTGACAAATGAATAAACAAAACCTACAAGGATATCCCCCAAGGGATCTATGGGGCCTTTCCCTTAGGAGTCGGGGCAAAACATCAGAGATAAAAAAGAGCTGTGGTTTTCAAGCTTCAGGGTCTTAGCTGGTGGGGGGGGGGGGGGGGGGGGGGGGGGAGGAAGAAGGATCCCATATCAAGCAGAATAACTTTTTCCCCTGGCCATACATGTATCATGAAGCAGCTCAAGATGCTAACAATCCCATTTAGCTAAAAATCCAAGGGAACTAACATGCAAGGATCTCACAGGGGAAAAAAAAGCAGAGCACAAGTTTGTACTTACACAGCATGAGGCTCCTTAAACCGGCCAACTTGCTGGATGTGGTACATGAGGTCACCCCCATTCACATACTCCATCACAAAGTACAGGCGGTCCTGGGAGAGGAGAGCAAACAGCCACATCAGTATCCCGTATTTCTCACGTTCCAAATGGAGAGCAGGGAAGAGCTGGGGTTTATGATCAAAACGCCCAGAACTCTGTGACAAGCCCCTGTTTGCCAGGCCCATTATTTCCCCAGGTGGAGTGTTTGTGCCACTGGAAGTATGTAGCCGGGCACAGGCGGTACATGAATTTTTTAAAAAATTAATAACCACAATGTTATATTTGTTTGTACTAGAAAATGTAAATAGCAGATTAATATTATGACTTAACGGATACTACAGTTTAGGATAAAAGTTAATTGTAGTAAAGAGTGGAAAATAAATCCATGGATTATACTACAGATAAAAGGTAGCTGTGGGAACCAGCCTGCATGATGGCCCTCTGACTTTTGCCTCCTGGTACTCACGTCCTTCTGCAGCCTCTTTCTACAAGGAATAGAACTGACTTGCATAACCAGAAGAATGGTGTAGAAATGAGGACACATGGGTGGCTCAGTAGGTTAAGTGTCCCACTCTTGATTTTGGCTCAAGTCATGATCTCACGTTTCATGAGATTTAGCCCCGCATCAGACTCTGCGTTGACAGCGTGAAGCCTGCTTGAGGTTATCTCTCTCTCTCTCTCCAAATAAATAAATAAACATTTAAAAAAAAGAATACTGTAAAAATGACAGTGTATGATTTCCATGACTGGGTCACAAAAGATATTGCAGCTTCCATTTTGCTCTCTCTTGGATCATTTGTTTGGGGAAGTTGGCCACCGTGTCATGGAAATGCTCAAGCAGCACATGGGAAGGTACATTTGGCCAAGAACCAAGGCCTCCTGCCAATGGTCAGCACCAACTCCCCAGCCAAGGGAAGGAACCACCTTGGGAACAAAGCCTTCAGCCCCAGTCAAGCCTTCTGATGACTGCAGTCCAAGCTGATCACCTGCCTACAACTTTCATGTGAGACCCCAAAGCTGGAACCATCCAGGTTAGCCACTCGTGAGTTCCTGACCCCCAGAAACGGTGAGATAATAAATGTTTATCATGGTTTTAAGCCATTGAATATTGAGGTATTGTAACATAACTAACATAGTGATTATAGGAAAAAATGAATTCTTAGAATTTGAGTGGCCTCAGAGGGCATACCCAGAAGGAAAGGAATTTGAGCCAGAAAAAAGAAATTTATACTCCATTCAGGGATTCTTTAAACATGCCTTTCAAGGGAGATGTGAATGAACTCCCTCAGAGTCAGGGCTTGTGTTCTCTCAGCCATATAAGCCCCATTCCTGGTCCATAATTAGCACTTAGTAGGTGCCCAGAGAATGGTGTCAAACAGACTTGATTTGGAACCCAGTTCTTCTTCCTGATAGCTGGATGAGTTGGAAAGGTTATTAAACATCTGGATCTCCTCCCTGGAGATAATGATAAAGAATAATAATAGTAATAGCTGAACCACAGTGTTGTTGCAGGGACTCAGTGAGACGTGAGTGTCACGGTCCTTGAGAAGCACCTCCATGAGATATCTCCTTTTTCCTTGTATCAAGGGGTGTCTGCTAAATGAACGAACGACTTCCCCTCTTCTTAGAGACTTCCACTTGGGGCAGGTCACTCCTTGATGCCTACGTGATCAACTTCATAAAAAAAGAAAAGAGAATGGAGGGGCGCCTGGGTGGCTTAGTCGGTTGAGTGTCCAACTTCAGCTCAGGTCATGATCTCACAGTTCATGAGTTCCAGCCCCATGTCGGGCTCTGTGCTGACAGCTCGGAGCCTGGAGCCTGGAGCCTGCTTCAGATTCTGTGTCTCCCTCTATCTCTGCTCCTTCCCCATTCACGCTCTGTCTCTCTCTCAAAAATAAGTAATAAAATAAACATTAAAAAAAAAGAGAGAGAGAATGGAATGGAAATTACTGGGGCGCTCTGCACAGAGTACCCCTGGGTGTTATTTTGTGAAATGTGTGTTTTGGTTATATTTATAGGTTGGTATGGCTGGGTCTTCAGTGTCAAAAGAGGTTTGCTGTCGCCAAAAGTCACAAAGTTGTCGTGCAGGACTGTGACATGAGAGCCCATAGAAAACTAAGCTGACATACGCTAAGAGCTCTAACATGATGGTGATCCCATCACAAATGTTTCAGCCACTGTTAACAAAACCTTTCTTACGGCTCACACAAGTTTATTTTATACATTACAGTCATATATGCCTTTGCCCAATGTGTACTGAGTGTCTAATAACTGGAATGATAACTATTATAAAATAAAGCTGCCAGGGGGCCTGGGTGGCTCAGTCAGCTGAGCATCTGACTTCGGCTCAGGTCACGATCTAATGGTTCATGAGTTTGAGCCCCACGTCCGGCCCTGTGCTGACAGCGTGGAGGCTTGGATTCTGCTTTGAGTTCTGTGTCTCCCTCTCTCTCTCTCTGCTCCTCCCTCACTCACACTCTGTCTCTCTCTCTAAAAAATAAATAAACACTAAAACATTAAAAAAAAAAAAAGAAAGCTGCATCTTGTGAGCATTTATTATGTGACTTAGCCAACTGTCTTTACATATTTGTCTCACTTATCTCTCTAAACAATCCAACAGGACAGTATTACTGAGCTTCCCCTTTTAAAGATGTGAAAGTTCTGGGGTGCCTGGGTGGCTCAGTCGGTTGAGCGTCTGACTTTGGCTCAGGTCATGATCTCACGGTTTGTGGGTTTGAGCCCCGTGTCGGGCTCTGTGTTGACAGCCAGCTCAGAGCCTGGAGCCTGTTTCAGATTGTGTCTCCCTCTCTCTCTCTCTCCCCTGCTCACACTGTCTCTCTCTCTCTCAGAAATAAATTTTTTAAAAAATTAAAAAAAAATTAAGATGTGAAAGTTCAAGCCCTGAAAGGGTAAGTAACTTGCTGATGGTCAGTTACTCAGCTGTTCAGTGGCAGAGCCAGGATTTGAACCCAGGCAGGTCAGTTCCAGACCTTATCAGGCTGCTTCCATGTAAGGTTCTGAGCTAGACATTGTACGGATGTGTGCGTGTGTCCTCCCTTGTGAAAGCTTCCAGTCCAGGAGGGGCGAGAAAGGACCGAGAGATCCAGTCATACAATAAGGCAGAAGCTGGCAGGTCACAGGGCAGAAGTACAAGTTGACCAATTATTTTTGCAAAGTCAAGGGACTTTCTCTGACTGATACTACTTCACTCTCTCAGCATCTTTACTAAGGCAGAGAGAGAGGTAGAGTTATCACTTCTGTTTCTCGGTGTCCAAGGCATTTGAGACTTGCAGAAAAGGTCACATACAAGGTAGTGGCAGAGTGGAGACAGTCAGTCAGAACCGCCGACACCCAGCCCCTGGTTCTTTGGGTTTTTTTTTTTTTTTTTTTGATAGAAAACAAGCCTTAAAAATAGCATCTGTCTTTGCTGCACGTTGAAGGGAACCAAAACACTTGCTTTTAAAAATTATTTTTAAAACTAGCAGATGGCATTGGCCACAGAGAGAAAAGTAAGTGAAGGAGAGATTTCACTTGCTTGCTTTCAGCTTGGAAGAACTCAGCTTGCCCCCCAAACTCATTAGTTAGAATCCCAACATCAAGGAGAGCTCCACTTGTAGATAATGCCACGTTTTGTGGTTTGTTTCTGCCATGAACCGTATGTGGGAAAATCCTGAGATCCATCATCTTTGAACTGCACTGAGTCTGGCTTTGGCACACCAGTACTTCACATATTGAAAGTGTGGCTGGCACCCTGCTCTCCCTCTGTTTCCCGAACGAACGCTTAATGATGCCCACCCTAGGCCAGGCATTATTCTACTGCCAGGGAGGCTGCTGGGAATAATCCAGGTTGCCTGATGTTAAGGAATACCCAGATGAGTGGGGAAACCAGATAAATTTCTAAACAGCAATGTTTCCCAAAATGTGGTGGGAGATGATTTTAGGTGGGCTATGGATGCATAAGGCTTTACCTTTACAGTTTTGTGTTTATTTTAATGCATATTTTGGAAAATAGAACTAGCCCTGCAAGCCCCTGATTTTGTGGCTATTATTGCTGAGGAGGACAGCAGAGTGCATAGAGTTACAAAGGACAAAGGAGCGAGGCAAGGCTAGGACCAGATTATGATAAACTGCATGAGGCCATCAACTTCAAACTTTGGTTGTCTCCCACACGGGTTCCAAGATTTTACCATGTTTATCCACCTCATCCACTAAAACCTACTTATTTTAAACATATTTCCATTAAAATATATTTTACTTTTTTACTGAAACACATTATTTAACAATTTTACAACTTCATACGAAAGTCCTAAGTGGAAATTCATTGTCTCTGTAAAAAAAAAAAAAAAAATGTGTACCTGGAGTCTATCAACTCTATGCTATATCCAGCCTGGCTTCGCGCCATCGGTCCCTCAACTGACTTATTTTTAAAACAAATGCAATTTGTCCATGTCCCACCAAGTTCATCTGGCACTCCAAGGTAAGGAACATCCAATTTGAAAAACACTGCCAGGGGCAATCTTGAGCCAATCTTGAGCAGCGAGGTGCATTTTAGAACCTTCCTCGAGCATTTATTTTTGCAAGTCATGTATTAGGTGTTAAAGGGGTAAACAATGATGAATAGCATATGGGCCTTGCCCTCAGAGAATTCAGAGTCTTCGTGAAAAGAGATATGTAACCAACTCGAGCCAGAATCTAAAATAAAACGTGATAAGAGAAATTGCGTGACAAGCATGAAGAGGAAGCTCTGGGGGCGTCAGCTAACTAAGTGGTCCTCACCCACTGCCTCCGATTCTTACATAATTATCCCCCCCCAACATAGTGCCCTGAGATCTGACTTTGCTCCCCACTCTTCTGATAAATCATTTCAAGGCCTTGAAAGATCTTTCTTCTGGTCACATGAAGTGGTTCTTGATTAGGACCTCTTGTCTTTACTCGTGAAAATCAGAAAGTACATGTTGGGTATTGAGCCCCCCTAATTGCTCAAGTTTCCAGCGAGGACTTGTCACAGCTCAAGCCTTCAGCCTTCATCTCTCCTGGCTGATGAGTCTTGACTTCTATTTCCCTCCCCTGTCTTTCTCCTGAGCTCCAGTTCGCTCCAGCTGGCTACAGGACGTTTCTACGTGGGTGCTCCACTGTCGACTCCAATTAAAAGCGCAGAAAGGCAAGCTCTCCATCTTTCTCTTCAACCTAGGCAGCCTGCTCAACTTTGAAAGCGCTTCCCCCAAAACTGCCATTGTTATTGTTGTTATTCTTCATTAACATACTGCCCTTGTCCCCTGAGCATGCAATGACTTCAGGTATTTTAAATTTCCCTTCCCCTTTCTCTCTCGTGTTCAGTCGGTGAGGAAATCAAACTAAATGTCTGTCTGTCACACCGCATCATGCAAAATGGTTGGATTGGATGCCTCACATCTGAAGCGGGAGTGTAAGCGTAGTTCAATGTAAAACAGTGACTGCAAGGCATGTGCCGAATTTATCGGGAGGGGGAGGCCGGGTAGAGCAGAGAATTCAAAGAAATCATCATTCTTTCTCTAAGATGGCTGAAAGTGGGATGTGACTGATTCCCATGTGACTGCCGGGGAGGGGGGGGACACTTGCCACTTTTAAGAAGAAGCTATAGACAGAGAGGATCAAGGATGTGGGCCACTCCAAGAACATGCACCATGCTTTCAAGTGAGTTTCAATAAGCATTTGCCTACTGAATGGTCTTTAATGATTTTCGAGGCTGGCAGATGAATCGATCCTGTCCGTAAGCTGCTTCTCTTACCGCTCAGACGCAGCTGTTCCTCTCGAGAAGCTCTGCAGTGCGGTGGTTGAGAGCCCTGGCTTTAGCACGCACTAGTCCTGGGTTCAAGTCTCAATGACACCGTTTGCACACTCTGAGAGCTTGCATCAGATACTACATCTTCCCTGCCTTCCTAAAGGGGTAATGACAGCTTCTCTTTCGAGAGTTTTGCAGAGATATTCAGATGATGCATGTCACATTCATGCAAATTCAGAGTCTCCCTCAAGTAACCATATGGTCAAGGACATGTATCACACACAACTTTTCTTTCCTCTATATTCGATAGCCTTAGAATCCTTCTCAGAATCAAGCAATGGATGCTCTTCTAACTTATTTTTTCGGCTTTCCAAGCCTTGCTCTTCCACACAGAGAGCAAAGCTCTCAAGGGCTAGGACCATCTCCCCCTTCCTTAGATTTCTATAAACCTTTGATTACTGAATGAACATGCAAAGGCCACCATTAAGAAGGCAAAGGGAACCAGGCTGTGTCTTTTCCTACCCACACACACTTTATATGCCTGGGTTGCATTCCTCAGTCCCCTCAAGATCCTCAGGTGCTTGAGTTGCCTAAAGCCCCAACACGTGCCAAGCTCTCACCAGCTTCCTCTCCTAGGAGGCACTCAATGCCGGGTCTGTACCACCAGCAGTCGGTTATATCCTGCTCCAAACCCGTAGTTTCCTTGCACTCAAAATAGTGACTCCCATTTGAGAGGAGCACCAGTGATCCCTTCCCTGTAGATACAACCCCTTCTTAAAGGTTCCTACTGAGTCAGTAGTAGCCAACTATCTATCAGTGGATGGGCCAGGAATAAGACATCTGACCTTTGCTGAACCAATCAGATTCTCTTTCTCATGAGTATGAATCAGAACTCTGGGAATTCGGCAGATGGGCAACCTGCAAGGGGCTAGAGAAGTTATGTTGTTAGCATGATCAGGGAGAAACAAAGAAAACCAGGAGAAAGAAACATGAGATCTATTCTAGAAAGCTTTGAAGTTCTAGTTCTCCATGAGGCTCAGGTACATCTTTGCCTTTGGATTCTTCCAATAAAATTCTGTCTCTTTCTCTCTTCTTAATGCAATAATTTGGAGAAGGAGGTTTTCTACTTCTTGCAACCCAACCATTCTGACTGAGACAACTGTCAAAGCTTCCTACAGCCATACCCTTCTATCAAACCGTACCCCTGGGCCCCCCTGCCAACCCTGAACTGATCCCGAGTTACTAGGACCCCTTGGACATTCTTGGTGCTTGAAGGACAGGACCTCAGAGGCCAGATCTACAAGTGGAACCATCCTCATCCCTCTTCTGTCCGCATGTGCATTCTGGGTTGACGCCCATCCCAGCATGCCTTGCAACTGAGTTCTTGCTGGACCATGACAGCAAATTTGGAGAGGAAGTAACTTCTGTCCTTCAATGACTCATAAAATCTAATTCTATTTAAAAAAAAAAGAAGTGCATATGTTCAATTGAAAAGAAAACATTTAAAATAGATGTTTTGCTAAGGAGACTTAACTGCCTGTGCCCACTGGCAGTTGGGAAATTGCATGAATGTGCCAGGCTGACAATTGTCCCTGAGAAAAACTGCAAAAGGACTGGAGGAAACATAATTCTTTTGTGCCCATGTAGCAAGGTGCCCCTCAAACCCAGCTCCATTGGTGCAGGGAGCCTCCATTTATTGTTTATTCTGCACATTGTACATCATGTCTTTAAATTTTCACTTATTATCCTCACTTGAAAGATGATGAAACCAATATCCAGAGCTGCTAAGTGACTTTCTAGAGGTCACACAGCCAATAACCACCGACCCAGACTTTTCTGGCTGAGGCACTCACACTCTTTGTGCTTCTAGAACAATTTGCCTAAACCTCAGTTCATCTAATGAGCAATTGAAAAAATTCAACTACTTTCTGATGGCTTTTACATCTCCTTGGGTATTAACATTGGTCATCTTGTGGCACATTCAACACTTTCAAATTGTTTTATTATAGACATTTCTGAAATAATATAAATTTAAAACGAAGACGATTATCCACAGACCCTTCCCTAAATCAAATCAAGGTTTTCATTTGTCTATGCTTCTTTTGGATTCTTTTCCATGTGCATACGCAGTTTTAACACGTTTAGAACAATCCCTTAAAATTTAATACCTTTCATTTTCGGTTAACATTGTGCCATGAATATTTTTCAGAGATTTTTTTTAATCCATTTTTTTTTGAGAATATACTTCTGATGTAACTTTGCTTTTCCAAGTAAGTTTTTTTATAATTAAATTTGCATCATTCTAAGAATGACAAAAGTTGTTTTGCATATCGGTGGGTGTCTTTTTCCCTTTTATCTATTTTGGCCACCTTCGGAATTTTTTTTTAAATTCTATTAAGGATCTTTCATTTTCAAAATTCTAAGACACTAGCAAGAAAAACATATCGGATTTGCAGCATGTTAGACTGGATTTGTCATTTTTCCAAAGTAGCTGATTCATAGAGGAATTCTGGGTCACAAAATACAAAATGACAATCCACTCGGGTTACACCGGCCTCCTCTCTGCTCCTCAAACACTCTGAGCATGTTCGCGCCTCGGGCTCTTACACACACTTCCTCTTTGTCTCCGACACTTTGCCTCCAGATATCCACATGCCTCGTGCCCTCGCCAGCTCTGGTCTCTGCTCAAATGCCATCCTTATCAGAAAGACTTTTCTTTGATCATTGTATCAAAAACAGCATCTCTCTGAACCAATCCCTCCATCTCTCCCCCCATTACGTTTTGTCGCACTGTTGTCTATTATCCGTCTCCCCTCATGGAATGTAAATTCCAAAGGAACAGGGGACTTTATCTCTTTTATCCACTGATGGAGCCCTCACAAGAATGCAGCTGGGTCCTGACATGTTTATTTCAACAAATAAATTTTTGGTGACAGAATCAATAAGCATTAGTAGCCTCTGTATACTGGCAGGCATGGTCTGACTTTTAGGGGGCTGGTTTCGGAGATACTGCCTGCTTCAGCCCAGCCTGCCTCCTCTCCTCTGCAGCACCAATCAGGGGGTTGGGGGCGATGCAACTCTAGAAGGTGAGTGGGAGCCAGATGACCACCTCCATGGGCCTTCCCCAAAAAGGGTTGTTGCCTTCCTGCCCACCTGTGCCAAGCTACCGATGATGGTTCGCCTCATATATATGTAGTGCTCCCTACATTTTAAAATAACTCCCACCATAAAACCTTTCTAATCATTGCAATATCCTTGCGGGGTGAGTAGGTGACTCTTCTGTAGTGGAAGGAACACCTGAAGCGGCTTTAGGAAGCCTGCCACTTACCGGCTATATAACCAGCCATTTCACCTCTCTGAGGGCTGGTTTCCTCTGCGCCTAACTGCAGACAGCACTTGCTTATACTGTTCTTGTGAAAACTAGATGTAATCATGAGAGCGAAAGTGACTTAGAAACTAGAAAATGGAACCTGGGGTCAGGATAGCAAGGTTGGGGTTCTGGACTCTTGCAGAACAAATCCCAGTGTCACCACTTACATACTGTGTGACACTGCGCGAGTTACTTAACATCTCTGAGTCTGGGCGTCCTCCTGGATAAAGCAGGGATGGTACCGGCGTTTACCAGGAGTGGCGCCCAGAGGACACAATGGAAGCACCTGCAGAATGCGGAGGCCTGCCCGGCCCACGCCGACGTGCTCACAACACCGGCTGCTGGGTTTTGTTGTTTGTAACATCACGGTTAAGGCCACGTGGGCTGCAACTCCACATAACGTGCTAGTAAAAGCCTGGTTCTGAATTCAGTGGGCCTGGGAGCTCGGGCTGTGTCTGGGGAAAACTACCCCCAATATCCTAGATCCTCAGGCCTTCCTCCTGCAGAGTGGGGGACGACAGGTAATCCCTTCTGTAGCAAGGTTTTTTTTTTGGTGAAGTGAATGAAACCAAGTGTTTGAAAGTCCACACGAGGGAGATGCTCGGATGGAAAGTCAGGTCTCCTCCTGAGACAGAAATGCGAGAAGTACATGGAGCCTTCACTGAGCAGGGGAGAGGTGAGCGAGCAAGGGGTGGGGCTTGGACCCCTGTGGAGCCTAGAGACTGGCTGGCTGCTGGCAGCTCTGCCTCACGGGCATCAGATGGCCTAGAAATCCAAGGAGTCATTCTCAGCACCTGCAAAAGACCCAACAATGGGGGCAACTGAGTGGCCCAGTTGGTTAAGCATCTGACTTTGGCTCAGGTCATGATCTCATGGCTCACGAGTTCAAGACCCAGGTCAGGCTCTGAACTAACAGCTCAGAGCTGGGAGCCTGCTTCAGATTCTCTGTCTTCCTGTCTCTCCGCCCCTCCCCTGCTCATGCTCTGTCTTTCTCTGTCTCTCAAAAATGAATAAACATTAACAACAACAACAACAACAAAAAGACCTAACAGTGTCACAGTTAAGTGTAAAGCCCTGTGGAGCTAGACTGCCTGGGTTCAAGTCCTGGCCCTAAAATGTACTTGCTGTGTGGCCTCAGTCCCCTCGTCCTAGAGGGGTGATGACAGGACCCATCCCAAGGTTGTCACATGGCTTAAGAGTGTTAGCCTGTGCCTCATGTTAGTAGGCATTATTGTGTCTTTTAAGTAAATTTAATTTATGTAAAATCAAAGTACATGTGCTTAAAAATACTATCTAAGGCAGTGAGGGCATCTCCTCAAGCCAAGCACAAGTGTAACATTTACAGTTACTTTTTCCCCAAACGATGCAGCCCTTAGAGACAGTATAGCTACTTCATCTGATTCACACCAACAAGATGGCGATCTGTTCCACCCTTGGCCTTGCTGGGTTGGGAGACCATGAGGTGGCCGCCCACATGGGCCTCCATCCCTACACAAGACTTGAATCCATGAAAGTGTGTTCTCAGTACCGTCTCTCTTCCATGACATGTGACACCTCTTGAGGGGACCCAGGGCCCCACACAATTTCCAGGTAAACCCCAGCCCTACTGTCTAATGCCAGAGAGCATAATGAAATATGAGTGAGGCAGTACGGTATGAAAAGCATGGCCTCAAATCCACTCTGCTATCATTTTTAGAGCAGTACATTACTAACAAAGATACGGTACATCAATGAATTAATGTTAGTCACACATGACTAATACCTCCAATCTCAATTCATTCAACCCAAATTGAAAATGGTGCTCTAAGTCAGTCCAACCTCTTGCTTGAGAACAAGATTTCTTCTTGGTCTTCTCATCAGACTGAAACCCTTCTTGACTGTTGATGTCAGTGGGTAAACCTGGGGACCCACAATGGGAAAAAGAGAAGATGTAGCGTGAAGGAACCTAGAGGTTTAAGAATCTAGTCTGGTCCTGTCTCTGCCATCTCTTGAGTGCCTTAAAGACCTAATTCCCTAAAACTCAGGCTTTGCAACTCTCTTCACGACTATGCCAAGGATGCGAACTGTTTCTCCCTTAATATTTTTCTTTACACAGACTCTGTTCTTTTAGGCAAACATTTTCTTTTAGAAGCAAGTGTTAGTCACCTTTGGAGCATAATCGTAAACCAATTCATGACAAACTGTCCAACAACAAGGAAGAATCCAGCATTTATCAAGCCTTTCCTATATGAGCTGTGCCACGGGGAACCAGGTAAGTGAGGCGGGGCAGCCTGCCTTCCAAGAGGCATTCCTACTAGGAAATGAAAAAGAAATGACAGAATTAGGGTACCACCACTAATGGGCCTAGGCACAGAGTGGTTGCCTACATCATAGAAAGAGACACGGGGTGTTCTGTACCTTTGAACCAAAGAGCATGCCTTCTACGTTCTGACCAAAGGGATTGGACCCAAATCTGGCTGAGTCTCTAGGCCCAGCTACCAATTTGCAGGAGACACACTGGACAGGGAAACCATGTGCAAGAGCCCCACACCTGTGCAATCGGCAAATCCAGACTGTGAAAATGGTCTGAGTCAAACAGCCTAGGATCTTCAGCAGATGAAGGAACAGATAAAAGGAAGGGATGGAGGGGAGAAATTACTGTATTAAAAGGCTTACAAGACACAACCAGTTTCTAAAAATGGGAAAGATTAAACTATCATATTAAGAGATGATAAGACTCAAGTGATAAAACTATAAAGACGCACAAGGAAGTCAAGCCACTGCTTGCAGGGAGATTGAGATTAGAACATGAAGAACCTTCCAGAGTGGCTGCCAGAGTTCTGTTTCTCAACCTGGGTGGTGCTTTGAGGAACTTAACCTTATGATAACTCATTACTAAAACATCTATTTTGTGTTTTTTATATTTGTCTTATAATACCTCAAAATTTAAAAATTGAGAGACTTTACTATGCCATAAATAGAAAAAAGTCTGTAAAAAAAAAACCCATATATATGTTTGTTTTGCATACATATATATGACCTAGAAACTGGTGTTTGCCAAGGCATAGAACCCAAAGCCTGATACTCTGTGTTAAAAGGGAAGTGTTAAAAAGAGGGTACAGGTGTGTGGGCACCAAATGGAAACATTCTCCTTGAGGCATTCAGAAGAACTTAAAACTAATTAAAAGGAGAATGTAATTTTAAATCTATGCACCAGCCAAAGTCACCCTTCATACCCAGGGCCACATTGCACAGGGGTACATGCACCCTACTTTGGCAAATATGGTAAGTGACAGAGCTGGGATCTGAACCCAGGTCCCTCTGACCCCAAAATGTATTAAGAGACTTCTTTGAACAGGGAAGTAGCCAAGTTCCGGTTCTGCCCCTTTCACACAGGGCAGTTCTAAGCCCGGTGTGCAGTCTACACTGAGAAAACCCACCCCAAACCCAGTTTTGGATCTTTCTGGGCTGGGAATGTTGAATCTAATGCAGCAGAGCACAGGACTTGGTGATGTTGGAGAAGACAGGAAGCCTCAAGCTTTAAATTATATGCAACATACAATAGCATCTCATCTCACATAGGAGGTGGGCTCTAAAATTAGCATGCATAGTAAGAGCACACAGAATTGAAATAATCTTAAAGAATCCCTTAAAGCTTCTTGGAGTCACTGGGTCACTGGCCCTTTAGAAGCCCCAAAGGCAAGAACTAACTTTGTACCTTTTTGCATTTGGGCTCTGGCCACCCACGCCTTAGGCATGGAGGCCAGGGTCTAATTTGAACTGAGAAAAAGGTAAGAGGTTACTTAAAGGGATGGCCTTGCTCTCACAGACAGACGTGGAATCAGTTAATAGCAAACAGTACACAAATGTCCCCTTCTTTTCTTGGGAGCCACAGCTTTGTGCTCACTAGCCCCTGCCTAGGACACTGTGCCCCCTGCTCTAGAAGTCTCCTAAAGGCTGTGATTTCAGGCAACCCCTCCCTCAAGAAGATTCCTGCAACCGGCAGAATGTACCTGAGCATTTATCTGGAGGGCCTGGAGGGCTGACTGTAATCGTCTAAACCCACACCCTGTGGCCCTTCCCAACTCATTCCCATCCCTAAGCTCTGCTGTAAGATCTTATATTGTGAGACCAAAAGTCCTCAGCTCCTATCCTCAAGTCACCTCTTGCTGTCTGAGAAAGACCCTGCTCTGTTGGTTATTAAACCAATCGCCTGAGTTCTTTTATCTTCATTGAAACAGCATCTGCCTAGGGGAGAGCTTCTCAGTGGCAACCTCAGAAATTCTCAGCAGCTTCCCCTGGGCACAACAGCCTCCCGTCTCCAGAACAGAAAGGGTCCAGGTGCCTCTTTGGGGTGTGTGCTGCTGGGATGGCTCTGGCCAAAGCCTGGAGAAGCCCTAGACGTGGAATGGCCCAGCCCCCGGACAAGTTACCATGGTCTGGAAGCAGGAATGGAGCTGGGTCAAGAATGGTGGCTTCCCGGGCAGGGCCAGCACCCGCTTCTCCACCATCGTGCATTCCACATCGTCATCTTGGATCACCACATCCTTCTTCAGGATCTTCACAGCATAGAGCTCATCTGTGCCTTTCCGCTCTGAGAGCATGACCTGGGAAAGAGAGTAAGCCTGTCAGGGTGGTTGGAAGGGCCCAGAAAGCCATGGGCAGCCGATGTTCATTCAAACCCGCTCCAAGCTCTGCCCAGATGCCCTCTATGGACACTGAAATAATGGATAAAGTTTTCTACAGACTTCGCATTTTGAATGGCTAAACCCAATCCGTAGGGAAGGTTCCAACAGCAGCAAGCAAGTATCGATCCCTTTGGGATATGTATCGATGCCCAGCCAACAGGGCTAGGATGTAAACCTCATGAGGGAAAGCATCTTTGCTGGTTTTGTTCACTGCTGTCACCCAAGAGCCTGAAATAGTGCTTGGTACATAGTAGAGGTTCGGTAAATATTTGTTGAATGAGGGAATGAGCAGATTCCTGATAAAACTGAATTTGGGGCACCTGTTCCCTTATTCACTCGATTATTTAATATTCACCAAGAGCTTGCTAAGCACTGGGAATACAGCAATAAAGAAGCAGACATGTTCTCTGCCCCTGTAGCCCAGAGGAAGAAAGACTTCTGATATTAATTACAGGGATGATTAGTGTAATATTTTAACACCCTCTCATGTTGTCCTGGGGTTTCCTTCCATGCAGCTGTGGTCACAAATCCAGCATGTTAATCAGTGTGGCTCAGGACACATCATTATTTTCACTGGTTGTGACTATGCCAGATGCCACAGTGGCCAGCAGCTACCATTTTCAAGAAGCCTCTTAGAAGAAGCATGGGGCAGTACCACCTTGCAGGGGACCTGATCGGGCCTGGGGCCTTCCAGAAAGGCTTCCTGGAGGAAGAAGCAATCAGATTGCCATAAGCATTAACTGCACACACTGTGTCACCACTACATTTTTGAGCACTTATCAATGTGCCAGTTTTCATTTATTTCTCATTACTTTGCAGAACCCCATTTTACAGGAAAGAGTGGCTCATGGGGGGTAAGACGCCTCACACAGCAAATTCAGTCAGGGACAGGGACAGGATTTGAATTCAGGTCTAACCGACTCTAAGTCTCTGCCTTTAAACACTTGACTTGCTCAGAGCTCCAGAAGGTGGCTGAGTAAATAAAAATGCTCACACCTGACTCAGCTGCAGGACCAGAGAATGTAACAGAGGCCCAAGGCCAGAGGGAGGGATGCCTGGAAGGCTCTTCGAGGCAGGAGAGCAGCTTGGCATACTCCATTCAGCTCTTATCTTAATGGTAAATTAGAATCTAACTGCATGGAAGCTTCCAGGCTGGGCCCACTGGCTCACAGGGGCCCCATTTCCTGCTCTCACCATCTCCTTTCTCATCACAGCCAGGGGCGGCCATGGTGCTGCAGACCTAGGGAATTTAGAGCACTTAGCAAGAAAGTGCCCGGCGCACTCTGCCACTACCAGAGGACCTTCCTCAGCCTGTCCCCTCCAGCCCCACCAGAGACATAAGGGCCGCCAAGCTGAGCAGGCCCTACCTGTCGGGGATCTACTAGGTCCCCATGCAGACCCACCAGCCTGCGTGTCGGGGTGGGGCTCAAAGCGCTGGGCCGCGTGTCTTCAGTTTGTTTCCCGTCTTCCCTGTCCTCTCGCTGGTCCCCAAGGGCCATTTCCCCTCCCCAGCCCTCCCCAGAGCAGAAGCAATGCCTCCAGGGGGCCAGTGTTCGAAGACGTAGAGAGTCAGGTGGAGACCGGGCTGTTCTGCTGCCAGGTTCCAGAGAAGACTGGGGAAGAGACAAGTGCAGGGAGGAGGCAGGGACGTGACTTGGCCAGGAGACAAATGGGTAGAGGAGGCTGAAGGTGGAAAGGATCTTCAGCTGAGAAGACCCCCAAGTCCAGTAGAAGGGGGCTCAGTAGTGAGCTGGTTTCAAGCCCCACTGATCCATCACCACTGGTTAAGGCACCGTCTAACTAACAATCCCTTTCTTGGTGTCCAAGACACAGGGGAAGGGCCCTGGACACCTTGAATGTCAATGAAGTCATGGTTGGACATCCCAGCCCCCTGACCAGAGGAGAAGCAGGACAGGTGGCAGAGAATTCCCCATGCACCCGAGGCGGGGGGACATCCTATAGTTGCATCCATTATCCCCACTTTACAGATAAACAAACTGAGGCTCAGAGAGAATAACCAGCTGGAACTAACAATTGCTCTAAAAATGCTGCTCAACTGCATACAATCCTTCAGTGACTCCCTCAAGCCTGATAATTCCATGACAGCATCATCTTCTTTCTTTTCCTTTGAATATTCTATTCCCACTTCCTGCAACATCCTTCTACACTCTTTCACTGCCCAGAAAATCAGCGATTCAGCTCAGATGTCACCTCCCTCTCAAACCCTCAGGGATGCGCTCAGACCAAATGGGTCACTCCCTCCGCTGGGCACCAGGACTTTTTTGTATCTACGCCAGTCACTTAAAGACAAGTTTCCCAAACTTCAATCAATCATTCATGTACCTTTTCCACATTCTCCCCTATCACCTAAACTGGTATTTGCTTCACATTTTAACAACCTAGCCCCATTTTTACTTAACTAAATTTATCTGAAGAAGGAAACTCTGTATCACCACTATTAATGGCAAGCCAGTATCACCAGCCATAAATGGAAATAAGCATAAAAATAAATAAAAGCAAAGCAGTGCTAGGAAATTCTAGCTAGCTATTGCTGGCTGCTGAAGGTTCCAAACCAGCCCCTGCGTTTTCTCCTTGTTAAAAGGGAAAATGATGTTAGCAAGTGTTAGAGAACTATTAACGGCATATTGTCATCAACTGAGATTTTCTTGTTCAAGTAATGAGAAAGACTGAAAGAAAACATAAAGAGAAAATAACTCTATCATGATGCGATTTAATTTTATTTAATATCACTTTCTATGTACCACCTAAAAAAATCTCAAGCACTAAACTAAAATCACCTTGCGTGGCGCCTGGATGAGCGTCCGACTTTGGCTCAGGTACTGATAGCTCAGAGCCTGGGGCCTGCTTCAGATTCTGTATCTCCCTCTATCTCTGCCCCTCTCCTGCTTGTACCCTGTCTCTCAAAAATGAATAAATGTTAAAAAATTAAAAAAATATATAATCACCTTGCAAATCATCAGTGCTACCAATGTGCTTCACACCTCAGGAAGTACTATAGCATTTGTAGAAACCGTTTTTTTGTTTTTGTTTTTTTTGTAAGTCAACCAGCATGGATGTGTATGGATGCTGGTGCCTTGCCCTGTCCCAAGCAACATGGGTCGAAGGAAGAATAAACAGATACCAGATAGCATCTCTAACATCCTGGGAGTGGTGTGCAAATGAGCCAAGGTCAGGAATTTCCCCTGCATTGGCTGGAGGGATGTGAGAATGACACACATGAATCACTAGCAACAATGGAGATACAGAACTGAATCAAATTCTAGAGCAGAGTCAGCAAATTCTTCCTGTGAAGGGTTGAACAGTAAATATTGTAATCTCTGTATCAACTACTCAATTCCACCACTGTAGTGGGAAAGCAGGCATAGACAATACACAAATGCATGGGTGCGGCTATGTTCCAATAACATTTTTTGTATAAAACTAAGTGACGGCTAAATGTCCATTGGTAGATAAACAGATGAATGGATAAAGAAAACGGTGTGTGCGTGTGTGCGCGCGCGAACACACAGTGGAATATCAGTCAGCCACAAAAAATAATGAGATCTTAACAACAGTGACAATATGGATGAATCTAGAGGGTATTGTGCTAAGTGAAATTAGTCAGAGAAAGACAAATACCATATGATTCACTCATATGAGGAATCTAAAAACCAAAACAAACACACAAAGCAGAAACAGACCAATAAATACAGAGGACAAACTGAAGGTTGCCAGAGGGGAAGGGGTTTGGGGATGGGCAAAATAGGTGAAGGAGATTAAGAGGTACAAACTCCAGCCATAAGATGAATAAGTCATGGGGATAAAAAGTACCACATAGGAAATACAGTCAACAATACTGTAATAACATTGAATGGAGATGGATGGTAACATTGTGGTGAGCACAACATAATGCATACAATTGTCAAATCACAATGTTGTACACCTGAAACAGAGTATTGTGTGTCAACTATACTTCATATAAGTAAGTAAGTAAATAAATACATGCATAAATGGCAATAGGTCGGACACCAGATGCTTCTAGAATATGTGCTTCAAGAAAGATCAGGAAAAATAAAACTGACCACATATTCACAGTGGCGGTTCAATTTGGAAGTGGATTTTGGCATGCCTTTCAATTCTTCTGACTCTTTATTAGAAGAACCTTCTGGTTGAGCAGTGGATCAGCCTGGCCACAAGTGATTGGATTAGAGGCAGCTACTGAACTAAACTGAGCCAATCACTTTCTCTCTCTCCAAAGAATTTGTTAACAGGCTACTAGGTGAAGTCAGTCCTGGGCCCCTGAAGAGAGATACACACAGATCTGCCTAGATTGGTCCTTTTCTACCACATGCAGGCAAAGAAGAAACTGATATGTGTTGGGGGCGGGTGGGGACGGGGGGTCCCAAGCATGAGAAGAGGCCTTGCTTTCTAGTTCCTGCTTCCAATTTCTCATGAGGTTTGGCTGTTTTCCATTAGAAACCTCCATATCTCTCCAATGAAGTTACAATTTTTATTTATATCAGTTGGAGCAGATTTCTGGGACTTAGAGATCCTGTAAGACAAAATTATTGTTTGGGTGGCTCAGATTCATAATAAAAATTAAAATTTCAGGAAGCCAAATAGCAACAGGTTTTGCAACCAAAACCAAAGCAAATCCCATTCTCTATAAAGGACGGTGCCTCCTGCT
The DNA here is from genome assembly GCF_003009895.1 of Hyaena hyaena. Taxonomy (NCBI): domain Eukaryota; kingdom Metazoa; phylum Chordata; class Mammalia; order Carnivora; family Hyaenidae; genus Hyaena; species Hyaena hyaena. The sequence continues at coordinate 2,378,776 of NW_024080720.1, read as the reverse complement.
TCTTGGAGGGGCTGGGGTACTTGTTTATGACCCAGATCCTAAGCACCAGAAAGTCTGGGCTGTGGCATTTTAACAAGTGTCTCTCTTCCCCATGATTCTAATCACTAAATCTGTTGATTTGTGGAACTCTGAGGTACTCTCAAAATCGATTCATCTAATACGGTGGTCGGGAAGTATCCACAGGGAAAACAGACATGTTCCTAATAGCTTCTTCTTCTCAGCAGTCATTAATGGAAGGAAACTTCCCTTTGTTCCTTAATATTCTCACCAAGCTCTCCTTTTCAACAGGAATTTCTCTGGCCCCTCTTGGAGGCCTTTTTGAGAGCTTTCCTCACGTCTTGAAGGAAGTGATTTTCTGCAGTGCTCATGAAGATTTTATACCCCTCAATCAAGAGGCAGAGTCTATACCCTTGAACCTGGACAGGCCTTTGCGACGGCCTCAATGAACAGGATAATGGCAGCGGCCCCCTGTGACTTCCGAGCAATAGCTTCTCAGTTTCTCTTGGGACACCTGCCCTCGGAGCCCTGATGTCACCAGTCCCAGGTGCTCCAGACTCTGGAGAGACCCTGAGCCACGATCAACCAGTGACCATTCCCAATTCCCAATCCCTGCTGCACGGAAACCATGGGAGATAACCGTATGTGGTTGCTGGAGTTTTGGGATGGTTTCTCACGCAGCGATAGAAGGCTAGAACAGAGTCCTCTACATTCATACGTGCACTGATGTAACCCAGTGTTGCCAGGTGTGGTCCCTGTTACCTTGGTTTGTTTAATTCTTGGGTTTGGTTATGCATATTCTTCTCTATCACTTTTATTATTTTATTTGATCTTATTTTATTTGATCTTATTTTTTTAAATGTTTATTTATTTTTGAGAGAGAGAGAGCAGGGGAGAGGCACAGACAGTGGGGGAGACAGAGGATCTGAATCAGGCTCTGTGCTGACAGGCCCCACATCAGGCTCTCAAACCCTGAGATTATGATCTGAGCCCAAGTCAGTCTCTTAACCGACTGAGCCACCCAGGTGCCCTCAATCAATTTTATTTTTAAAAGGCTTCAATTAAGAGATGCAACAGAGATGGAATTCATTCTGCCTTACAAATGTGTCATCTTTTCTAGTCTTATCCAAGACTTGGAAGGCTGGCCGATTCGTCCATTCATTCAGTAAGCATTATGTGTCTAGGATGCACGGAGCGCAGAGATAGGCACTGGAGATGCAGAGTGACAAGCTCACGAAGCTCGCCCTCCTGCACAAATAATTACCTAATTCAGTCATGATTAAACCCTAGCAAGAGAAGTGCATGGAGCTTCATGACTGTTTAAAGAGAGGACCTAACCTGATCTTGCAGGTCAGCAAAAGATGTTCTGGGGATATGATAACAAAACGCAGACCTAAAAGATCAGTGGAGCCAGCAAGGCATATTCCAGAAGGCATATTCCAGGCAGAGGGAAGAGAACTGTGCTCCCTTACAATTAAACTATCTGAATGAACAAATCTTCTCCTAGAATAACTTTAGAAAGTGAGCACTCAAGCTCTAGAAGGCAGATCCTGGATTTCAATTCTGTCTGCAATGCAGCAAACAATCACCTGTAGTAGAATTCGAGAGATCCAGTAAAGAGAGCAGCCTGGTGGCTAGACCAACAAAAGTGAGAATGGTGCAGGATTTGTACCAGGAAGAAGGGAGGGGGGCGCTGGAGGTGGGGCCAGCACGGGCACGGGGTGGGTCCTTATGCGTTGGTAAAGATAGCCATTCCCATTTCTTGCTTACCCTGCCCAGGGTCTCCTTTAATCTCCACTGGAATGTGCAGTGGGTACTTCTACTACCCCAGGTTACTGACGAGGAAGCCAGGGCTTAGGAAGTGTGGTGACTTGTCCAGACTGCCTCCACTAGGAAGTGAAACTTCCCATGTCTCCTGTCTCCAAAACCCATGCGCTTAACCATATTCTATCTGATTCTCTGGACCTCGAGCACCAAGTGTTTGGCTGTGGGAAATTATTCAAATGATTTGCTGCAAGTTATCGCAGGAGGTTTTCAAATCCAGATTCCAGCCCTGTTCCTCCTTTTCCTACCCACCCCACTGGTTGAGTGAGGCTGAGGTCCTTATGGGCTGATTCATGGCCACAAACAGAACAGTCATTTCTTTCTCTGTTTCTTATACAGCCATTGACAAATCATTGATTTACTTGGTGAGGTGGGCTTGGTCTGAGTTGGTGCCACAACCCTGCACCCAGCTCCTTCCATCCATAAGCTCTCTCAGGGATTCTGTGCCAGGCACAATTGGTGATGTGCCCAGAGATAGGATGGGCATGGCTATGCTTCCAAACAATAAGCATCCCGGGGAGATCTTCCTTCCTCTCCTTGTGCCCTGATGCGCTGGCATGAGAGAGGAAAATGTCAGAGAAATAGCCATTGCCATGGCCACAGTGATGGCCAGGTTCTAAAATGTTCCTTTAAGCGGAAATGATCTTTTGCTTTTCATTAATTGCCTCATGAGGTTTCTGGAGCCTCTACTTCAGTTAATACCAACATAGAGGGTGTGGGCTGTTTGTTCAGCTGTCCCTCCATCTCCAGGGTGAGGATTCCAAACAGATTGAAAGGATGTGTGGAAGTGACGCTCTTATCAAATTCCAAGCCACATCTGTTCCTCAAGAATCTTCTGGGAGAGATGTGATAAATAACAAGGCTCCAGTGGCAGCAGATAAAATTGGCAAAGTAGCCCAGGGACTCCTGGCTGGAAAGTTTGTTGTGATGAACTTTACTGGTGAATCCAAATGGCAGAATGTGCCTGGAATCCTGGCCTTTGGCCACAGGACAGTGTGGCATAATGGTTAGGGCATAGGGTTCAGAGTCATGGGGCCTGGTACCTGTCCGAGTTCCACCGGACACTAGCTGTGTGACCTTGGGAAATTCACTGAACTTTTCCTCCTCTGGTAGTATGGGGACACCAATGATCCTTAGCTGTTGATGGAAGTGAGGGAACTTTATGGGATACAGTGAGCAAAGTGTACTTTGCTTTAACTCAACACCGTGCTGGGCAAATGATGAGGGTTTAATACCCAGCGGTTATCCATTTTTCTAGGGCTGCTGTAGAAAAGAACCAGAAACTGGGTAGCTCAACACCACAGGACTTTGTTTCCTCACAGTTCTGGAGGCCAGAAGCCCAGAATCAAAGTGTTGGCAGAGATGCTTCCTTCTAGAAGCTTCCTTCTAGATTCTCACAGAGAATCTGTTCCATGTCTCTCTCCTGGTTTTCAGGGGTTGCCAACAATCCTTGGCTTACAGACATGTCACTCCAATCTCTGCTTGTTTTCATGTGGCATTATTTCCTGTGCCCCTGTGTCTATATCCAAATTTGCTCCACTTTTAAAGACACCAGTCATTGGATTAGGGTCCACCATACCTGAACTTGATGGCATTTGCAAAGACCCTACGTTCAAATAAGGTCACGTACATAGGGGTCGGTAGTTAGGGCTTGAACATCTATTTTTGCGGGAGACAACTCCATTCACTACAGTGGTCATCATCAACTATCTTTTTCAGAAAATGACCAAGGGGCTTAATCATGATCTTTGCCCACCAGCATCGATGCCCACTTCTCAACTGGCTAAAGAGATTTGCCCTGCGGGACTGTGGGTCCGTGCGCTTACCAACGTGAGAGGGCAGGCATGCATAGTCAGGGCCCCAAGACCCCACTCCCCATTCTCCGGGCTTCATTGGACACCTGCCAAAAGTCCAAAGCCAAATTGAGTCTCTCAACTCCTCTGGGTTATGCCCCTCATCCAAGGCATCAACAAGTTTTGTCAGCTCTACATTCAAAAGGTATGTCCTCTCCAACCTCCTTCCTGACCTAAGCCACCATGCTGCTAGGTCCGGTCTCCTGAAATTGTCTCCTAATTATTCCTTGCTCCCCCCGACACTACTTGTTCCCAACCAACACACACACTTTTCTCCACATACCCCTGTGATGCTATAAAACCACGTGGGTCCATGCTCACTCTGCTTTCCTCAGGTCTTCCTCTCCCCACTGCACGTACAACTCCCCCCAGATGTGCTCAAGTTTACTCCCTCATCTCTTGCAGAGGTCCTCCTTGACCACCTTCTCTAAATTGTTTTTTTATTTTTTTAATGATTATTTATTTTTGAGAGAGACAAAGCATGAGCGGGGGGTGGGGGGCAGAAAGCGAGGGAGACACAGAATCTGAAGCAGGCTCCAGGCTCCGAACTGTCTGCACAGAGAAGATGTGGGGCTTGAACTCACGAACCAAAAGATCATAACTTGAGCTGAAGCCGCCACTTCACCCACTGAGCAATCTAGGCTGCCACTGACCACCTTCTCTAAAGTTACAGCCCAGTTTGTTATTCCTCATTCCCTTTCCCTTTGTTTTTTTCATAGCACTCATCACACCTGGCATTAGAATTCTCTCTCTGTGTCTTCCTCCCTCCCTAGACATAAGCTCTCTGAGAGCAGTTATATTGTTGATTTGTTCACTGTTGTACCCCAAAATCTAGGAACACAGTAGACATTCAAGAAATATTCATTGGATAAATGAATGAAAAAAATCTGCGCAGGGGGAAAGTAGCTTAAAAAAAAAACAAAACAAGATCTGGGTCACTGGGGATCTCCAGTGACTTAGGTCTAAGCATTGTTTAATTTATATATGGCTATATCTAACTAATATTTCACAAAGACCTTGATGTAGCATTCAAGATTATATAACATAAAGAAGTGGATTTTATGGCATGTAAATTATACTTCAATAAAGGTGGTTAAAAGCATTATACGCTATATAGTAAGTGTGTATATTTTCTCTCTCTCTCTTCCTTCCACCCTCAGGTTCCTGGAAGCCAAAGCAACCAGAGACACATGAAACCTAATAAAAGTTCCTATTTCCTTTAAGGAAAATCATTTTTTGAAGAGAAGAATAAGCTTTCCCTAGAACTTAGGTCTCAAAGAAATATTTCGCATGGATCTTGAACACGTAGTGCTAAAGTGGATGATCTTCTGAACAACATCCCTACAATAGGGGAGGGTGAAGAGGGGAGAGGAGGAGGAGGGGGAAGTGGGGGAAGAGGGGGACAAGGAGGAGGGGGAAGTGGGGGTGCAGGAAGAGGGGGAAGAGGAGGAGGGGAAGGGGAGGAGTAAGAAGAGAGACCAAGCATCTAGCATTGTTGGAACCTCCAAGCTCAACTAACATGCTGGAATTGGGGAAAGACTTGAACTTGAACTCAAGTGGTGCATTGAAAAGAGAAAGACAGAGACAGACTTGAGGCTCATAGGGTCCCCACCTCCAGTCTGGGAGAAGAGAAGAGATCAATAAGGTGCCTGCGCTAAGGCTGGCACGAGATGGAGAGAGAAGCAAGTTGAAGCCTAATGTGTACGCCTCAGGCTCACTGCAGACCCCTGGCCCCTCCTCTCCCACACCCACCTCACAAGGGAGCCAGCGGGCTCTGGAGGCAGGTCTTGGGTGCTGGTCTGCTGCAAGGTGTGCAGACTCCCCTATTTTAGGGTTCCATCTTTCCAGGAGTTCCCCTGCTCTCTGGGCTGTCTCCTGTAGGTTGCACTGAGCCCCACAGAGGCCAGCGGTGGGGACTTTAGATCAGCTCAGCTCTAAGTCTGAAGGAAGACACTACTCCTCCCCTCCCCACCCTTTGCCAGGGTCTGCCTTGTGGGCTTGCACTGAGCTCCCATTTCTCAAGGACGCACATTAGAATTCTCTGTGGAGCTTCCAGAAGCTGATGCCTGGGCCACAGTCCAGACCAATTAAATCAGAATCTTCTAAATATTGGGGGCCTTCTTGTGCCAGGCCTGGTGTGCCCGGGGGAGGACGTGGTGGTGGTTTGGCAGGCCATCAGGACGGTGTTGTAATCAGGGGCTGGAGCACTGGGCAAACACTGTCCATCTGCTCTTCCCAAGGTGTTCACCCACTCAGGAGGAGGATGTTGGGAGAGATTTGGGTGCGGCTGAGTTACACAATGAAGGTTAGCTCCAGCATCCTCATCTTCTAACATGACAGGGACCCTGACGAGCTCTTCAAGGTAAGAACGCGACTGTGACACCAATGGAGTCTGAAGAGCTGGAAGCTTTGCATCTAATTAGAATTGTAAAATCACGCTGGTACAAGTTCAGCTCTGTAATCATGAATTTAAAACCTGACTCGGTCATGTGCTTGCTGTGTGATCATGGGCGAATTACTCAACCTTTCTGAGTCTCAGTTCCCTCGCCCATGAAAGGGCCATAATGATAGCTCGTCCCTCACAGGGCTGTTAGGAGAAAATCGAGGTAACACTCAGTGCCCAGCACACAGCAAGCCACATTGTTAAAGTGAAAGCAGAGTCAGAGAGAAATAAAGGGATGTTCCAACTTCCTCTATGGGCAGGGTGGTTCTCTCACTTTCTCCAGAAAAGGCAAGCAGAAAGGCAGAGGGTGAGCCGAAGCCATAGACCAAAATTTCTGCAAAATCAATTTCCTGGGAGATGTAATGCAAAGTCAGGAATGAAAGCCAGGTCCTACATTCTGAGCTTAGAGATGGGGCGGGCAGGAGCCGTCCCCTGGAGGCTAAGAGGATTCTTGGAGAGGTGAACACTCAGTCTGGACAGGGCTTCCCTGTGGAATCAGCAGACCCTCTGTCATCTTCTAAGATTCTGAATGGGGGAGGGACGACATGCCTGGTTTTTAGGCCCTCACAGATTGGCCTGTGGTGGCATGCAGATGTGCCAAAGTCCTACCTTGGACTGGGCCAGGGAGAAAGCCTTGGCTCAAGCCACTCAACCCTTGGTCAGAGGCCTAGAGTGTGGAGCAGATCTTTTCTAACCAAGCAATCTTACAGCATGCCGGGTGTGGGAGTGAAGTGTAGATAAGGGTCCATCAATCCTTGGGACCACGAGGATGACTCCATGGCATAAGGCATGTGAAGAACTTAACAGATAGAAAGAACAGAAGGCGTCATGTTCATCATGGCCAATTAATTGTTAGCCTTTGAGGCTTTCCTGACTTTCAACTTTCACTGGACATGAAGATGTCCTAACATGTTCTGGGTTATCTTGAGGGCCCTGAGTATGAGTCTCCAAAGTGTATTCTTATCGTTCGAACTTCAGATCAAATTCTCTAAGCACGTATGTCTGCACATACTGTGTGCTTAATTTTATTTTTAATGGTGGTCACATTAACCAAAGATGAAGTCATGTGGGTCATGGGAATCAAATTCCTTTGCCTCTAGCCGCAAACAGGAAGTTAACGGTGTAGAAATGATTTCTGGTAACTGGGGAGACTTGCTAATTGAAGAAGTACTTCAGGAAAAATGGAGAAGTGATACAGTGGGGAAAAGATGTTAATTTGGAGTTAATAGTGTGGATCTGGGTAGGAGCTGGTGGGTACAATCTTCAAGTTGGACGGACAAAAGATAAGAACAGTGACACTCAACATGCAGATCTGCTCCGATGATACGACTTGGTTATTTCATGATTTATTATGTAAGGCTTTCCGTATTTAAAATAAAATCTCTTTATATGGTTACATATGTATGATTCCAACTATATGACACTCTGGAAAAGGCAAAACCATGGAGACCGTGAAAAGATCACTGGTTGCTAGGGGGTAGGGGGGCGGGAGGGATGAATAGGCAGAACTCAGAGGATGTTTAGGGCAGTGAAACTATTCTGTATGATACTATAATGGTGGATACGTGTCATTATAAGTTTGTCCAAACCCACAGAATGTACAACACTAAGGGTGAATCCTAATGTAAACTGTGGACTTTGGGTGATAATGACATGTCAACACAGGCTCATCAATGGTAATGAATGCGCCGCTCTAGTGGGGTACGTTGATAATGGGGGAGATTAGCCAAAATTTCAGATCAGAGGTCAGGTTAACAGGTGTTAAGATTTAAGCCTTTTAAAACGATGCCATGTGCCACCTCAGATTTAATCAAGTTGAACTATTGCCCACTAGCAGAGAGAGCCGGAGGAAGTGTGAAAGGAAGTTTAGAATGGAGGTACTTTTAGCCTAGTCATCTCTGGGCTTGCTATTGTTAAGCAAATGTCACTACACCGAGGAAGGAATGACTCACAGCCAATGCTGGGGGGTGGGGGGGGGGATAAGGAGATTGGGAACCTCATATGCCTAGCTCCTATGTTTTCAATAAAGATGTTTAGTTGGATTTTGCTTAAAAAATTTTTTAATTGTTTGATTGGGTTGTCCTAAGAAATGCAAAAATTTCAAAACCCTGGGCTATATCACTTTAATTACTGATATCATAGAATCGGTTAATGATAACTGATAGGTATCAATTCTAGTTATTGTAGTGTTCTTTTGAGCCAAAATCAATACTGGGGAAATGTAGGCTTAGTCAATTTTCTTTGAATCATATGTTATATTTGACAAAGGTAGATGGTTAAAATAAAAGCAGATTTCATTTGACTGTTTTTTTTAATACGGTTCCCTGGGGAAAACAAACCAGTTACTGATGCCTTTTACCAAAAGAAAATGCAATGAAACCCTTAAGGGTCCGTCATCGATTTGAACAATTAGGTTGCATCAAGAAAGCCTGTTTTCTCTATAATCTGATCTGCCCTGTGTGTGCAAGCCTTCCTTTGCTGGTGGTGTTCTAGGCTAACAGAGAACAGGCTTTCTCCAAGGCGGGAATGGAACACTTGGAGGGCAGGTGGCCGTGTGGCTTAGCAGTTATGCATTCAGGAGCTGGACTCCTTGGGTTTGATCCTGCATCCACTGTTGCATGAATCTGCAAGTCTCTTGTATGTCTCAGCCTCTGCTTCCTCATCTGTGAAATGGAGCTAACAATAGTATCCACCTTGTAAGATCGTTGTAAAGTTAAAAAATTTTTTTTAATGTTTTCTTTATTTTTGAGAAAGAGACAGAGCTCAAGCAGGGGAAGGGCAGAGAGAGGAGACACAGACTCCGAAGCAGGCTCCAGGCTCTGAACTATCAGCACAGAGACCGATGTAGGGTTCGAATTCACAAGCCTTGAGATCATGACCTGAGCTGACCTCAGACACTTAACTGACTGAGCCACCCAGGCACTTCGGACTGTTGTAATGTTTAAACGAGCAATGAATACAAAACATTTAGACAAGTGCTCAATGCTCAGAATATATTATCAATCTCTGCAGCAGTTTTTGATGAGGTTTTGGGTGGGGGTGAGGTGGGGACTGAAACACACTATGTCTAATCATATTAACTATCCATATTTGTGCATCCAACATTTTTACCCTGGGTGTTGGGCAATTATAACCTACAGGTTTCTGCTATTATGTTCGTTGTAGAAAAAAATTATGGGTTATGCTGTTAGAAACCTGGGATTCATATTAACAGGACTGTGGATTTCTGAAGCAGCACATAAAGATGCAGTTGACATGGATATGTGGAGGGTAGCAGGAGCCGTGACAGCACAGTAATTGGACCAGTGGCCATGAATTATCACCTGAGACAGAGTTTCCATGTTAATAGCCTCTAGCTGGACCTTCAATAGCGGAACTAGAATTCACTTCGTATTATTTTCTCCAAAGAGTCAGGCAACGGGTTCAAGAATGTACAGGCTTAACAGAAACTCCTGCTTTGGCCTGTGTATCAGACAGGCCAGTTCTTTACTTCCTTCTCTTAGAAAACTGCCCAAACCACCTCTGCATTTCAGAGTCTGTTTCTGTTGTCCTTCCTGGTGGATGGCTGGAAAAGTGACCCCTCCCCGTGGCCATGGATCATAGGGATCCCTGGGCCATACTAGCCCATGAGATTCTCTTTCCTGGAATTTAAAAATTCTAGGGCAGCCTAGATGTGCGAACTAGACATTGAGAATTGAGGAGTGACACAGGCTGACGCATAACCACAGAGAGAGATGTTAGCAAGAAGCAGGGATGACGGACTGGGGCCCCCAAGATGGAGGCCATGTTGTTGGTTTCCTGGAAGAGACTTCCTTGTTCCAGCTATACTTCCTGCCTGTGGGTATTGATGAGAGACAAAGAAACAGACACGTCTTTCTAATAAATACCCCATTACTCACTCTGGCTTGATAATCTGCTTGTAGCAGGGCAGAGGCTTATAAAACTTTAATTCCAGAGATTTCATTTCCCTTGATATAATCAATTTTCTGGGGGGGAAATGGACCCTTCTAATTTCTTGTACTGTAATGGACTCTCTCCTGAGGAGTGAATGTAAGGGCTGTAGAATAGCAGCAAATCATTTCACGGAGGAGAGACATGGAAAAATCAGGAAGGTGGAAGGGCCGCACCATGATTTGGTAAGATGAGTTGGCAAAGATATGCTGCAATCAGAATTGCATTTGAAACAGGCTGGGGGCTGGGAGGAAGGTGCCATAATTGGGACAGAACCAAAAGAAGGCAGGAATCCAAGATCAGACAGCAAATGTCAAAAGGTTCTCTGGAAGAGGATTAAGGGAACAGGTAGCAGAGACTTTGAGCTGTCTGTGAACCATATGATAAAGGAGCTCACCATATGGCACAAGAAGATAGCAAAGCAGGTTCAAGGAAAGGAAAGTGCTTTTGTCTGTAGGATTATATAACCACATCTAATGTATGTACGTGTATGTGTGCGTGTGACTCCATACCACTAATGAGATTAAAATTAGGATAGACTCCCACATCAGGAGCTCCAAGACTTACGAAAGGTCTTTGTTATGGGTTTGAACTAAACTGCCTTTTCATTCCCTCATGCCACTTCTTCCTGTGTTAACTCAGGGCTGCAGCTGGTTCGAGCAGAAGACACTGCTTGGAGCTCTGCATTGCTCTCTTGTGCACCAACCCAGAGCTCACGCTAGTTATGCGTGCTGTGGTTCTCAGGGAGACAAGCCTCGATGTTCCCGAGGATGCAGTGCTAGGGAGCAGGTGTTTGCAACCAGCACCCACTATAGCGGGCAAACTAAGTGCAGAGCTGGGAGGGGGGCCCACGATCTTTTTAGGGGCTCAGGAGAGCGTTTTAATGTCTTTTAAAATCACAAGAAAAAAAATGGGCTTTTAGGTTAAAGAAAATGCTTTAACATATTATATTAATATATTCATCCTTATACCGATGCAGTCACATAACATTTTTAACTTTTTTTTCTACAGCAGAAGGGGGGGCTGACACATGTCAGTCTGCAGCTCCCTAGCAGTTCTGAAACTGCCATTTCAATAAAGACAAGACCAGCAGGTTGGTGGAGAGGAGTGAACCCCAAAGCAGAGACAAACACTGTCGGAGATGGGAAGTAGCAACTAGAATCACAAAACCTACATTCAAGTCCTGGTCCTGCCTCCTTCCCACTGTGTGGTCTTGGGGAGGCCACTCAACCTCTCTGATTTACAATTTCTATGTAAGTATAATAGGGTTCATGTCAGTAACTACCCTGCAAGGTTCAGGGGAGAGTTCATATGATGTAATGCATGTAAATCCATAGCATCATCCCAGGCAATTCATATGAGGTCAAAGTCAGAGCCAATGGGGATGGAGTGTCTGGAACTGGAGAGGTAGGATGGGTGAAAGAGTGGGTGTAGGTTAGAAGAAATGGAGATTGAGGGCTGAAAAGAAACCAGCTAAGGAGTTACTGCACATACTAGAAATGGCTCAGACTTGGAGGAGCCCACCAGCTGAGACCCTTAGAGAAGGGAGAAGGGAGAAGGGCAGGGGCTGGAAGGGGGGAGTCCATTGTCATAAGCCCTCTCGGGAATCTCTGTAATGACTCACGCGTACCATGAGCATCTGCAAACAGATACATGACTGACAGGTGCAGTGGTGAGGGAGGGCAGGCAATCTGGAGCCTTCCATCACCATGAGCATGCAGTTTGTCTAGTGGTAGAGCCTCAGAGTAAAACCAAGACACATAAACTCTGCTTACACTCAGAGGGAAAAAGAAGAGAGGGGGAAATGAGAAAATAAGAGAGAAAACTTTTTACCTTCTAGAATGTGCCCGAGGTATACTGCTGTTGGGACCAGGAATGTAAGATCGCATGTATCTAAACCAAACCTGATCTGTCAAATGCCACTGACTAGCTATGTGACTTTAGTGATTTATTTTAACTTTCTCTCATTTCCTCATCTGTAAGGCAGAGATAACAGCAGCTACATTATAGCGTAATGGTGAGTGAATATATGTAAAGCCCTTACAACAGAGCCTGGTGTACAGGAAGGACTGAAATGTTAGGTAGTATCATCACCATCATCACCACCGCCACAGAATATATGTTCCATAAGAGCAGATATTTATCTCTGTTTTGTTCACAGCCATTTCCTTTGCACCTAGAAGAGTGCCTGGCACATAGTAGATGTTTAATAAATACTTGTTCAAGTGAACAAATAATTAATTCTGCCTGTTGGTGAGCAATTTATAAAAGTGATGACTTCTCTTTGGGATAAGGTAGGGGTTCTGATCTCAGCCCCAGTTCCTTTCCCTCATGTCTGCCCTCTGCTGACATAACTGTCATAAGCAACCACCGTGCCTTGCATTCAGATGTGGGGAGTAAAGAGCCAGGAGATCACTGATAGAAACTGGGAGACAGGTGTTTAAGAATTTGCCAAGGGTAGAAGTCACAGTGCAAGAGGACAGGACATACGTGGTGGGTAGGGAGTGGAGGCAGCAGATCTCAAAAGAGTAGCTTCATTCTCTGGATATATCCGGTGAGGAAAGAATAGACAAAGGATGGTCAAGATCACAGGAAAGATTTTTACGGATACAGGAAATGTTGAGCATGCTTCTCATCTAACAGAAAGGATATGGGGAACAGAGAAGATCAGACACTTTCTGTACCTTCCAGATATGCACTGAAAAAGGAAGCAAAAGACCTCGTGTTCTTAAAAATAACAATAGTCATTGAAGTGCCAGATCGTCATGTGAATGTAAGATTTTTAAGACAGTTTTTCACAAAACATGACACTTGTACCATAAGCAGTACAAGGACAAAAGTATTTATCTTTTAATAAGTTTTCCTAAAACATAGTAGAATAAATATACAAGTGGTAGATCAACCTGTAACTTTATATAGATCATCGTTTAAGGCCAATGCTAAGAAAACAAAGTCAACTAAATCCACTTAAAGAAAAACATTTAAGATAGTAAGGAGGTATGTACATGGCGCAAAAAAAAAAACAAAAACAAACAAACAAACAAAAAAAACAACCTTAAACAAATGCATGAATAAGCGAATACTTGGGTAACATGGCCAAGGCTATATTCAACTCAGTTCTACAGTCTGCATTTTGAACTAAAGGAATTGGCATCAGCACCTTGGAGAGTGGCACACAGGTTCTAAGGCTCTAGGGATGCCTAATGGGAAGAGGCCACTGCCTAATCCTCAATGGCCTTCTTAGTGACACTCAGGCAAGAATGTCATCAACCTCTTGGGCATCATTCTAGCAAAGTCAAGCACTTGAAGAGGAGATTGAATGCTGTCTCATCTCTCAGTTTTTCATTTTTTTCGTTTTTTTTTTTAAACCTTCTTAGATGCATATAGAACGGACCTGGATGGGACTTTTTGAAGTCAGAAATGTTATACCTGAGCACCCAGTTTCTAAGGACTTCCCATTTTTTCCTCTTAATTTCATAAGCTGCTGACTTCTTCCTACTTAATTTATTCCTGGCTTATGCTATGCTTCAGGAAAAGCAGCACCAACACCTGGCATGTTCCATGATTCGAACACAAGGAAATGTCACCAAGAAGAGGAGCTTGATGTTTTTTGTTTGTGGAGCATGATAAGCCAGAAGTTCTGAGGGCAAAAGTCAGAAAGTCTTTCGTGTCCCCAAGAAAAATTTCACCCAGAGCTGAAAAGTAGGTTGATACCACTAGCTTTCCACCAAAATTGTTCTCCCAGTTTCCCTTGCACAGAGGCATGGCCATGTGACTAAATTCTCTCTAATAGAGTGTAGGCAGAAGTGATGGGTGTCACTTCCAAAGCAAGACTTTTAAGAAGCAGCTTGCGCCTCCTCCATACTTCTCCCCCTCCGCCCTCTGAATGTAGACAAAAAAACAAGGCAGCAGAGAGTAATGGAGTCATATAAGACAGAAGGAACCTGGGTCCCTTAATTACATTAGGGAGAGAGTGAGTGAGGTCAGGAACACCCATCTCAGACTATTAGGCGAACGGAAATTAAACTTCCATTGCATCTGAGCCAGTGTACATTTGGGGGTCTATTTGTTATAGCAGTTAAATCTACCCTAACTCTTTTTTTAATAGTTTATTTATTTTTGAGACAGAGAGAGAGCATGAATGGGCGAGGGGCAGAGAGAGAGGGAGACACAGAATCCAAAACAGGCTCCAGGCTCTGCGCTGTCAGCACAGAGCCTGATGCGGGGCTCGAACCCACGAATCGTGAGATCGGACCTGAGCTGAAGTTGGACGCTTAACCAACTGACCCACCCAGGTGCCCCAAATCTACCCTAACTCTTGAATGAGCTCAGGTACCCTTACCACCACACAGGTCAGCCAAGCCTGGCACAAGAGTGCAGCCAAGAAGAGAGTTCTGAGATTTTCATTTACTCCCCCATCTCCACTTTGCAAAGGTCACTTAACTCATCCTTTAGATAAAGCCCAAGAGCCACTTTCTCACGGAAGCCTTCACTGACTTCCAATGAGGGCCAAGCCCACTCCCATAGGCTCTGACAGCACACATCAAACATCACAGTTGCACGTTAGGTCTATCAGTGTGATTTCTTGACTAATGTTTATATCCCCACTGCATTTTATTTTTTTATAATTTTTTAAAAAATTTTTTAAATGTTTTTTTTTTATTTATTTCTAGGAGAGAGAGAGAGACAGCGTGAGCAGGGGAGGTTCAGAGAGAGAGGGAATCACAGACTCAGAAACAGGCTCCAGGCTCTGAGCTGGCAGTCAGCACAGAGCCCGATGCGGGGCCCGAACCCACGAACCGCGAGATCATGACCTAAGCGAAAGTCGGACGCTTAACCGACTAAGCCACCCTGGCGCCCCCCCCCCCACTGCATTTTAAAGTATGCATTTTTCAGAACTCATAGAATGATACACTACTTAGTGCATTTTGTTGTGTGTAAATTTTACTTTAAAAATTACCAAAAGCACATATTGAATTCTGGTTAAATAATACGTATGCTGAAGAATTTAAGGGTAAAGTGTACCAGTGTCTGTAATGCTTTTTAAGTGCATTAAAAATGGGTTGACAGAAAGACAGATGAATAGATAGATGTGTGATGAAGTGGAACCAGTCAAATGCTGGTGGAGAATCTAGGTAGTAGGTATTTTGGATTTTCACTGTACAATACTTTCAACCATTCTATATTCAAAAATTGTTTTTCCCACAATAAGATATTGGAAAAAAAGTTCAGTGAGAGTAGGGACCACGAATATATTATATGAAAAGAATTCTGTGTATATTATATTTCATATTATTAATCATAATATTCTGTGATTTGCTTCTGTTTAAATTGATATTATGTCATGGACATCTTTCCATGATGATAGACAGACAGACAAAGAGAGACCTCATTCTTTTGAGTATATCGTGGACATACCATTATACATTTAATTTCCACATTATTGAACTGTTTACATTTTTCTCTGTTACCAGTCATTTCCCATGATTTCCCATGATTTTACAGACTTTTGTATTGTTGGGTTTAACTTCTTTATGACAGATCTACATCCACCACAGCGTATATCTGCCTCCCCTTGCTCCCCACCCCAATTAGCACAGGGGTCCATAGGCAAAAGTCAGGAGTATAAAAGAGCAAGAGAGTCTCCATTCAAATGTCTCAGCCTAACTTTTTAAAAAGGCTTATATCCTACAAATCATTACCATGAGCACATCAAAGTCTTAGAGGGCAGGCGATACTAGCCTCAGTTAAATGTTTGTTGTGGCTGCACTGGAGGGTGAGAAGAATCAAGTTTATAATGTAGAGAGCTGTACAGGGACCTGTTATCTTTATCTTCTAAGGCCCACTCATGCAATCGATCTGGGCAGTGTGCAGCTGCCCAATTTATATAGCTGGAGCATAATTCTATCTCTGGTAATCCCTTGACAACCACAGAGGTTAAATTCTTAAAAAGTGTAGTGGTTGGTAAAGCAGAAGTCACAGATGAAAGGAATCATGGAAAACAGAGAGTCAAACTCATCATAAGGAAAAAAAATTATAACTATGGATGGGGACAGATGCTAGCTAGACTTCAGTATGGTGGTCATTTCACAATATATACAAATATTGAATCATTGGGTTGTTTACCTGGAACTAAAATAATGGTGTATGGTGATTATACCTCAATAAGAATGAATGAATGAATGCATGAATGAATGCATGAATGAATAAAATAGAGCATGAAGGATAAAATTAGAAAAATAAACACTAAATAGTAAATGAGTAATAGATTTGAAATTCTCTGTTACAAAAGTTCTAGAAGGCATCTATCTCTAAGTAAGCCAGAAGTACCAAGAAACACAGCTTAGCAAGATAACCCTTCCAGGTAAACACTTCCACCTGTTCAGGAAAGTAAACTCCAGATTGCTCTTTTTTTTTTTTTTAGTTTTTGAAACAGGGCTTACTCGTTTGGAACTTGGTGGCCTTCCCACTTGCTTTGTCACTTGTTTTATTTTCACTGGTATTAGCAAAAGGCATGTGTCACTTGCTGGTCACCCCACAATTTATGACAGTGCTTAAAAGCACATTTTTCTGGACCAGATCTGATACAGGAGACCTGGGGGAGGAGAGGTGTGAAGGCATCACCACCAAGACCGATGCCTTCCATCTTCAGAAGAGAGAGACCAATGATCATTCCGTGTCAACCTCTTTAAGCAGGTTGACCTATGGGGTGTCTAGGTGGCTCAGTTGGTTAAGCATCCAACTTCGGCTCAGGTCATGAGTTCAAACCACACATTGGGCTGTGAGTTCAAGCCCCACATAAGGCTCTGTGCTGACAGCTCAAAGCCTGGAGCCTGCTTCCGATTCTGTATCCCCCTTTCTCTCTGCCCCTCCCCAACTCATGCTCTTTCTCTCTCTCTCTCAAAAATAAATAAACATTTTAAAAAAATTTTTAAGGGGTTGACGTATACACCCGACAAGATTGCAAATGTTAAAAGTAGGCATTCAGGGACACCTGGGTAGCTCCGTCCTTTAGGCATCCAACTCTTGATCTCGGCTCAGGTCATGATCCCAGGGTTGTGGGATCAAGCCCCATGTCAGGTTCTACGTTGACAGTATGGAGCCTGCTTGGGATTCTCTCTCTCCCCCTCTCTCTGTCCACCCTCCCAACAAATAAATAAAACATTATTTTTTTAAGTAGGCATTCAAATATAAAAATCACATTAATTTAAAACAATGGTGGGTAAAACTGGAAGTGCAAAAGATTACTCTGTGTTTCAGCAGATCACTGAGGTTTTTGTTATTCTGTCTTGGCTTTCATGACATACTTTGTTTTCATCTGTGATTTGTTTGATGTCACATCCCCAGCCTGGAGCAGAACTCTCAATTATTGTTACAGTTTCCATGGAAACATATAATCTATTCTCTCTCATTCCCTCACTGTTCCCCAAAGACCCACTCTCCCACTTCTCCAGCCACACCCCAACCCTAACCGCTTCCAAAAAGTCCTCTGATACTTCTGATACTTCCAAAAAGTCCTCTGATACTTCCAAACTCTCCAGCCTATGTAGTTAAGTGACCACGAAGGGGTAGAACTATGTGTAGAGTAGGCTACCTTTGTGGTAACAAGAACAAGAATAAAGACACATATTTATATTTGCTAAATTAGCATGTAGGAACCAGAAATATGCAAACTCAATGAATAAAATGTGGAGGGCAGTGGCAGTGAGGGGGTACAGGAAGGTGTGAGCTGGGGTAGGAGCAGACTTCTCAATGTTTATCCTTTCAATATAATTTTAATTATGAACCATGTGAATACCCTGCTTATTAAAAATAGAATTTCACTTTTAAAAACTTCCAGACAGGCTCATATCCCTGGAACCCCTTCATTTAGGCCACCTCCTTCCTTGCCATCATGGCAACCACCCCATCTTTGGAATCTAAATGCCCCTGCTCTCAACCATTTAAATCTCTTGACCTCACCCATTCGCCTTTTATTCCTAGGCTTCCAGACTCCTTTCCCACCCAGGTTGTGACCCTCTTCCTGTTCTGACTTCCTTTCCAACCTGATCCAGATGCCATTTGTTTTCATTTATTCCATGCACGTTTACAGAGCACCTATGAAAAGCAGGCTCTGTTGGATCTGCAGGGGGCTTCTTTCTTCCCAGAAACCTTGGCTCCCTTATTACTGTAACCTTCTGACTCACTGGTCCTGTTAATTTCCCCCTCAGCTCAAACCTGCCACCAACTTCCCCATGTCCACACCCAAGCTACTCAGAAGCATCAGAGAAAATCACATGGAGGCGTGGACCACTCCCATCACCAGCTTCACAGAGCTGCTCAGCAGTCTTCCGGCACCTCCCTACTGCCGCTCCCGTTTCATGCCCAAGCTCTGCAAGCTCTGAGCCATCAGCTCAGGTCGCTTATTCCACCTCAGTAGATCACCCAGTGACCCCGAGACAGAGGAAACACATGCATTCAATCCACAGGCACTGAATGTACAGTGGTGAACAGGACAGAGAGGGCCCCTCAGAGAGGGTGCTCAGCTCTTAGCAGGAGCAGAGAGATGAGCCAACTAACCAACAAGAAGCATACTGTCTGGTTATGGCTGCTATGAGAGAGTGGAATATAATGGGGAATGAATGAGTGGCTGAGGAAGTGGTTAGGGAAGGCTTCTCAGAAGAGGTGATGTCTAGGTTGAAATGGGAATTATAAGGAGCCAGCTGTGCCAAGAATAAAGGGATAGCATTACAAAAGCTCTAAGAGAGAGGGGCACCTGGGTGGTTCAGTCCAACTTCAGCTCAGGCCATGATCTCATGGTTCATGGGTTCGAGCCCTACATCTGGCTCCACGATGTCAGAGGAGAGGCCCACTTGAGATCCTCTGTCTTCCTCTCACTCTCTGCCCCTCCCCCACTCACTCTCTTCAAAAATAAATACATTTTTTAAAAGTTTAACAATTGTGGAAAAAAAAAAAAAGCTCTAAGAGAGGAAGGAGCTCTCTGTGTTTCAAAAACCCAAGGACCACTGCTGCCAGAGCACCAGGTGAGAGAGGGGCAAGAAAAAGAAGTTGTCAGGTACAGAACTGGGATCAGATTCTAAAGAGAAATGTAGGCCAAGGACACAGTATGAAATTTATTTCGGTGTGATGGGAAATCATTGAAGAGGTTTTTTTTGTTTATTATTTTTTAAGTTTATTTATTTATTTTGAGAAAGAAAGAGAGAGAGGCACAGAGAAAGGAGAGAATCCCAAGCAGGCTCCACGCTGTCAGCGCAGAGCCTGATGTGGGGCTTGACCCCACAAACCGTGAGATCAATGACCTGAGCCAAAGAGTCAGATGCTTAACCAACTGAGCCACCCAGGCGCCCCATCATTGGAGTTTTAATCAGGGGAGCATCTTGACTTAATGTAACTTTTCCAGAACGAGTACAGGTGCTGGATGGCAAGTGCACTGATGACCGGTAACAGGAGTGGCTGTAGGGAAACTAGTGAGGAGCTTCAACGGCGGCCCAGTGGGTGTATGAGGGTCAAACTAATATTGCGTTTGTGAAGATGGAGAGAAGTCAGTAAATGCATGACACACTTTGAAAAAGATGTGTCAGGATTCGTGAATGGATTTCGCACGGCCAGGGTGGGGGGCAGGTAGGTACAACTCAAGGAAAACTCCCAGATTTGGGGCTTAGGCTGCAGAGATGGAGAAGAGATTTATATTTTTGCACACGTAAGTTCATGGTATGAGATTTATACAAGACATATTTGTGGCACACAGAGGGATTAAAAGACTCAAAACAACACTAAACAACTCAGGAATACTTATAACACAATCTCAATTTCAGTAAAACAGTGTCTCCCAGTATCTATAAAAGCATCCAGAACCACTCTATGAGTCCCAGGGTCATCCTTCAACTTTGCTGCTTTTTGAAAGGAGTGGTTCCTATTCTTGGCTGCAAAAGTGATCTTTTCCAAAAGGCACATTGGATCGTGTCACTTCTCTGCTTAAAACCTTTCAATGGCTCCCCAGTGCACTATGAATAAAATCCAAACTCTTCATCACAGCTCACAAAGCTTTGTAGGATCGGGCCCCTGCCCATCTCTGCAACTTCACATCCTTATACCTCACCCTGCTCATGACATTTTGACCCCGACACCTTCTGATGGTACCTAGAGTGTGCCAAGCCCTTCTCCACCTCAGGACCTTTGCACTTGCTATTCTCGTAGCTGATAACATTCATTCTTAGCCCTTGGAATGTACAGCTAATTCATTCTCACCCATCAGGGCTCACCTCCTCTGATGGTCTAAATGGGTCCCCTCTGGGTGTGTTCCTGGCTATTCATTTTCTTCACGGTTTTCATTACGAACTGTAGTGGGGATCTGCTTTCTACTCTCTCCCTGGCTGGAAGGTAAGCCCCATAGGAACAAGAAACGTGCCTGCCTTATCACCTGCCCTTCTGGAGTGGGTGCAGCCCCCCATACTGTACCTTGCCAAAGCTTCCTTTCCCAAGCACCATCAGGAAGTTAAAGTCGGTTAGTTTCATTCGGTCTCTGTTCCCATTGTTGTCAAGTTTGGATATGGTGTTGGTCGTCTTTTCTTCTGGAGCCTTGGTCCCCTGACCGATCTTGGCCCTCTGGTGGAGAAAGCACACAGAACACATCATTAGGGTGTGAGGATGCCCTTGCAGGAAGACACAGGGACACGCTGTGAGCTGTGGTTCCTTAGCTCGCCCCCTCCCTGACCTGCATCCGCTCTGCAAGCCCGAAGTCTGGAAGCCACCCCCAACATCCACGTTTCTCTTTTATCCATCACGTCTCAGCTGCCACCAGGAACTGTCCTTTCTTCCTTCTAGCTGTCTCCAGAATTCATCTTCCTTCCATCGTTACCACCACCACCTTTTACCGTGTCACACCTGGACAACCTACCACGGTTCCCTTCTCACTGGGCTTTTCACGCAACCCAAGTGAGCCTCTCTTCGTACCCAACTAAGTCACCACCTGCTTCAAAGTTGTGACCCATTAGTTTGAGGATAAAGACCTCGGTGTTTTTCCTGGCCTCCATGGCCTGCTATGATCAGGTTCTCCAACGTCATCATTTCTTGGATCCTGCCCTGCAACCCATCCTCATTCTTTCATCACCCACCTCAGGGCCTTTGCACCTGCTGTTGCTAAGATCATCTCC
Organism: Hyaena hyaena; assembly: GCF_003009895.1. Lineage (NCBI taxonomy): Eukaryota > Metazoa > Chordata > Mammalia > Carnivora > Hyaenidae > Hyaena > Hyaena hyaena. The sequence goes on along the minus strand of NW_024080720.1, from coordinate 2,357,555 downwards.
TCTTTGCCAACCGAGTTACCCTTGCTTCACATTTTCACTTCACCAAGGAAGCCTTCCTTGACTGTCTACCTGGATTAAGTGTCCCTATTTGCTTCCTTCATCCACTTGACTTCCCATTTATACTGACAGTAACTGCTCACTGTTTTCCTCAATGTGCTGGAAACTCTGTGAAGGCACAGAATCTATCTCTGTAACTTCCCTGACAACTAATAAAGTTTCCTGCTACACAGATGAGTGGATGGGGAAGGCCCGTGTTGGCCCTCAATGCAGTGGGGGAAGGTCTTGCTTCTGTGAGCAGCAGAACGGTGACTTGGAATGGCAGTGAATGCTTTGCAGTGGGGAGGGAACAGGAGGTCAGCAGTGAGAGCTGCAGCCGCCAGGACTTTGTTATTGGATTTGTCTCCAGGGCTAGAGTCCCAGCCCTGGAGTGGATGAGCTATGTGACCCTGAGGACGTCAGTCAGCTTGGGACGCTCTTCTGCCCAGACATCCCTTTACTTGAGCATCTCTCAGAGAAGAGGCCAAGGCCACAGATGACCTGGCCCCTCTGTACCTTCTCTGATTTTGGTCTCTTCTCCTTGCATCACCTTGGCCTCATGACTGTTCTCTGATAGCACCAAACATGCCCTAGCCCCTGGGCCTTTGCACCTGCTGTCCCCTGTGCCTGGAGTTCTCTTCCCAGAGCTTACTCACTTCAGATAAGACAGCCTTGCCCAACAACGACACACAGAAGCTCTCAGCCATAGCCATTGTCCTTCCTTCCTTATTTCTCTCCATGTTCCTTATCACCATCCTACAAACCCGATATTTACTCATTTCTTAATGTCTCCTCTAGAGAACAGAACTCCAAGAGGTCAAGGATTTTGTCTGTCTTGTTCCCCTTACCCTGGTGCCCAGAGCAATGCCTGGCACAGAGTAGGCACTTAGTTGTATTTGGTGAATGAACTTTCTAAACCTCAGTCCCCTTTTCGAGCACATGGAGAATGTGACATGAGAGAATGTATCTTGGCGTTCTTTGCACCATTCCTAGCACATAGTAGGTGCTCAACAAAGGGCAGCTATTTTTTTTTTAAGTTTATTTATTTTGAGAGAGAAAGCACGAGTGGATGAGGGACAGTGAAAGACGGAGAGAGAGAAACTCCCAAGCTTGGGACTTGAACTCATGAACTGTGAGCCAAAGTCAGGAAGTCAGACACTTAACAGACACTTAACTGACCAAGCCACTCAGCTATTATTTTTGTCCCATTATTCAGCTGTCTTTTAGAGACAAAGAGGCAGCAAAAATTTTTTCAGGGTTTTGGACATCGGGAAAGATTCATTCATTCAGGCATTCCCACCAAGTGCCTGCTATCTGCCTCTAGATGCTGAGGATCAATCAGGGAGAAAACCAAATACGGAGGCTCAAAGAATTTACACTGTGGCAGGAACTGGGTCCTCCACCCTGTGTCTAGAGGATATTCTGGAGTTATCCAGATAAATGGCTTGATGTCAGCAATAGAAACAGCATTTATGGAGCAGAGAGTAAGACATACTCAAAGAGCCAAACACTGTTTAGTCTGGCCGGAGCACCTAGCGCAAGGCCGATGTGGCATGGGATGGACAGGACTTAACCCTGTCAACAAGTCAAAGCTGGGGCACCTGGGTAGTTAAGCATCCGACTCTGGCTCGGGTCATGATCTCACAGTTCGTGAGTTTGAGCTCCTCTGTCCCCCTCTCTTTCTGCCCCTCTCCTGGTATCTCTCACTCTTTCAAAAGTAAATAAGTATTTTTAAAAGAAGGAAGTCAATGCTAATTCTGAGCATAAAAGGCTTTAGGGAGGTCTTGGTATAATTATATTCCATTTAGAAAGTCACCTGGGTCCAGCAAGGAAATCCATTTGAAGGAGGTGAGCTTGGGAACCACGGGAAGGGGTGGGTGTCTCTGGCGCAGATGGAACAAAGCAGGTCGGTCTGGAGGTAGAATTATTGGAGCTGGGCACAGACTGGGAGAGGCGCTCGGGGGTGAAGTCCTTGGCTTCTGTGTTAAGCACCTACCAGGACAGGACACTGGGAGAAGTGGAGAAAGGGCAAGTTCGGAGATGTGGGCCAGAAGGTGGGAAGAGCCTGACTTCAGACACACTGAGACTCCTCCTTCCTCACAGGGGTTTAAACTGTGAGGTTTCCTTCTTCCTCAGGACAGAGTGTGAGCAGGGGTGAGGCAGAGTGAGAGGGAGACACGGAATCTGAAGCAGGCTCCAGGCTCTGAGCTGTCAGCACAGAGCCCAACGCAGGGCTCAAGCTCATGAGCCGCGAGATCATGACCTGAGCCAAAGTCGGACGCTCAACCAATTGAGGCACTCAGGCGCCCCTGTAAATTAATGTTTTAAAAATTACAGTGAATACACTGAAATGCATAAATCTCAAGTGTCCAGTTCTAGGAATTTGGAAAAATGGATACACCCATGAAGCCAGACCCCAATCAAGAGAGGGAACAATTTCTATCACCCCCAGAAAGTTCTCGGTGCCCTTTCCCGCTCAATCCTCCCTCCCACGAACACAACCTCTGTTCTGATTTCTATTCTCATAGGTCAGTTTCGTTTGCTCTTGAACTTCATCTAAATGGAATCATAGAGTGTGACATAATCATAGAGTGTAACGTAATGTATTTCGTCTCTGCCCCTGGTTTCTGACACGGAGCTCCTAAAGTTCCCATAAGTTCCTGATAGGAGCATCTTTTATTCTAATGAGGCAACTCTTGGTGGGCTCCTGGATGGGGCATGGTCACCAGAAAGACCAAAGGATGATTCTTCTGAAGCTTGGAACTTTCAGCCCCATCCCGGATAGGTTGGAGACTGAGTTCATTAATAATCAACCATGCCTCCATGATGAAGCCTCCATAAATATCCCTAAACTATGGAGTTTAGAGAGCTTCCAGGGTGGTGAATCTCAACCCATGGGGGACAGAATCTCCTGGGCTCCTTTCAGAACTTACCCTAGGTATCTCTTCGTCTGGCTGTTCATCTGTATCCTTTATCATATCCCTTAATGTATAATAAATGAGCAAAGGTAAGTAAGTGTTTCCCTGAGTTCTGTGAGCCATTGTAGCAGCATCGAATCTGAGGAGGGGGTGGAGGGAACCCCTGGTTGGTAGCAAGTCAGACAGAAGTGTGGGTGAGCTGAGAACCCACGATTTGTGACTAGAGTCTAAAGTAGGGGACAGCCTTGTGGGACCGAGGTCTTAATCTGTGGGGTCTACACTAACTCCAAGTGTCATTTATAAATCACATTGTGGGATGCCCAGCTGGTGTCCGCAGAGGACTGGAGAATTTCTTGGTGTGGAAAATCCTCACATTTGGTGAAGATCTGTGAAAGTCTAACAGGCTTCTCTTTATGGAATAAGTAGTCTTTGCATCTGGCCGCTCTGGCTCATCATCGTGTTCTCGAAATTCGCCCGCGCTGTTGCCGGAATCGGCAGTTTGTCCCTTTGTATTTGCTGAATAGCGTTCAGTGTTTACGTTTATCCATTCCCTTCTCTAGGTGCATTTGTGTCGTTTCCATTTGGGGGGTCGTTAACAGAGCTGCTGCAAACACACAAGGTCAAGTTATTTTGTAGTAAGACTCGTAAGATACGTGGGGATCCCAGCGACTCTGGGGCAGCGAGGCATGAGCACCCAGGAAGCGGTGGCACATGTGGGTCTGAGATTGAGAACTGGCATCTGAGCTGGAGACAGAGGTGTGGAGATTGCAAGCATAGAGCAAGTGGTTAAAACATGGGCTCATCGGGTAGAGAAGCAGAGCGCTAGGACCAAAGTGGCATTGCCTTTTCTGGGCCACTAGCTTTCCATTGTCCCAAATCCTGACCCTTCAGCCCCAGAGTTTTGCCCAGACTGTCCTGCCCCGAGCAGGTCCCTCTTTCCTCCCTGACCCCACCCTCTTCTCTGCTTCCCATCTTCTTTCAGTCCTGAGTCAGGACCCACTCAGTCCACACACTGCATTCTCCAACCTGTGAGGATCCAAATCCTGACCGTCCCTGGTCCCCAGCCCCCACTCGGGCCCTTAGGGGGACACTCAGGTCTCAGCACGGCCTGCCGGTGAAACATGAGTGAGAGGATCAAACTTCCCAGTTTCTCCATTTGACTTTGCTTAGTGGGAAATCTTTCTCTGTCCTTGAAGGAGCAGCAAACTTCCCTCCTCTGAATTTTGGGATGCAAACCCTCTTCCCACCCATCTCAATTTGCTTCTGTGACTTTTCCCCTAGGTACAGGCTACAGACCTATAATGTCTATGTTCCCCACAGAAGCTACAGTGTTTCTGTCACACCCCCCATGTAGGCTATAAGGTGTGTGTCCTCCCCCCCAAAACTCACATGTTAAAATCCTAACCCACAAAGGCAATGGCATTAGGAGGTGGGGTTTGGGGGAAGGTATTAAGTCATGAGGATGGAGCCCTGATGGGTGGGCACAGTGCCCTCCTTCATAAAAGAGGCCCCCAAGAGCTCCCTGGGCCTTTCCGCGAGGTGAGGACACAGTGAGAAGAGAGCCATGTAGGACCCAGGAAGGGGGGCCCCTCGCCAGAACACGGCCAGGCTGGAGCTTTGATCCTGAACTTCCCAGCCTCCAGAACTGTGAGCAATAGTCTCTGTTATTTAAGCCTATGGGTTTTCTGTTGTTGTTACAGCAGCCTAAACAGACTAAGCCAGATTCTAAACTCAGGATCAGAAGTCTCACAGTCCCATTGGCCTGGTCTACACAGTGCTGTTGCTGTTTTAATAATTAAATTGGTTGACAAAGGTTGAAAATCAGATGTTAGGGGTATCTGGGTGGCTCAGTCAGTTAAGCATCCGACTTCGGCTCAGGTCATGATTTCACGGTTTGTGGGTTCAAGCCCCATGTCAGGCTCTGTGCTGACAGCTCAGAGCCTGGAGCCTGTTTGGGTGATACCTCTCCGCCACTCATGCTCTGTTTCTCTCTGTCCCAATAATAAATAAACATAAAAAACTTATGAAAATCAGATGTTAGATGGGACATGGGCTCCCCAGTTTTCCACAGTCCCCACCACACCCTATTGTCTGACACCAAGGTTTTTTCCCTTCCTTGTTTCCTGCCTGGCTCCTGAAAGCATTTGGGTTTGTGACCCCCTACACAATGAGCCTGTGGAGGACAAGAAGCCCATCCTGTGTCCCCTCTGAAAGTCCTATGGTCCCCAGGAGCCACAGGCCTAGCAGGTACTCTGTCAAAGAGCAAACCTTTTTAAATTGAGGCCCAAATTAAAATTATCCTCTATCTTTCTGGGTTGGATAGGTCTTCAGAGACAGAAGCACACTAAGAGTTGTCTTTTCATGTCTGCGGTTTAGAGCCCTAGAATCCAGCACTCAAAGAGAAAGCAAACTGACCGCAAGGAGCCCTGCCTCTTTCCAGAATGTGCTGGAGGGCAGCAGAGGCGCTTCCACAGCCGGCACCCAGGGCTCCAATTCAGATGATTAGTGCCTGCCCTGGCTTAGCCTCCAGACTCCTCTGTAACCCCCACCCCTCTACGGAGCTCCAGAGGGGCACCCTAGGACCCAGCAGCAGAGGCGAGGCCTCAGGAGGCCTGGCATCCCCAAGCCGCCCTTCCACAGCCCAGAAGGGACATGTTCTGAGCTGTATTTATTCCAAGGGGGAGGCTGACAATCACAACAATGGCCTGACATTTGTATGCGATGACGTGCCAGACGCTGTTCTAAATGCATTATCTCTTTCGATCCTCACATAACCCTGGAAGCCAAGAAGTGTTGTGATTCTCCCATTTTACAGATGGGGAATGAAAGGCTCAGAGGTAAAGTAACTTGCCTACAGTCACCTAGTGAGAACATGGCAGAGGCGGATTCAAATCCAAAACGCCTGGCCCCTGAACCACTCGAACGGAACAGGCTTCCCACCGCACACACGAGGCCCCAGTGTCCCACCAAGTCCCCCGCCCCGGCACTCTCCTGTCTACACCCGGGGCTCCTCGCGGCTCACATCTGCAGCTCTGCTTGCAGGCTCATTTCCTGGTTGCAGGAGCGAGTGGAGCCCACAGGCAGGGCGAGCTGCAGATGCTGGCCATTAGCGCTCCTGAAAGCTGCCGCCAGCCAGAGGCACAGGTTGAGCTGGGGGAAAATACTGCAGTTTCATGTCCCCCCAGGTGGGACCCCATGAGGCACACATGCGGCTTCTCCGGCGGGGTTAAACCCCAGCTGCCCACAGTGCTGACCTGCTTCATGATACACACTTTCCCGGCTCCCTGCCTTCCCAGGCACATCCTCCCCTCTGGTCAGTGATGCTTCCCAGAATCGCTTCCTGAAGAAATTACTTGTGCTTGAGTCTTTCATGGTCTGCTTCTGGGGAAAACTCAACCCAAGATAATGACCAGCGATGGGATGTGAGGAAGTTGCTTAAACTGTCTGGGCCTTAGCATTCTCGTTTGTAAAAGAAAAATGGGGATGCTCATAGTATCTACCATTCAGGGGTACTGTGAAGATTAACTAAGTTAATATTTCTGCAGCACTTAAATAATAAATGGCACACAGTAAGCATTTTATTATGTAAGAAAATCCTAAGACTGTCAGAAAACCCATTCTGAACCATCCAAAGTGAAGTTCTCCCTTCTCTGACCCCAGGCAAGCCCATGGTCAGACAAAAGGCCCCCAGACAGAGTCAACTCTGACATTCTGAAATACACCCCATGCAGGAATTGCACCGAGCTCACCCTACCATGAAATTCTATTACCCCAATTCCAGCAGCTCGATTTTACCATCACTCAGAATTTTTCCAGATAAGAGGCTTGAAAGTAATTTCTGAGTCATTCTGGGTGCTAATTGCTTATTGCATAGGGATTACATTTCTTAAGTTCAAGGTCAACTGAAATTTCTCTATGTGTCTGAGAACAATTTTCGGTCTGTTGGAAGCATTTTTTTTTTAATCAACAACTATGGTACGGAGCAATTATAATTCAGGCATAAACAAGCATTTGCAGGCTCTTGCTAGAAATAAACGGGTGCATTTTGTTGCATGCAGATAAAACAGCCCTTTATTGCAAGCCCATAACTGGCCCCAACAAATGCTATGCTCACGTAGGAACTGTTTTCTTTGATGTCCTGAAATGTCACCCCGGCTGCCCTAGGATGGAAGAAATCATTTTGCAAACTGAGACTTCATTTTATACAAGAAAATCATGGTCTCCCCCCGCCCCCCTCAACAGTACATTTTTGACACGGCAGCAAATGGGCACAGCTTCATCAGAGTTGAGGGAAAGAGACACAAGGTGTTCTCTGGAATGACCAATCAACAGTGTCCAGTCGTTGGCCCCACTGCGTGGGAAGCCCTTTTACCAGCTCATAGGGATTTGAGCTGGCTGCATAGGAATGACCTTCACTTACTAAGTTCACTGGAGAGTGACTGATAAGCCCAAGGCCAATGTTTATCACACTATTTTCCAGGAAGGGATATTCCCTCTCCCTGGGTCAGACCCATCACCACAGTATAGTTTTGTGGAGGGCAGAAGGGTCAATACTCAAGTGGTATTTCTGTCCAGTTGAGGGGGAAATTAATGTGGATCTTGGGATAAATGCCAAAATCCTTGGCACGGCCGGCAGTCCTTCTACTGCGATGACCAGCTACTTCCTTAGTCTTACCTTGAACTCGCCCATTGTTCTCTCTCCTCTACCCACACTGACCTTCTTTAAATTTCATATAGTTGCCATATAACCCCACCACCACCACCACAGGGCCTTCGCACATGCTGTCCTCTCTGAATGGAATTCTCTGTTGCCTCTCAGTTAACTTGAACTGTTGATGACTCAATGATACCTTCCCTGTCCTCTGAGACTGTTACATTTCCCTCTTATATGTTCTCACAGCAATATGGACCTCTCTTTCACAGAACTTTACCTGGTCACAGATTTTTTTTTTAAATTTGCCTGTATGATTACTACAATGATAGTGATCTATTTCATTTTAGCTATTTTATACATTTTTCTTTTGACTTAGCAGGCCACCACTGTTTATCTAGAATTGTTGATTTCCCATTAGACTCAGTATATTGAGTTTGTGTGAACAAAATAATGTATTTTCCCTTCTGAAACTACTTTAAAATCATTCAATACATATGTAATGAAATAACGCAAATCCATCTTCCCCAAAACATTTTCTTTGTAAAACTGGGATGTGTCCTACACATCGGCTCCTCTCATGTAGCTGCAAATGGGGTTTATTGGCCCCACAGAAGAGAAGGGGCTCAGCTAAGGGAAAAGCAGAGCCAGCACTATAGTCCAAGGTCATGGCCAAGGGCTCTTCATCTTCAGAAGATACACCCATGAGTATTTCATGAAGTCACCATCGCAAATAATTCCATTTGTTAACAACAGAGCACCATCCTGCCAATAGCTCCAAACCCACATTCTATCCCTCAGTAAGCCTAGTTGACCCAGCCTCCAAAATATATCACTCAGTCCACTTCTTTCACTTACCGTTACTACCATCCCAGTCCAAGCTATCATCACCATGACCCAAGGAGCAAATGAGCACTTTTAAAGAAAAGTCTAAAATTAAATGAGGACAGGGAGGCAGGAATGGCTTCATAAAGCAGGGTACATTTGGTTGGAGTTTTGCAGGATGCACAGGAGTTTTCTGAGAGGTAGAATAACATTGCAGAGGCACGGAGTCATGAAGGGCCTTGGTAGAAACCACACCATAACTGTGGAAAATGGCACAGAGGCAGGCTCAACCAGTTCCCACTCATGTAGAAAGAAAGACGTCTCACCTCGAATTTCTGCCGTAATTCTTCATTCCCTTCACTTCCCTCTGGCGGCACGGGCACGTTGAAGTACTCTCCTTCCTCCTGGCTCAGCAACTTAAACCTAAAGGGAAACAAGGAGACATGAGAAATTCCGTGACTGTACTTGATATTATTTTGTTGTTAGGATAAGAAAAGGAAGGCTATAGGCAGCTCTACTTTAAAAAATGTGTTGACGGTTTTTTCTTTTGGGGTGTGTGTGTGCATGTGTGTGTGCATGTGTTTGTAGCCAGACATGCTATGAATTTTTGTAACTATTCCACAAATACCAGAAAAAATGATACACTGTGTTGATAGGATGCAAAGTTCTGGCTGGCTCTGTCTTTCTCCACACACACACACTTAGTTCTATCATTCAATATTGTATGTTTTTGCCTAGTTTTTTTCTCCACCAAGTGCTTTCCTATTCTGAAAGAATGCTATGAAGATCTCCCATGGTTGATGGATTCTTATCACGTTCTCCCAGCATCCTGGCACTCAGTCAGCAGCATTTGGATGACTACAGACTTGTCTCCATGACGCCGTTTTCTCTGCAGATGCCTTCCCAAAGTGCCCTGTATTAAACTCTTGAGAAATGGCATCCCTCAGTGGGTAAGTACACAATGCCTAGTCATAGTCTGCCTGGGTCTAAATCTCACCTCTGCCTTTGCCTATCTGGGTCACTGGATAAGCTAGCAAGGCCCTCTGAGCCCCGATTTTTCTCATCTATAAATTGGAACAGGGGCACCTGGGTGGCTCAGTCGGTTAAGCATCCGACTTTATTTCAGCTCAGGTCATGACTTCACGGTTTGTGAGTTTGAGCCTCACATCGGGCTCTGTGCTGACAGCATGGAGCCTGCTTGGGATTTTCTCTCTCTCCCTCTGCCTCTCCCCCACTCCAGTTCTCTCCTCTCTCTCAAAATAAATAAATAAACATCCAAAAATAAATAAGTTAGAACAAAAGTCTTTTTCAGGGGCGCCTCATTGGTTCAGTTGGAAAAGCATGTGACTGTTGATCTCAGGGTCATGAGTTTGAGCCCCATGTTGAGCACAGAGATTACTTTTTAAAAAAATCTTTTTCATAGGATTACTGTGAAGCTGAGATACGGTGGCTCATGTAAAATGATAAGCATAGTGCTTGGCATTTAGCAAGAGATAAAAAGAAATCATCATCATCATTACTGATATTGACATCCTAATAAACAGGATGGCTTCAGTATGTTTTTGACCACATAGGTACTTCCATCTACTCAAAGGGTAACAGGAGAGTGAGGAAGGAGAAGGAACCTTCCAAAGATATTTGAGTCACTAGAGGGGAAAAACAAACTAACAAATAAACAAAAAATCCCACAAAACTCCTGGAGCTCCTCATTCCCAAAGGAAGATTTTCTTTTAAATTTTTTTTTTTAATGTTTTTTATTTATTTCTAGGAGAGAGAGAGAGACAGCGTGAGCAGGGGAGGGTCAGAGAGAGAGGGAGTCACAGACTGAAACAGGCTCCAGGCTCTGAGCTGGCAGTCAGCACAGAGCCCGACGCGGGGCTCGAACCCGCGAACCGCGAGATCATGACCTAAGCGAAAGTCGGACGCTTAACCGACTAAGCCACCCAGGCGCCCCCAAAGGAAGATTTTCTAACCCCAGTTCACAATTTTCATGATGATTTTTTCCTCCATTCACAAACCTGCCTCGGCAGCTTCTAAACATAGGAGGAGAGGTGATTCAAAGCAGAATCACCTATTTGCGCCTTTAGGCCTCCATATTTAATATTCAATTACCTTCTTCCCAATTTCCACTGAAATGACCAAAAGAAATGCAAACATAAGAGAACATCTGAATCTTGGCTAGCAATCAAGGGTCCCATCCACACAGCAGACTTCCAGGAATTCCCACAAACTAAAGTCATAGTAAGAGAACATGGAGCAGCAGCTGGCAAACATTATTGGCCTTTGTGAATTCTCCTAGTCTAGATATTATGAATAACTTAATGTTTTTCATTATATTGTCTCTTTCTTAAATGATAAATACACTTTAAGAAGGAAGCCAACAGGTTACAAGTAAAGGAACTATAGAAAAGTAAATGTATGTAAATGACAGTTACACAAGTCCTAGCTGATGGGGCTGCTTATCAAAGGCTCTGAGACTAAAGCCTGGACCTCCTTGTTAAAACGGGAGTTCAGCCAGCAGCAAGAGTTCAAGAAGGTTAAGGGTACAGCAGCACCCCCTGAGACTCTCTGTGGTAATCTGAAAGTTTGAAGGAGCACTGGCCAAAGGACAGCTGGTCAGGCTACAGTTCAGTATCAGTGATGCCCCAACCCTGTGCTATCTAAACCGTGTACAGTCTAAGCCCCTTTGAAACTACAATCAAGGGGGACTGACCAGTCAAAGGGACCTCTGACAGAACCCCACTAACAACCCTGGGCCAGACCACAGGGACTGGATGAAAGTCACCACTTCCGGTCCATGCTCAGGAAGCATGGGACTTATCAAGGCACCCTGGCTGTTTTCTGTAGCCAGGCTGCTGTCACTACTGCCACTGAATGAGAACACTTGTACCTGTTAGAAAAGAAAAGCAGGGATCCTTTCCAACTTTGAGTTGCACAAAACCAGCTGGAGAAAATGCCCCCCTCCCCCCCCGCTAGGGCAGGAAGGCTGCCCATTGGGTAGCTGTCTCCAGCTGTGGATCTCTCCAAAATAGCCACAGGGAACGAAATTCCCGTTCTGACAAAGAAATGTTCCCCCCAAATTCAAAAGACTCCTTTCTCCCTTCATCTGAATTTGAAAAATTAGAACTGAGAAACTCATCATCTCTATGCTCATCTGTCTACAAGGATGGGCGGATACAGAAAAATAACTGCATGTATGAAAAACTCATTCTAAGAGAAACAATGAGAAATCAGATAAGTACCTCCCATGAAATAGAACTATTGCCAAAAAAGAGAAAATTCCAAAAAAATATCTAGTTCATACGTTCAATGAGATTCAAGAGACTAAATCATCTTTGAAAAGGGAACAATGGAAGATTAGAAAAGGCTACTTTCAGAAGAAAAATATAATTACTAAATTTAAAAATCCACTGGAAACCATGAACATTAGGATGGACAATTCAGATAACAATTAGGGAATTAGAAGACCAACCTGAGAAATTTTTCTGGCAATTGAACCTGATATTTATATATTGATTAGAGCTGAATTGAAAGCTTAATATAAATATTAATAGAAAAATGCGGGGCACGTGGTTGGCACAGTCGGTTGAGCATCCGACTCTTGATTTTGGCTCAAGTCATGACCTCATAGTTTGTGAGATCGAGCCCCATGTCAGGCCCTGTGCTGACAGTGTGGAGCCTGCTTGCAATTCTTTCTCTCTCTCCCTCTCTCAAAAATAAATAAACATAAAAAAAAAAGAAAATGTGTAACACCAAAATTAACATACAACATGAAAGGAGGGAATATCACAACATATATAACAAGAAAGACATATTATGATCCATCTTATATAAAAAGTTCTTATAATTCAATAAGAAAACGAGAGGCAAATCAGGGCATAGATATTTATAAATACAAACAAATGGCAATACACAAATGAAATTATTCAACATAATTAGTAACAAAGTATGTATGATAATGAGTATTATATAAACATGTATAATTAGTAACAAAATATGTAAAATCTTTGCATTATATCTTTGAAATTTACAATATCAGGTGTTGACAAGTGTGGGTGAAATGCAAAGAATCACACAGCACTGGTGAGAATGTTAATTGAAAAAAATTGCAGAACAGTTTGGCAAACGCTTTATATACATATAATACATATAATACTTTATACATAATAATATGTTCTCAATTATATATATACATATGTTCTCAAAGCCATCAATTGCAGGATTAGAGATTCCTTAGGAAATAATGAAAGCTGTGCACAAAAGTTTTGCTGCAAAAATGTTTACTGTAGAATTATTACTAAGGTAAGCATTACACATCTTATAATAAAAAAAAAATGATTCTGTAAGTTGAGGTGGACCTATAGAATGGACCACAAGAAAATGATGTTGCCCAAGATGACTGATTTATAGGGAGAAGCGTTTATTATGCATTGTTAGGTGAAAAACACGGGCTGCTAAACACTATGTACAGTAAGATTTCATTTTTGCTTCATACACACGTACGTGAGCACAGACACACACACACATGCACACGTACACAATACACACACACAGAAAAGAACCTCTTATTCAATAGTGATTATTCCTGGGCAGTGGGACTCTAGATAATATTTTGTTTTCTTATTTCTATTTTTCTAATAATTATTCAATTACTAATAATCACTAACACTGAGTGCTTACTACTCAGCAGACACTGGGCACTTCACTTCTATTAACTATTTTAGTATTACAGCACCCCTATGACATAATTACCACTGTTATCTCCAAAATGAAGAAAGGAGCCAGAGAGGCAAAGGAAGGTGCCCTAGGGTGCACAGTGAGGAAACAATGGAGCAGAGATGGTAACCCAGGAAGTCTGACTGCACAGCCTTAGTCTTTCGTTTGGTGTTTTGTTTTTTTTTTTTTTTTTCAAAAGAAAAATAATAAGACTAAATGACATTATTAGTAACATCAAAAGAATGCTTAAAGAAACGTAATTTTAAGGTAACAATGAAATAATAGTTTTCTGTTTAGAAGAAGAAGAAGAAGAAGGTCGGGCCCTGTGCTGACAGCTCAGAGCCAGGAGCCTGCTTCGGATTCTGTTTCCCTCTCTCTGCCCCTCCCCCCTCTCAAAAATAAATAAACATTAAAAAATTAAAAAGAAGGAGGAGGAGGAGAAGGAAAGAATGAAATAGGATGGAAAAAACCCCTCAGAATCAGAAACACCATGATGGAAATATGGCAATTATGACTACAAATGTTAAAACGTTTCCCTATGGAAAAGAGAAAAGACTTTCAGATTCAGGGTTTGTTTTGTTTTGCTTTGCTTTGCTTTGAATCCAAGAACATACCACTTGCTATACCAAACCAAAGGACTCAGATTAAACAGAAGAAAATGCACAGGGTCCGTGAGGAAAGATGTGTTTACCACTCTGCAACCAAAGGTGACAGATTAGAAGGTAAATCAGATGTCCTCATTCCTTGGCTGCTCACCTTACTCCTGTGTGTGGAAGACAAAGCTCCTAAGAGGCCCCCATGGGATCTGCCAAGCACTCTCCCCATCCTGCCAGTCCTTGCCCCCCACTGCTACCCCCTTTACAGATCCAACTTCAGCCACATAGGTCACTTCTCTGCCCCTCAAACCTGCTAGGGACATTTCTGCCTCAGGGCCTTTGCACTTGCTGTTCTCGCCATCTGGGACAACTCTCGCTAGACCTCCACATGTTCACTCCCTCACCCACCCCCCCTTCAGATCTTTACCATATGTCATCTTTTCAGTGAGTCCTTTCCTGGGAACTACATTAAATAATTCAGAGTATCACCACTCCCTGGCATTCCCTTTCCTTGTTTTTTGCTGACTTTTCTCTATAGCATTTGTCAGCCTCAAACATACTATTTTTTACTACTCATCTTTAAAAGTTTTATATATTGTTCTCCAGAGAAAAAGAAAACTCCATGAACACAAAGATTCTTGCCTGTTTGTTCACCAAACTCTCCTCAGTATACAGGTACTTGCTATGTATATTCACTGAAGAAATGTCAGCCACAAGGGAAAATCATGGGCAAAGAGTATCAATGGCAACAGACATAATTCCGTGTTGATATAAGTCATTTTTGAAAATAAGTCTTGAAGAGTCATGTGGTCAATAATGATGCCGCACACATAAAAGGCAAAACCCATCAGATGAAAGCAGATGTTCGAACACATTTTGGTCAGATGAAACAAATAAAAAAATAGGAAAGCATAAGAGATCTAGATACTATATTAAGATAGAATTAATAAACACTGAGATGCATGCCCTACAAGTAGTAAATGTAATCATTGTATGGAAATGTGAACATTTAGCAACACTGAACTAGGCTAAATTGGAAAGAAAGGAAGGGGAGGGGAGGGGCGGGAAGGCTAGGTTACAGGCCATATTCTCTGACCACAAAACACTGTACTGTCATTTGACCTCATTAATGAAAAACAAAACAAAAAGCTAACGTCAGAGGTTTCCAAAATCCCTAAATAAAAAGCACGCTTGAAAAGGAAATTAAAAACACAATCGCAGACCTTGAACAAGCAACAAAGGCTGGAACTCAACATATCACAAGTTGGAGGAACTCTTGCTTCCCTCCAATGCTTGTTCTTTATTCTTGAAGAGCAGAGTCAGTTCAGAGACGAAAAATAAATTCGCACAATGTTCAACCGAAATTCAAAGGCAACGACCCAACAAACTCACAGAAAAGAAGAACACCGAAACACAGAATCAATATGTAAATCCCAGAGCTCCTTCTTTGCAGAAAAACAAACCACGGCAAAACAGAGGAACCTCTGGGGGCACCTGGGTGGCTTAGTCGGTTAAGCGTCCGACTTTCGCTTAGGTCATGATCTCGCGGTTCGTGGGTTCGAGCCCCGCGTCGGGCTCTGTGCTGACTGCCAGCTCAGAGCCTGGAGCCTGTTTCGGTCTGTGACTCCCTCTCTCCCTGACCCTCCCCTGCTCACGCTGTCTCTCTCTCTCTCTCCTAGAAATAAATAAAACATTAAAAAGAAAAAACAACAACAACAGAGGAACCTCTGGAAAACTAGGGGAAGGAAAGGAGACAGCAGAAACAAATAAAATTAGAAACAAAAGAGCGGATCTGATGATAGACGCAGGTCTATCTGCAGATGAGAGGCCTGGGGCTGGCACACCACATCTGGGAGCTCTCACAGCTGCCGCTGCTGCCACGTGGTCTTCAATTGCTTCGCAAAAGACTAGCGGGGGAGCTCAGCCCCTGCCAGATGGGGAAACTGAGTCTCGGAGACCAGATGTAACTCACCCAAGATCACACGGGGACAAGAATCCACATTTCTAGAACTGGGAACCTTTACAGTCAAGGCAGCATCATAGATGTCTTGGCCCCGAATCTGAAGAGGACTTTTATTTGCAAAAGTCCCCAGAGAGATTTTATTTAGCAAAAGTTCCCTCCTCTAATTTCTTTTTCTTTTTTTTTTTTTTTTTAATGTTTTTTTATCTGCCCCCCCTTCTCACTGAGCCCTGGGCAGAAACCTATGTGGAAGGCCAAACGTCACAGAAGCGGCAGGCCAGGGAAACAGGGAGAACCCAGACGGACTCTGGGCCCCCATGCAGGCGACAGAGATGATGCCTCAAAGCCGGGGAAGGACCCGTCCTGCCTCAGTGGGCCCAGGGTCAGGGCCCAGGTAGGATCGGCTGCTTGGTGGCAGGGAAGCCCAGAAGGCACGACATGTAGGATGGTCCCCTTCTCCTCGCCACCAGGAGGTCACAGAACCGCGTAAGAAAGTCTGGATGCATTAGAGAAACTAAAGAGGCTGTTAGTGGGTATCAGCGTGTGACTCCACGACACAGGACTCCAGGTCTCCTGGAAAGTGATCAGCACAGAGCCTGGCATCCAGTACAAGCCAGTAAGTGGTAGCTCTTGTTCTTGTAATTATTATTATTATATTCTCTCTCCTGTCTCGCTTAAACCCCCTGGGGATTGTGCATTCTTTCTCTTTAACCTCTTTACGCCTGACTTAAAGAGAAAGGAACGTGCAATCTGTCGGCGGTGATAATGGCAGCATGCAAAGTCAGACCATCCATATGCTAAGAAAAATTACCCAAGTTTTTATTGTGAATGGAGGTGTTACTCTGTCAGATGCTTTCTTTTTTGCATCTATGATCATATGGTTTTTATCATTCCTCTTGGTGATGTGATGCATCACACTGATGGACTTGTGAATACTGAACTACGCTGGCAGCCCTGGGATAAATCCCATTTGATCGTGGTGAATGATTTTTTTTTAATGTATTATTGGATAATAATGGGGCACCTGTCTGGCTCAGCCAGTTAAGTATCCAACTTCGGCTCAGGTCATGATCCAACAGTCCGTGGGTTCGAGCCCCGCATTGGGCTCTGTGCTGACAGCTAGCTCAGAGCCTGGAGCCTGTTTCAGATTCTGTGTCTCCCTCTCTCTCTGCCCCTCCCCCACTCGCTCTCTGTCTCTGTCTCTCAAAATAAAATAAAGACATTTAAAAAAATTTTTTTAATAAAATAAAATCATAAAAATATATACTTATAAAAAGAAGTTCTTCCAGTTCGGTAGACAGAGCCCCTCCAGGGCTGTGATTTCATTGTCCTGGTTCATGGCTAACTTAGCAGTTATTTCATCATTGCTGTGTCTCCCTGGCATACGAATACCAGCTTCTCCAACCTGCAGAATCAGTCATTCATCTTCCTGGCTTCCCTATTTGTGCGCTGAGGAAAACTGTGACAAATGCTCATTGTCTATTGTTTGAAAATTATGTTGTTAACTGTTTGTGAGCTGTGCCTGAACACAGCTTATTGCTACTATTCTTACTTTTATACACACTTAGCTTCCACCCCCCTTCACATATGTCATCATGTTGTCACTGATGATGAGTTATTCGCATCGTTTCTTCTTCCCTTCCAGAAGCTAAGCTCCATGAAGGTATGTCTATCCTATCTCTAGTGACCCAAATGGAGTAGAGACTTTGTGTATCTGAATAAAAGTCCATGGTAAACATGGACAGACAAGGAAGTTGTAAGGAGAACAATGGAAAGGGTGTGGAGTCCAGATGCTACATTCTCTTTCTTGCTACTCCAATCTGATTCTTATTTTCTTGCATTTGTAACTGAGAAAGCCCTGAGTTAAACCATTCAGAAAGGAGACCATTTCGCTTAAAGAGATAAGAGCATTCATTAATCCCTGCTTTGCCCAAAGCTATGGTGCCAGGGTGGACTATGTAGTCCGACTCCATTACTCAGATGATGGTGAAACCGTTGTCAAGGGGGCTTACCCAGCCTCCTTGCTGGGAATATGGGAACAAGGACTTTTTTGCCACAAGAAGGGAACAAAGGAGATGTCACAGATGACCATGACAGCTACCTCCCAGCACCTCTGTGGCCAGGCTTGGTAGGCAGTCCCAGTGAAGGAGCATCACCTTATGGAACCAGAATCTGACAGTAGATTGCATATATCTTGAGGGTATAACATGAGAGGCACTATAGTGCCCATGGGGCCAGTCAAGACATAGAACTGTGTCAAGTGAGACAGATAGAAAACAACAGAATAGTGAAGCCTATAGCAAAGAGAAAATCCGTGTCCTGTCTGAAGGGGGCATTAACAACTCACCTGTTTGCAACCATTCCCTTCTAGGCCCAGTGCATCCAGATATTTCTGGTTTGGCAAGCCAGAAGTCCAGACTTCTATGCAAAAATGTCCTGATTTTGAAAATACTAGCAAGTGATTTTTTTTTAAGCACAAGGACCAAATAAAATATATATGTGAGGTAGAGCCAATCGACCAGCCATCACTCTGTGACTCTGTTTTTGTAGTTCACTTTTAGGAGAAAAAGGAAATCATACTTGTTCCCACATTCAATGGGACCAAGTTGTATGATAGCTATCAAAGCAAAATCCTCCTTACCAGCCATCAACACCGGCTTTCTGCAGTTCGGAAATCCCAAACGACAAAGATCCCATGAAGTCGTTCCTGCTGGTCAGATCCCAATCCCAAATCTCTACCGACAGTCTTCTGTCTTTGTCCGATTCTTTCAGTTGGCTGCAAAGGGACAGAAGAGAGAAGTCAGCGGAGGTCACAGTGATTTTGCAAGCAGATGAAATGTTCAAGAGGACAAGGCCTGAAGGTAGGAATTTTTAAAGAGTATAGATGTTGCAAGAAACATATTCTGTTTCCAACCCCAGACAAGGTCCCCAGGGAGGGAGAGGCTCTGCCAGTTTGCCAGCCTGTGGCTTAACCGGGCAGAGGAGCCGGGCCAGCTCAGACAGAAACAGTTGTGGCTATTTCCGCTGCCTGTGTCTTAACAGGGCTCATGGAGTTCAGGAAACCCTGCTGACACAGTTGCTATAAGAAATGCAGGTATCAATTATAGAATTGCGTGAGAGTTTGCACACATGTGAGTTAGCATGAGGCTGAGGACGTGTATGGAGGAAACAGTCTCGTTGGTGCTGGTCGGGGCCCATTGCTCTGAGGCGCATCCTTGACTGAGGCTGAGATGGGCCCCCAGTTTTGCCTTGAGAGAGGAAAGGGGATGAAGCTCCCACTAGGAATTGTGGTTTGGGCCCACAGCCCCTGGGAGTCAGACTGTCAGAAGCCAAATTCCCCTCAACCCCACATCTGCCGGGGGACTCTGGCCACATTCTTTAACCTCTTTCAGCACCATTGGTTAAGTGGGGATGAAAGTGTCAACGGAGTTAGATCATTCAATATAGTGCTTTTTATAACCAGGATATGTTCAATATTGGCTCGCGTAACACTTGTGGGCCCAAATGCATCAAAAAGTGACCCCAGGTTCTCGGAGCACTGGCCAGGGAAGGTGGTCCATGGAAGCTGGCAAAGAACTTCCAGGAGGCTGCAGCCCCAGCATGTGTATACCCACAGACTGAGCTGTAGAGGGGTTATGGCCACACCCTGTGGGTTATATCCCACTGCTCACTGAGACCAGAGCTTCTCCCACAACTTGCCTTCACCTAGCAACACATCACACTATTTTCTGTCCCACCCACTCCCCACACCACAGACATTCTCAACTCTATTAAAAAAATAAGTTCCAATTTTCACTTGGCTTGCAATGTAAAAATGCAGATCGAGAGGGAGGAAGGGAAGAGAGGAGTGGGAGAGGGAGGGAGGGAAGGAGGGAAGGGAGAAATGAAATGGGAACTAGGAGAGGCACTCCCCAACCTCCACCACCCATGCTGGGCGCAATAATTTTGACTTACAATCTGAATGTCTCATTCCACTCAGGGTTGAGGGAGCACTTGATGGTTTTGGTCTTCTGCTTGCTCTCGCTCTTGGGGTCGGGAATCAGTTTCAGTTTCACGTAAGGGTCTGACAAGCCATTGGGGTCCATAGGTACAAGGTTTTTAGCATCTCTTACTAGAAACAGAAAAAGCAGTTTCAGAATTAATAGCCCCCAAATCTTAATGCATCAATAAGTGGGGGTTGTAGAACATCTTAATGGGAGGTGTAACTTATTAACATGAATAGTTAAGAAGCATACAGAGTGAGATAAACTGGTAAGATGTAGCCTCTGCTCCATACTGGTTCCATACTGATTTCTGACTTTCGCACTGCTCTACCCACTGTGCCTCCGAGATTAATTGTACATTCTCTAAGCTTGCTTTCCACAAAGCCACCAAGAAAGGTTGGTTTCTTTCATGAAGCATGAGGCTTTCAAGGTTCATCCATGTGACAACATGTTTCAGTACTTAATTTATGGCTGAACACCATCCCCTTGTGCAGACAGATCAAATTTTGTTTATCCATTCATTGGCTGAATGTTTAGGTTGTTTCCACTTTCTGGCTTTTGTGAATAGTGCTGTTATGAACATCTGTATACTCTGCCATAAAAGGTCACAACTTGTATGTTTCCATTTATATGAAACATCCAGAACAGGTAAACCCACAGAGACAGAAAGCAGACCAGTGGTTGCCAGGACCTGGCAATCCCTCCTTGGGATTCTCTCTCTCCCTCTCTTTCTCTCTCTGCCCCTTCCCTGCTCATTCTTTCTCTCTCTCTCTCTCTCTCCCCCCCTCAAAAAAATTAAATAACTTTTAAAAAGTCAACTTTTACAATGGTTAATGGTTAATTTTATGTTACATGAATTTTACCTGGATTCAAAAAAGCAAAAGCTAAAAGAGAAAGTAAGAGTTGTCCTCCAAACCAAGGTGCACATGTCATCCATATAGCACCCATAACCACTACCCAGCCAGCCCAGAGAGGAGGCTGGAAAAATATTACAGCATTACAGGTAGGCTTCACCCTCAATGAAGAACACCCTCAGTAAAGGAGGCTATAAGACCAGCTTAAAGAAGAAAGGGGAAGAAGGAAAAGAAGGAGAAGAAGGAGAAGAAGGAGAAGGAGAAGAAGGAGAAGAAGGAGAAGAAGGAGGAGAAGGAGGAGGAGGAGGAGAAGAAGAAGAAGAAGAAGAAGGAGGAGGAGGAGGAGGAGGAGGAGGAGGAGGAGAAGAAGAAGAAGAAGAAGAAGAAGAAGAAGAAGAAGAAGAAGAAGAAGAAGAAGAAGAAGAAGAAGAAAGCAGAGGGTCAGTAGTGTAGACACAACTAACCATAGGAAGGATGAGGTAGAGTAAGGCATCAGCTTACAGAAACAGGAAGAAGTTAGCTAGGAGTCAACCTGAAAGCCAGTAATGTAGGCAGGCAAGAGAAGGAGACAGAAAAATGAGAGTTGTACAGATCTTAAGGATACAATGCCAACCATCTGAGCTATGATAGAAAAATCCAAAGTGTTATATTAGCAGACTGAACCAAGTGATCTGATAGAAGGCTAACATAGAACCACTCCTACCAAGAATGCAAAGATGGCTCAATCTTAGAAAAATCTATTATTATAATATTCATTATATGTATAGGTCAAAAGAGCAAACCACAGGGTCATTAGAATTAACTAGAGATAGCAGAAAATCTTCTTCACAGGATAAAGGCTATCTGAAATAATAGCTCCATAGTTAATGATAAATGCAACCCCATTAAAGCCTGGAATGAGATAGACATTCATTACCACAGCTATTATTTGACATTTTTTCCTAAGTGTTCCATAAGTGCAGTAATACAATAGAAACAGAATACTGGAAAGTAGGGGATAAAGCACCGCCTCACCTCTTATCACCTTTGCTTCTACCCTATTACAGTTACCTCCTCCCTGAAGTTCATCATCCCAGAAATTATACCACTTTCTCAATCTCTGTTTCGTGTACCCCACAATCCAATGCCCCTTCCTATTTTTCCACTTCATTAACCCTAGTACTTTACTGCAACAAGTCTTATACCACCAGACTGTTGACCCAATATTATTTTTAATTTTTTTTAAGAGAGAGAGAGCAGTGGAAGAGAGAGAATCTTCAGCCAGCTCCATGCTCAGCATGGAGCCTTATGCAGGGCTTGATCCCACAACCCTGGGATCAGGACTGAGCAGAAATCAAGTCAGAAACTCAACCAGCTGAGCCACTCATGCCCCTGAGCCAATATTTACTGAGCCTACTTTCTCCTCCCCATTCCCTCTTGCTTTTAGTTAATTCACCCCCAGCCTAGAGTTCATAGTGCATTATAATCACTCTCTTGGAAACACCCAAAACTCTCTTGCTCCTCTTTCTTTCCATTTTATTTATTTAAAAAAAAAACAAAAAACCCAGTGAAATTCAAAGATCTTAAATTCAAAGATCTTCCCTTTATTTTCCTACAACCAAGCAGTGGACCATTGCTGGTGGGAGTGGGGATAATGACATCTGACTTGTGTAAGAGCATATCACTAGCAACGGGTGTAGACCGAATAAATGAGATGGAAAAAGGGCTGGGTGGACTTCTGGGGGAGGGACAAGGGGCCCTAGGACACAAGCAGTAACTTATTCTGCATGGATGTGTTTCTGCACTCCAGCACATGGCCTTTCCTTCCATTTATCCTCAGGCTGAACTCTTGCTTCATCTCATCCTCATGCAGGTTGTACCTCATTCTTGCACCCAAAGAAAGGAGTTTTCCTCTTTGACTCTGACTCAGTGAAGTTCAATAAGTTCATCCTTGTACCCAAGGCAAGAACTTCTCCTTTTTGACTTTGACTTTGAAGTTCAATAAGCAGGTCCCTATGAGGTGTTAAGAATTCTACTAGGCATTGGGGACGTGGGGACAACATAAGATGTCGATTCTGTCCCCAAGGAATATAGAAAACCAAATGTATTCACAGTATAGCTGATTGCTAACGAGCCAGTAGCCAGGTGACACAGCATAGTGGATACAAAGCTACGGGATGTCAGGATCTGCATCTTGCCTAGCAGCTACTTCACATTTTAGAACCTCAAGTTCTTGGCTAATGAAATGGAGATAATATATACCTCATGGGGTTGTTGTAGAAGTACAATCGGATGCAGAATATACACATTTAGTGAAGAATGTGGCACCCAGGGAATGGTCAATAAGTGCCAGATATATTACTGCTATTTTTGTGTTATAAGGCCTCATATTCAGTGTCTTATTATGTTTTTCCATTTTAAAAATTTTTTTAAATGTTTTACTTATTTTTGAGAGAGAGAGAGACAGCATGAGCAGAGGAGAGTTAGAGAGAAAGAGGGAGATACAGAATCTGAAACAGGCTCCAGGCTCTGAGCTAGCTGTCAGCACAGAGCCCGATGCAGGGCTCGAACCCATGAACCATGAGATCATGACCTGAGCCGAAACTGGATGCTTAATCGACTGAGCCACTCAGGTGCCCCTGTGTTTGTTCATTTTTATCATGAAGACTTAACCATTTCCAGATGAACTGATATCAAACACTGCCATTTTGGGTTTTCTTCTTTGAGCATAATGCATCTGACCTTTCCACCTGAACCTTTCCAGAGTGCTCCTCAAACCTTAGTGTGCCTAAGAGTCACCCACAGGGCTTGTGAGACACATATCCCTGGGACCTATTCCTACAGATGGATTCTGATTCAGTGAGTCTGGAGTGAGAGCTGCTCGTTTGTTTTTCCAACACATTCTCAGTGCTGCTGCTGCTGTCGGTCCATACAGCACACAGGAAGTCAAGCTTTTCTAGAGGATATACTTTCTTAAGATCCTCATGCATTTTCCCCATCGAATATAATCTCCAACTGTTACTTTCTCTCATTTATTGAGCCTTCCAGGGAAAACAGCATGCACCAGTTTCCAGGCTGGGATCTTGTAATGACACATCTATCACATAGAAAGCTGCATAAAAACCTGATCTGAGACGCTGTGAGGTGCCAGAAACTTGTCTGTCTGGTTGATTGGCAATACATATGCAAGTGCAAACAGCTCACTTCTCTTCTCTCCTCTCTTCCAAGGCTGACACGCCTGTCCTTTGCTCTCTGTTATATGAACTGACACCAAAGGACCATCACCAGAACATTCTTCTATTGTAAGTTTACAACTTCACAGCTCTTTAAGAGTGTTCTTTACAGAACAAGTGTTTGCTGTATCCCTGAGCCAGTCTCACAGTTAATGGTTTAAGAACGACCTCTCAGGGGTGCCTGGGTGGCTCAGTCGGTTAAGCGTCCAACTTCGGCTCAGGACATGATCTCACAGTTTGTGGGTTTGAGCCCCGCGCCGGGCTCTGTGCTGACAGCTCGCTTAGAGCCTGGAGCCTGCTTCGGATTCTGTATCTCCCTCTCTCTCTGACTCTCCCCTGCTCAGCTGCCTCTCTCTTTCTCAGAAATAAATAAAACATTAAAAAATTAAAAAAAGAAAAGAAAAGAAAAAAGAATGGCCTCTCCTTGGGCATCTACTCTGCTGAACCCAACATCTGTGAGAGTGATATGGCTCCATCTCTCCCCCAGATCTTAGAGATCCTTTCTTCCCCTTGTATCCTTTTGGGTCTAACCTCTACTGAAGAGGTCAAAATCTCTGTGGAAAAGACTGGAGTGGAATTGATTCTGGGACTGTGGCATTCACATCTCAAGAGCTCTAGCTACTAAAGTCACTGTATCACGAGCCGTTGGCAGTAGCTGCAGGCTAATAGCCAGAGGCCTGTCCCTCCTGAAGCTTTTCAAAGTAGAGTCCTGTTTCCCAGCCACAACGTATTGAGGCAGCAAATCTCTCTAGACCACACTTGGCGAGACTGACTTTGATTTTTCTTGATAAATGTTTCTTTACTATCTTTGTTGATATCCAGCCAGCCCAGATGGTACAAAATGCTTCACACAAAGCAGAAATAGCAACCTTCCCCCCTGGTGGAAGTTTGCTAAATGTACAGAAGAAAAGTGTCCTAATCCAGAGAACACTGCTCGTCTTGGATGTGAAGCAGGTGTGGGGTAAGGTCTGGCTGTTTCCATCAAAGGGTCTTCAGAGCAAACGAGGCCTTCTGCATTCTGGTGAAAGTTACCTACGCCAGTGTGGAGTCCCTAAAAAGACAGCACTACTGTTAACTCTTTTCCTAAGAATTGTTCTTCACCAAGAATTTTCCTACTCTTTCCCCTCACCCTCCCCCCACCCAAAATGCAACTCTCTGTTGGAAAAGTCTGTATAATTGTGCTGCTTTAAAGCCTCTATCTCACATTGTGGGAGATAACCAGGAGGTTCTCTTCATCAACTCCTTTAAAAGGCACTTCCTTCAATGTTGTGAGTCCTCATTTGTCCTTCCTACGTGCCCTTAGAACAGTTCTTCAAAGTCGTGCCCACTAACATTCAGTTATGTTTGAAGAGGACGTGATGACAAAACATAGGAAATACTCTGAGTGCCCCTCCATAGGGGAAGGGGTAAATAATCCATAGCATCGTCATACTGTGAAATCCTATGCACATGTCAACAACATGAACTAACTCTATGCACTAACACATTGAACAAAATGGCAAGGTGAAGAAAGATGATCACAATGTAAAGCTGCTTTTTTTTTTTTTTTTTAAAGAAAAATGTCTGCACACACCAGTGGTTCAGTTGCAGAAAGGTGGATCTCTGCTGTGAATGACATGATAGCATTGGATCAATGTTATGTGTTCTGGTTTGGATAACTGAACCATGTCCATGTAAGAGGATGCTCTTATTCCTGGGAAATACACACTCAGATATTTGGGACCAATGGGAACCATGACTCCAACTTACTCTCAGGTGGCTCAGAAAAAAATACGTACCTTGGTAAAAATATTTAATAGAGAGAATGATAAACCAAATGGGGCAAAATACAGACAATTGATTATCAGGTAAAGAGTATACAGATGTTCCTTGTACTGGTCTCGTAACTTTTCTGTCATTTGAGAGTGTGGCAAAATAAAAAGATTTGAAAGACAGGGCCCTCTAAATCTTTAAGAGAGAGAGACAATAAAATACATTTTAAGATGAGCAGCAGCTGATGTATGGAAGTGTTGAGTCACCATATTGTACACCAGAACCTAATAATATTACACTGTACGTTAACTCACTGGAATTAAAATAAAAACTTTTAAAAAAGACAAACAACAACAAATTTTCTACAAAGTCATGTATGAATTTAAATATATAGAAAAGAACCTGGAAGGATATACCCAAAATTGACTTAATAATGTAATGATTATATCTGAGGAAGAAGTAAAGAAACCTGGTTTTGGAGTTGTGGGAAAAATAGACTTTAGCCTTGTCTGTCACATTCTGAATTTATTACAAAGAGAAAGGATTTTTTGTATTAATAGCATTTTTTATTTATTTATTTTTTTAAAAGGTTTTATTTATTTCTAGGAGAGAGAGAGACAGCGTGAGCAGGGGAGGGTCAGAGAGAGAGGGAGTCACAGACTGAAACAGGTGCACTTCCGGCCTCCAAGAACCCACCATGCTGGTCTTCGGACACCCCATCCTTTTCCCCAAGACCATATAGCAAGTGGTGTGCAGAGTGAGGCTCATAGACTCACAGTTTGAACCACAAGACCTTTGGTGAACCACACACAGACTCAAGATGACCTCACTGAATCAGACGGACACCCTCAGCTCCTACCCCAGAAAGGGTATCCGGCTATCGCAGCAGGGATAGAGCAGAGAAACTAAACAGGTAAAAAAAAAAAAAAAAAAGGCAGAGCCATCAACCCATTTTTGCTATCCTGCCCTGCTCCTGTCCTATTCCAGTGGCCCCCGGTGGCTGACAGTTTACCTGGGCCTTTGGTTAACCCCAAATCCTTCCCCACTTCGCGGCCACACTGTCTCAAGTTGCAAGCTTTTCTGGACCTTGCTGTAAAGTCTACCCTTGGATCTGTGTCCCTTTGATTCCTGTTCACTTATTACTTCCTCTAACCCCAAGGTTTACTGATGCTGTGGCTTTTGTGAGCCCTGGACCCCTCAGAATCCTTTTCCCATAGGTATCTTAACTGCCCATCCCCTGTGGCCTCATCTGTAGGTTCTAACCGGTAAGCAGGCAAACCTGGGGTCTTTGGGCAGCCCATATGCAGCATCTAAGTCACCCCAAGTGTGTCGTGGCCAAGGGCTCCTAGAACAGCTGGCTTCCTGTCACTGCTGGCAGGGGCATAGTTATCACACATCTAATTATCTGTGTTGAGACAGACTTCCAGCTGGGACCGTCACAGTGTCTGTCTAGAAGAGGGCCTGTCAAACCATGGCAAGTGAGACCAGGGTGGAGCGTTAGTGCCGATGAAATCAGGAACTGAATTAGCAATGCTCAGACTCCGGAGTCAGGCAGATCCAGGTTTGACCCCTATCTCTGCCATGACTCTCACTAACTGGGTGATCTTGGTTAAACGGCTTCTCTGAGCCTAGGTTCCTGGGTCTTCAAAATGCTGGTAAAACCACAGACAACTCAGCAGGCTGTTGGATAATAGCTGGGGCGACCATTCATCCCAATTTGCCCAGGGCAGCCTCAGTTTATACCTGTTGTCCCTTTACTCTCAAAGTGAAGTGAACTCCACTTTGAACAATGGATTTGATGGTGACTCTAATTACTGAGGCCAGCGGTGTTAAAGCAGAATGTAAAGCACATGACAGAGCCTCAACAAATGCTGACTTCCCTCTCTCCTTTGGGTGAATCAAGATAAATCTCTGGGCTAGGAGAATATCCCTCCACTGCAATTTTCATACAAATGAATCTGGAGGAGCTACTAAGAGAATGACAGGTAATCCGAAACCAGATGTGACACATCGGTTTCTTCCTGTTATGACTTGCCTCTCCATTCCGATCCAGCCACCTGGAGCTTCACGTGAAATGGCACCTCCCCAACCTTGCCAGTCACCTTTTATCCTCTTACTTCCCTACTCTGCTCCCTTTATACCAGTTTTGTTCACCTCATTGAACCCTCTGATACCTCAACTCTTTCCTTTGCTCCGGTCCATCTATGCACTGCTATGGTATGACTTTTCCGATCCCGCCCATATGGAGAAATCTTCCAGTCATTCTGGCCAGGGACTTCCCCATCATCACCACATCTAGTCTTTGCAACAGCATCCTCTCTGGATCCCTTGGACCATCCATGACACATGGTGTAGAGAGTCTTCCTGGAGAAAAGTATCTTATGTGAGGGCTTCGTACCACCATACATACTCTTTGTCTCCAACTACAGCTTGGTCCTCCATACTTCCTGTCTGCCCTATGGGGTGTCCCTAATCAACTGTCTGTCCCATTCTCTGCAGAGACATTAGGAGCTCCCATTGTTTTAATGTTTGTTTGTTTGTTTTTGAGAGAGAGAAAGAGAGAATACAAGCGAGGTGAGGGACAGAGAGACAGGGAGACACAGAATCCAAAGCAGGCTCCATCCAGGCTCTAAGCTGTCAGCATAGAGCCCAATATGGGGCTTGAACTCATGAACCGTTAAGATCATGACTTGAGCAGAAGTTGGGCACTTAACCAAGTGAGCCACCCAGGCTCCCCATAGGAGCTCCCATTTTTAAGGCTCTCATCAGATTCCTATTCCTTCTCATTCACTCAATGATCTTCTGTTTCATATGTATGTGTCATGGATTTCTAGTTCCATTATGAAAATGTGGGCTGAGTAATTTGTGGACACTTGGGGGGGCATTAGGATCTAATGAGGTTTACCTTGAAAGGTAACATATCACCAATCTTGTGCATACTAGAAAAGAAGGTGATTGTCTCATAAAGAGTACAGGCTTTAAGACAGAGGTAATCAGCAGTCTCTCTAATTATATTAAGTCATCTATATCCATATTTTTTAAAACTTTTTTATCAGTCAAAGTCTGACAAAGTATGTTTAAAACCTTCTAACAACAGGTATTTTTTTCTGTACATCTCTCTATCCATTTCTACTGGTTTTTGCTTTATGTATTTTGACCCTATGTTATCTGAGATGCATGACCACTTTTCAGTCTTAGAGTTTACCCTGCATGATTAAAATATGCTTTGTGTACAGTTTATTATTTGTCTTGAACCCTACTTGAATACAGGTGTTTTCCATTTGCCCTGGCCTTTTCTTTAGGAATATCTAATTCTCATTTACCTCTGGATAAATACTGTTTGCCCTCTACATCTATCACTTTTTTACGATTGAGTTCATTTCTTTTTCTTCTTCCTCCACCAACTAGGAGCACTCCTTAAATTTGCTTCTATATTACTGATTACATTTTACACAGTAGGCATTCCTGCATTCACTGTTTCTATGCATTTTAATTTATTGTTTTAAATTAGCTGGTATCATAACATGATATCCTTCTTGCTTATGCCAATGATCCTGATACGGGGCTCAAACTCATGAACTGTGATATCATGACCTGAGCCGAAGCCAGACACTTAACCAACAGAGCCACTCAGGTACCACTGGTTTGTTTTTAGTAAGGCTGGTGTTTTCAAAGTTATGAGTCTGAGAATTCTTTACTCTGGATACAAGTCCTTTGTCAGATAAGTGATTTGTAAATATTTTCTTCCAGCTTGTAGCTTGTCTTTTCATTCCAGAACAGTGTCTTTTGCAGAGCAAAAGTTTTTTTTGTTTTTTTTTTTCAATTTGAATGAAGTCCACTTTATCATTTTTTCTTGAGTCATGTTTTTAGTGTCATGTAGAATTCTTTGTGTAACTCTAGGTCAAAAAAATTCTCTCCTGTATTTCTAAAGTTTTGTATCTTTACATTCTACATTTAGATCTATGATCTACTTTCAGTTAATTCTTATATAAGGTGTGAAGTGAAGGTCAAGGTTTACTTTGTTTGCATATGGATGGTCAATCATTCCAACATCATTTGTCAAAAGACTACTCTTTTTCCATTTGGTTTTTTTTTTTTAACCTTTTTTTCTTTAATCAATGGGCCATATTTGTATGGGTATATATGGATTCTCTACTCTGTTCCAGTCATTTACGGCTCTGTCCTTTTGCCAAAACCACACTGCTCAATTGCTGAACGTTTATATAGTAAGTCTTAAGACTGTACTGTGATTCTTCCAATTTCATTTTTCATTTTAAAACAGACAATAGGGGTGCCTGGGTGGCTCAGTTAGTTATGTGTTCACCTTTGGCTCAAGTCATGATCTCACAGTTTGTGGGTTAGAGCCCCACACGGAGCTCTGTGCTAACAGCTCAGAACCTGGAGGCTGTTTCAGATTCTGTGTCTTCCTCTTTCTCTGCCCCTCCCTCACTCATGTTCTCTCTCTCTCTCTCTCTCTCTCTCTCTGTCAAAAGTAAATAAATAAACATTAAAAAAATAAAACAGACAATAAAGTCTATAGTTCAATCCATAAGAACTGACATCTGTACTATGCTGAGTCTTTCAATCCGTGATCAGGGTATGTCTTTCCATTTATGCAGATAGTCTTTATTTTAGTGTTTTGTAATTTTCAGCATACAGATTCTAGACATGTTTTGTTGGATTTATATCTAAATATTTCATTTGGAGGGAGTTACTATAAAATTTTTTTTCAGTTTTGGTTTCTAATTGTTTACTACTGATATATGGAAATACAATCGAGGCACGTGGGTGGCTAAGTTGGTTAAGCATCCAACTCTTGATTTTGGCTCTGGTCATGATCCTGCTGTTTATGAGTTCGAGCCCCTGCGCTGTCAGTGCAGAGCCTGCTTGAGGTTCTCTGTCTCCCTCTCTCTCTGCCCTTTCCTCTCTTGCATCCTCTCGCATTCTCTCTGTCTCTCTCTTGCTTTCTCAAAAATAAATAAATAAATAAATAAACATAAAAAACATTTAAAGGTGTTTATTTAAAAAAATTAATAGAGGGGCACCTGGGAGGCTCAGTCAGTGAAGCATCTGACTTTGGCTCAGGTCATGATCTCACAGTTCATGAGTTCCAGCCCCACATCGGGCTCTGTGCTGACAGCTCAGAGCCTGGAGCCTGCTTTGGATTCTGTGTCTCCCTCTCTCTCTGCCCCAACCCTGTTCATGTTCTGTCTCTGTGGCTCTCAAAAATAAATAAACATAAAAAAATAAATAAATAAATTTTTTTAAAAAAGAAAAGA
Organism: Hyaena hyaena; assembly: GCF_003009895.1. NCBI lineage: Eukaryota > Metazoa > Chordata > Mammalia > Carnivora > Hyaenidae > Hyaena > Hyaena hyaena. The sequence continues at coordinate 2,326,773 of NW_024080720.1, read as the reverse complement.
AAGCTTATGAAAGAAATTGAAGAAGACACAAAAAAATAGAAAAATATTGCACGATCCTGGATTGGAAGCACAAATATTGTTAAAATGTTGATACTACCCAAAGCAATCTACATATTCAAAGCAATTCCTATCAAAATAACACTAGCATTCTTTACAGATCTAGAACAAACAATCCTGAAATTTGTATGAAACCAGAAAAATCCCAAATAGCCAAAGCAATCCTGAAAAAGAAAACCAAAGCTAGAGGCATCACACTCCCAGACTTCACAACATATTGCAAAGCTGTAATCATCCAGACAGTATGGTACAGGCTCAAAAACAGACATTCAGATCAATGGAACAGAACAGAGAACCCAGAAATGGACCCACAAACATATGGCCAACTCATCTTTGACAAAGCAGGAAAGAATATCCAATGGAATACAGTCTCTTCAGCAAATGGTGTTGGGAAAACTGGGTAGTGACATGCAGAAAAATGAACCTAGACCACTTTCTTACACCATATACAATAATTAACTCAAAATGGATTAAAGACCTAAATGTAAGAAAGGAAGCCATAAAAATCTTAGAGGAGAAAGCAGGCAAAAGCCTCTTTGACCTCAGCTAAAGCAGCTTCTTACTCAACACATCTCTAGAGGCAAGGGAAACAAAAGCAAAAATGAACTATTGGGACCTCATCAAGATAAAATCTTCTGCACAGTGAAGGAGACAATCAGCAAAACTAAAAGGTAACCAATGGAATGGGAAATATCAGGTAAAGAGTTAGTATCCAAAATCTATAAAGAGCTTACCAAACTCAACACCCAAAAACAAATAATCCAGTGAAGATATGGGAAAAAGACATGAATAGACACTTCTCCTAAGAAGCCACGCAGATGGCTAGCAGACACATGAAAAAATGCTCAACATCACTCATCATCAGGGAAATACAAATTAAAACCACAATGAGATATCACCTCACACTAGTCAAAATGGGTAAAATTAACAACTCAGGCGAGGATGGATCTTTCTTGCACTGTTGTTGGGAATGGAAAGTAATGCAGCCACTCTGGAAACTAGTATGGAGGTTTCTCAAAAAATTAAAAATAGAACTACCCTCTGACTCAGCAATTGTACTACTAGGTATTTATCCAAGGGATACAGGTGTGTTGTTTTGAAGGGGCACATGCATCCCAATGTTTATAGCAGCACTATCGACAAGAGCCAAAGTATGGAAAGAGCCCAAATGTCCATAGATGGGTGAATGAATAAAGAAGATATGATGTATATATGTGTGTGTGTATGTATATGTATAGGAAAAAAGGGAGGGAGGGAAGGAGGGAGGGGAGACAGAGAGAGAGAAAGAGAGAGAGACAAAGAATGACAACTGACGTTTGTGTGCTGACTTGTATCCTGCAGCCTATTTAAACTTACTCTTTCTAAAAGGTTTTTTGGTAGGCTGTGTGGATTTTCTACATAGACAATCATGTTTTCTGTGTATACAACCAGTTTTATATCTTCCTGTACAATCTGTGTTTACAATTTTTTAATTCTTCTTATTGTCTTATTGCACTGGCTAGATCTTCCAGTATGATGTTGAATAGAGTGGTGAAAGGGGACATTTTTGTTCTGTTCCTTGGTATATGCAGAAAGCATATGGTCTTTCACCATTAAGTATGTTGTAGATTTTCTACAAATGTTCTTGATCAAGTCAAGGAAGTTCCCTTCTATTGCCAGTATGCTGAGGACTTTCCTCTAAGTGGCCATTCAATTTTGTCAAATGTTTGTCTGCATCAATAGATATGTTTGTGTGTTTTTTCTTTCTTTGGATTATTAATATAATGGTTAACATTAACTGACTATTTATTACTGAAACAGCCTTGCAGTCCCAGAATAAAAGTCACTTGGTTGGGGTATATAATCTTTTCTACATATTTCTGGATTTGATTTATTAATATTTTGTTGAATATATTTGCAATTATGTTCATAAGGAATATTTCTCTGTATTTTTCTTGTACTGTTTTTGTCTGGCTTTGGTATCAGGGTAATGCTAGCCTCATAAAATAAATTAGGAAAAGTTCCTCTTTTTCCATTTTCTAGAAGAATAAGTGTTATTTCTTCTTTAAATATTTGGTAGAATTCCACAATATACATTTCATTTCAAGCACTTCTTTATCTGGGTGCCACAAATTTGGATGTGTTATATTTTCATTTTCTTTCATTGGTTCAAAGTATTTTCTAATTTTCTTTGAGATTCCATCTTTGAACCATGGATTATTTGGACATTTGTTTTGTAATTTCCATATTTTCCCATGAGGCTCTACCTCCATGATTTTAATATCTATCTAAAAGCTCTTTACTGAGCTTTAGAACACTAAACACAACTGTCTAATGTATACTTAGTATGGGATGTCTCATAAGTCCATGAACACAAAAGGTGCAATAATGTTCGTTATCTCTCTGTTCTCTCCCATCACCATGTCTGCTCCCCCTCTTTCAATGTCATCCTTGATGAATGCTCAACCACCCACCCAACTGTCCAAGCGAGAAATCTGGAAATCTCCCCTGTCTCCTCCCCCTGGTGCAACCTACCCTATGACTATGTACTGTTCATTCTACCTCTTAATCACTTCATGTCTGAGCCTTTCTTATTATCCATTCAGCTACCACCTTAACGGTAATGATTGTGTCACAGGATTACTGTAATTATTAGGTTAAATTCGAAGCCTGTTAAGTGCCTGGTATTGTCGTTGGCAGGTGATGAGTGATTAGTAAACAGCAGTCCGTCATTTGGTTGTAGTTCGTCACTCATTTTTCTCTTTCCTGGTGACATTAAGATCCTCCTGGTTGGTTTCTCGCCTACGGTCTTGCTCCGTCCAGCCCTTCCTCCACACCCCCATGCCAAAGTGATCTTTCAAAAACTCAAGTCTGAACGCATACTTTCTAAACAAAACCCTTCATAGTTTTAGAAAATCTATTAATATTATTCACTATAAAACTAGGTCAAAGGAGAAAAAACACATAATTATCTCCAAAAAATTACAAAAGGAAAGTGACAAAATTCAATAATCATTCTTTTTCTTAACCTTAGAAAAATGGCTGCTTTTCTTGGTACAATAAATACATCAAAGGCCTGCATCACGCTCCCTGGTACAACTCTAGAGGCATCTCCATTTGCATTAAGACCACAATCAAATTAAGAATGTCCGCCATCACCACTATAATTTAACATCATTCTGGGAGTACCAACCAATGCAATCACATAATAGGAAAGTACTAAGAGGCTTAGATGTTGGAAAAAAGAAAAGACAAAATTAGCTAGTATTGTCTGAATTGTATCCTAGAGAAATTCCTCAATGGTCCTGGCATGTGACTGACACTGTCTTTCCAGTTTGCATCCTTCATAAATTTTTTCCCATTTTCAATCTCTTAGTCATTCAGTGGGAATTTGGATGAAGGAGAAGTTAAATATATGGTCTCAGTTGAACATGAATTACTTTTTTTAATTAGGGAAAAAATGTTACTCTAAATCCAAAAGAACCCATTGCTTAATGGAAGTCCAGTCTTGTGCACATTATTCTTAATAAACTGACAGTGGATATAGCGTGGAGGCTCTAAGATTCAGTCAGCTGCTTTTCCCAAGTTCTGCTTCAGAATATCAAAACCCTGCAACTCTCATGCTCTGTAGCTGCTTTCTCCTTGGAACCCAAAACCTGGGAAGCCGGCAGTTCTATACCCCCTAAGTCAGTTCAGGGTCATCCGTTTGCTACAAAGGTTCCTCTGGTCACTCAGGGTCCTGCAATTCCCAGGGCTGCTTGACACCCACTGACTCTCCAGAACCATACCTCCCCCGCCCGCCCCCCTCCAGGAGGCTCTGAATTGGTCTTCTTTGAGGTCTCACAAGCCCAGTCTAGTGGTGTGGCCAATATCACCGCCAGGTTCCCCTCCCCACCGGGGGATGCAAGGCTTGATGGAGATAGAAGAGGAACTCTTCCTACCAGCTTGGAAAAACAAGAATAAGCCCTGCCCCGTGAACATGTGTTCCCCTTAGGCTGGCCCTGGGTGGGGGGGGGGGGGGGGGTCTTTCCTTATGTGTAGGACAGATGGCTTGTGAATAAGGCATCCAATAAGCTAGTTTTGTTTCTTGTTTGGAGACCATCTCATGCCCCAACCTGAGCGAAAACAAGGACAGATGAGGCTTACAGCTTCTTCGCCCACATCCTTAGGACAGAAACCATGATGGCGTGCCTGGGGCACCCTCCCACCCCCGCACCCCGCACCCGCCCTTGGGCTGAGTAAATGTAGCAGAAGCACCAGGCGGATGCCATTCAAACCCTCAGCTGCAGAGGCTGCTGACATGGCTCTGGGCGCTGCTTCACAATGTGATTATTTCTAAAGATGTGACATAAATACTAACATGGGGTCCCTGGAGCTGTAGAGTTGCTACTTGGCAGCTTAATTTGGACATTCAATCAAAACTGTCCGTCGGCAGCTTTGCACATTCCAAGCAGCAAGGGCCAGAAGTCCCGCAATCTGCTCTCTAAGTGATGGGTTTAATTTCCAGAGGCTTGGGACAAAAGCCTACCCAGCTCCAAGGAAGGCAGGCTTACCTCCCTTCTCTAGAGAAACAGCACATATTTTCTTATTTCTTCAATGGGCTCCTTGCTTTGATAGAAGAGCCCTATCTGCATTAACCACATCACTGAATCATGGAATCCAACAGATTTTTAAAAATCTGACAGTCACATTCCCATGCCATGTTCCCCAGGCAGTCAGAGAAAAGGGCTGTCATTTGAAGATAAGTTTTCTGTTTCTTCAACCGTCATACGGGGGCGATGGGGGAAGAAAACATCTGTTAAGATGAGTCCCAATAGGGGAATGTTCCCCCTTATGTGCTGTCAAACATCCTCAATGGTGCAGAAGCACAAAAAGAGGGAGATTTTTCTTGCTGGATTCACTTATCCTAAATGGGTGGATGGAAAGGTTGGATGGATGGAGGGATGGATGAATGGATACATCGGATGGATGGATGGATGGATGGATGGATGGATGGTTGGGTAGATGGATGGTTAAAACAATGGGTCTTAACCAAGTCGACAGAGACTGTCATCCTTCCCATTTTTTTATTACAAGTTTACCAAACTATTCATATCTCAAGGCCATTGTGGCACCTACTGAATATTTACTACCTTCACCCACTCTTCACCACTGAACACACATGCATGCATGCACAACACATTATATTTAAAATACTTCCAAAATGGCATAGCCCAGGCACCTGCTAACCAGTACTAATGTTATCCTCAGCACTCAAACAGGGTCTTGGAGGCCACTGATTTGTCCAGGTGCTAGCTCTAGGTACTGCGCTGTGGGGAGGTTCAAGGAAGATCCCAGGAGAGTAGCTGAGACAGTGAGAAGAGCCATCTTGGGAAGATCACAGCTATCTGCCCGCTGATGTAGGATACTGCTGGTGTGTTCTGGAAGAATGTCTGTCCTAACTGCACTATGACACTCATGCACATCTGATGACCATTTATAACAGAGTGCACAGCTGGGACAAGAGAGTTTGAGTGCTTCCAGTCTCTCACAGCCCCACCCTATGCCCCGCCTGATATTCCAAGCTCAGCTCAGACCCAGGTGAACGTTCTGGGGATCCTGGCTCACTGAGAACAAGCCCTATGACGTTTACTGCTGCAGTTCAAACAACTAGTTTGAGGCACACTTGTGGCTGGGCAATATGTTGAGGTTTTAAGTGATGTGTTTCTTCCATTTTGCATTTCACTGAATTCTGTCACTCACCTGGAGGCCCTTCCCTCCCACCCCCTACCACGCAGCTAGATGTGAGTCATTTGTGCTTCAGGGAGAAAGTTGTCAAGGTATGACTGAGGGACAAAGGCAGCAAATTCTTGACTTTTCAGTTCTGGAAGCTTCCGTCTCTGCCTTCCTTGCCAGCAGACCTCTTTTAAAAGCAAAGCTCCAGAATGGAAGGGAGAGTACAGAAAGCAGCAGGTATCACTCCTTCGGACTCTGAATTAGTTCCACCTTTCTCTTTCAGCCAGAAAAGCCGAAGCTCCTATGCATATCCCTTCATGAAACAGCCTCCCAGGAGCCTCCCCAGCCTGCCAATCCTGGAAAGAGGTGGGAGTCCAAATCCCAAATGGGCTTAGCTGGGGACATAAATAAGACACACATGGTTTCCAACAAGCTCAAAACAACTCCCCTTTCCTCATACTGAGAAATGCTCTTCCAGGGAGGTGGTTCTCAAAATGCAGGGAGTTGGGGGGTGGGGAGACGGTGTCCCAGACCAGAAGGACTGGCATCTCCTGGGAACTTGTTAGACATGCAAATTCCCAGGCCTCACCCCAGACCTCCTGAATCAGAAAGTCTGGGGGTGAAGCCCAGAAATCTGTATTTTTACACACCTTCTAGGTTATTCTGAAGCACACTCAGGTATGACAGCCATTGCTCCCAACCAGCTCTGTCCAACAGAACTTCCCAGGAGGATGGACATGTCCACTGTCCAATATGGTTGCCACCGGCCACATGTGGCTATTGAGTTCTTGAAGGGTGATGACTGTGTCCCAAGAACTGTTCTTCAGCTTGTTTAATTTTCATTAATTTAAACTGAAAGAGTCACAGGTAACCAGTGCGGCCATATTGTACAGCACAGCTTAGACCATTGCGTCAGCCTCCTGACGGATACCGCTGCCTTCACCCTGTCTTCCTTCCAGGTCAGCCTATGAGCTGCAGACAAATTAATCTTCCTAAAGCACAGATCTTATCATGTCATCCTTACTCTCAAAAAAATCCTCAGTGACTCACCATTGCCTACTGATTTTCAGTCCACGTTCTTTTTGTTCTTTTTTAAGAAGCTAAAAATGATTTATTCCTAAATATGATAGAAATAAAGGTCAAATAATAACTAGTGGTAAATGAGTTCTTGCTATGAGCCAAGTACTGTTCTCAGTACACATGTTATTTCATGTAATCCTCCCAAAAGGCCCATGATGTGAATAAACCATTTTCCCCATTTTACCAATGTGGAGACTGAGCAGAGGTTAAATGACTCATCCAAGGTCACACAGATGGTGACAGTACGGCAGGGATCTGAGCGCAGGCTGTCTGGCTGCAAGGCTCCATCATTAACCATGACATCACACAGCCTTTGAGAACCCATATGGGTAGACTTTTCCCCTCCAGTGTGCCTCTTATTTAATCCATAACTATGGTCCTATGTTCTGCACCAGCAGTCTGCCTTAAACATATCACTTGCTCTCCTGTAGTGAACAAGCAAAAGCCATCTTCAGATGTCTTAGACATATTTCTCCTCAAAATAGCATCTTTCTGTCTCAGAAGTTGCCTTTGGCACATTTTAGGTAAAGTCAGCACATCATTCAACACAGTGTTTAAAAAAAAAAACATGGTGGGGAAAATATTGAACTTTAGCGAAAAGATTTTAAAAATGGCCAAACTGTCAAAGACAGGTGGGATGCAATCAGGTGAGAAATGGGAGGCAGCCTTTGGATTAGGAGAGGCATCTACATCTAGAAGCCTAGCCACCACAAGGCTGACAGCCAAAATGTTTAGCAAGAAGTGTTACTCGTTGGAATGGACACAGTCAAAACCCTGGAGTAGATGTGAAGGCTCCCCCTGGCCTAGACATACACCTTTTCATTGCTGGATCACTTCCGGGGGGGGGGGGGCGTCTGGAGAAGGGACCAAGAGGCCAAGGAAACTTGGGGTCTTAATGATTTGCAAACTCGTACAGAAGTATTTGATGTTCTGACAGCTGGCCATGGTCTAGGTGACAGAGTATTGCGTGATTACCCTCCACTTTATGGTAAAAAAAAACTTATGGTACTGAATAGTTTTAAACAGTTTTAAAAAGAGAGTTAAAGAAAGCAGATGGATGTTTGTCAGGGGCTGAGGGCAAGGCGGAATGGGGAATAACTGCTTAACAAGGGATGGGGTTTTATTCTGGAGTGATGGGAGTATTTTGCACAACATTGCCAATGTATTAAATGCCACTGAATCATTCGCTCTCAAAGGATCAGGCTTATGCTATCTGAATTTCACCTCAATAAATAGAGTGTGAGAGAGAGACAGAGAGAATCAAGCTCAATCCAAATTGCAATCAGCTCAGAAGAGATGAGTGAGCTGACCTGGGCACCTTCATGATGATAATCACACCGTAGCTGAGACCTTGGAGCAGGGCCCCAAGATGTCTACGGTCCCTCCAGAGTCTGGCCACTCTGATCACTGGTTCCTTCCTGTCCCCACAATAACTTTCCAGCCTTCTCTGCCACTTCCCTCTTGGGTGTATCCCAAATTTTAGTCACACTTAACTGCTGCTCCCTGAAAGTTCTGCCTCCGTAGGAGGAGACAGACAGGATCGTGTAGGCCAGCAGCTTCTCGCAGGATATGTACAGGGTGGCCAAGCCAGGCAGATATTCACTCTCTTTACTGGACCTTTATTTACCCTCATCACAAGCAGGAGCCCTGGTGAGTTGGGCTGCACCAGAGTTCTCAACTCTGGGGACACATTAGAACCAGCAGAAACTGGGTGGGCTCTTTTGCTTCCTTTCCTCTAATCCTATTTGTTTTCAGGGCAACTTGGAAAGAGAAGTGTGTCCCATGCAGGAGAGAAGTTTGGGTCCCTCTTACCACGCGAGTCATATGGAGACCTGAGAGGTCTGAAGACAGAGTAAGCTTCAAAGAGAAACCCCCAAGAGAGAGCTCTTAAGGGTGTGTCATGATGGGGCGTGTGGGTGGCTCAGTCAGTTAAGTAAGTGACTCTTGATTTCAGCTCGGGTCATGATTTCATGGTTTCTGGGTTTGAGCCCTGTGTGGGGCTCTGGGCCGACAGTGCAGAGCCTGCTTGGGATTCTCCCCACTCACACTTGTGCATGTGGGCTTGCTCTCTGTCTCAAAATAAATAAACTTTTAAAAAGGTTGTGTCATGGGGCGCCTGGGTGGCTTAGTCGGTTAAGCGTCCGACTTTCGCTTTGGTCATGATCTCTCGGTTTGTGGGTTTGTGTCCTTTGTTTGGCTCTGTGCTGACTGCCAGCTCTGAGCCTGGAGCCTGTTTCAGTCTGTGACTCCCTCTCTCTCTGACCCTCCCCTGCTCACGCTGTCTCTCTCTCTCCCTCTCCTAGAAATAAAAAAAAAAAAAAAACATTTAAAAAAATAAAATAAATAAAAAGGTTGTATCATGATGATGATGTCATGGAAGCCACACTTGCCCTGCAGCGAAGACTCAAGAACCAATAGCATCATGCTAGTCCTTAGCTCTGACCACATCCTCACACCTGCCCTGGAGTGGATGGATAATTTAAGCTCCCCTAGGGGTCAGAATGTGCACAACCCCTTACCAAGTAGGTTCCATCCCTTGGTCTTTTGTTCAAAGCCAAATTATCCTTGCAGTTCCATCTCTAGTGCTGCCTCTTACCTGAAGCCTTCCCTGACTTCATGTAACCCTTCAATAGGATTCATTCCTTTTTTATGTTCAGTAGCACAGATTACGTTGGGGATGTGTTTTCTTGCCTTCCGTGTTCTATTATATTTAACAAGCTCTTTAAGGGAAGGGACTGTGACTTTCTATTTGGGGGAGGAGCATTGCTAAGACCCTGGCCTCCGACAGACCTGGGTTTCAGTCAGAGTGATGCCATTTTCTTGTTGTGTGACCAGGGAAAGTTACAGGAGAAGAGTGACTGCTACCGCACCAGGCGGCAGTGCTTTCAGGAGCTATAATGCAACTCTCCCAGTAAGTGCCTCAGACTGGGCCATGTATTTCCTAGGTGCTCAATATATGCTTATTAAATGTCATTAATTCACTGATTTCCTGCAAGGTTAAAAGCTTCGCGATGGCAGGGTCTCTTTCCATGTTGTCCCTTTTATGTTCCCAGTCCTAGCACAGCATCTAGCATATTGTAGGTGGTCAAAAAAACGTGAAGGACTGACTTGATAAGTGGATAACTGAGATGTCCCCTCTCTCCATGCTCTAAGCCACCACGGAGCTCCAGTGCCTGCATGGGTAGATGGCCCTCCTCAGGTTCCCAGAACATCTCGCACTGATGTCTGGCACAGCACATCCAACATTTTATTGTGCTTATCCATTCACTTGTCTTATGCACAGTGGTGACTCTCTAGCTCCACACAGGGTGAGGCACAGGTGGAAAAGAATGGCCATGAATCCTATATTGCCTTGGGAGTATCCCGAGGTCTCAAGCCCAGAGAGAATCTGCAGGTTTTGTGATTTGGGTCGTTCTGGCCAATGATGATGGTGACAATGACATTTACTGAGCATGTACTATGTGCCAGGTGCTAGCCCTCCAGTGCCCAAGCTTTACCGGTATGCTCAGGGCCTCAGGAATCCAGCCTGTGCAGAAAAGGCAGGGTCTTGGGGCACCTGGGTGGCTCAGTCAGTTAAGCATCTGAACCTTGGTTTCAGCTTAGGTCATGATTTCACGGTTCTGGAGATCCAGCCCCACACTGGGCTCTGCGCTGACACACAGACCCTGATTGGGGTTTTCTCTCCCTCCCTCTCTCTCTGCCCTTTCTCCCCCTCCCTCAAAATAAATAAATAAACTTTAAAAAAAAAAAAAAAGAAGAAGAAGAAGAAAAGGCAGGGTCTTGACTGATTTAAGAACAGACTGTTCTTGAGACCATCTGCTTCATTGCCCCAGGATCTGAGGACTGAGCTCTTCCTGAAGCACAGCACCTCCTGCATTTCAAGTACCCTTATCTGATCTAAAGCCTCTTTCTTTGGCAAATAAGTATCATGGGGTGGTGAGGAGCTCAGGCACAGAGCCAGAGTTCCTGGGTCTTAATATAAGCTCTGCTAGTCAGCGCTGTGTCTCTGACTTCTCAGTGACTCAGTCTCCTTGCTTAAGAAATGGGGCTAACAATAAGATTATAGTCTCATAAGGATGTTGTAATAATTAAATAAATTAGCAGGGGTGCCTAGGTGGCTCCGTCGATTAAGAGCCTGACTTCAGCTCAGATCATGATCTCACGGTTCATGAGTTCGAGCCCCGTGTCAGGTTCTGTGCTGACAGCTCAGAGCCTGGAGACTGCTTTGGATTCTGTGTCTCCCTCCCCTGCTTGCACTCTATTTCTCTGTTTCTCTCTCTCTCTCAAAAATAAACATTTGAAAATGTTTTAAAAATGAATTAGCAGAACATCTGGCACATAGTAAACATCCAGTTTGGGTTAGGTTGTTATTATTGGCTATGATTATTGATTATGTATCAATACTTCCATAATAAACTAGTGACCTTGACTGTGGCGTCTTCATTCTCCAGAACTCTCAGGGTCCTCCCACCAGGACCTGGGAGAAATGGGCACTCTTCATTCTATCACTGAAGCTCTCACCCCCTCCTCTTTTTAAGAAATTTTTTTTTAACTTAATACATACATAACAGAATCCAATGTGGCCTTTCATCCTACCTGAACTTAAAATAGATGCTTTAATTTGTACATTTACCTTCGGGTCCTTATCCACGTTAACATTCAATTTTTACCTAATTATAGAAGCATAACTCTATTTCACATTTTACATTTTCACCTAACATCATACCACGTGAGGCCATGATGGAGTAGCTCCTGGAAGCTCAACATTCCCACTGAGAACGACTACAAGAGCCAGACACACAAACAGTTTTTCCAAAGAATTGGAAAGTTGAAGGAACTAGAAATGAAATGAGCCCCATGTTTTATGTGGCTCTCTCGCGCGGGAGCGGGAGCCAATTCTCAACACAGGGCAATAGGCTGGGTAGGAAGCCGAGAGGAGAGCAGGTGCGGAGGAACGGAGGAGTCTGGGCCTCGGGATGAGGGACGAGAGCTGCAAGACTTGAAGGGCCTCGCCAGACAGAAGGGAAGAGCAAAGAAGGCCATCTGACACCAGGGACTAGCTTTCCCTACAGGTGTTGCCGATGTAAATGCAAAGGCTGAGGCACAAAAAAGAATCCACTGAGAGTTTTTGACAGCCTCATGCATGGTGCTGGAGAAACAAAAATTGAAGGTCAGGACCCAAAAAATTGAAGGTCAGTACCCAAAAAATTGAAGGTCAGGACCCAGTAAGGAGGAGGAGTGCCCTAGGAAGTTGTCAGCCTTGTGGATGGAAACATGTAGCTAGCTCTAAGTGGGGGGTGAACCTGAGGAGGAAGAGAATCTCATGCGTAGTTCTCTAATTTAGCAAAAAAAAAAAAAAAAAAAAAAAAATGACTGGAATTCAAACAAAACTCCCAAGCATACCAAAAAAACGGGACTCAATGAAAAAACAGATAGAAGCACAGATCAACAGGCGACCGCAGCACCTGGGTGGCTCAGTCAGTTAAGCATCCAACTTCAGCTCAGGTCATGATCTCATGGTTCGTGAGTTCAAGCCCCAGGTCGGGCTCTGTGCTGACAGCTCAGAGACTGGAGCCTGCTTCAGATTCTGTGTCTCCCTCACTCTCTGCACCTCCCCTCACTTGTGCTCTGTCTCTGTCTCTCAAAAATGAATAAATTTAAAAAAAAAATTTTTTTAATTAAAAAAAGTAGGGTCACCTTAGTAGCTCAGTCGGTTGGGCAGTCAACTTTGGCTCAGGTCATGATCTCGCCATTCGTGGGTTTGAGCCCCACATCGGGCTCTGTGCTGACAGCTCAGAGCCTGGAGCCTGCCTCAGATTCTGTGTCTCCCTCTCTCTCGGTCCCTCCCCTGCTCACACTCTGTCTCCCTCTCAAAAAAATAAATAAATAAAAACATTTTAAAAATTAAAAAAAATAAAGGAGCCTCAATTAAGATTTTTTTTTCAGTGCAGGATAACAATATGGGAAATTTCACCAGAAAACTATAACTGTTTTGTAAAAGTAAACGTTAGAATTAAAAACACAGTAATTCCCAGATTAAGGAATATTCTACAACAGTACCCCTCAAAACCAACAAGATTACAAAAAGAAAATAAAATAGGACAGAACTTGTCATGACCCAGAGGAATCTAAGGAGACATGAGAACTAAATGTGATTGGTATCTTGAGTGGGATCTGGGAGCACACAAAGGACATTAAGGAAAAAACCAAGGACACCTGAATAAAAACTGGAGTTTACTTAGTAGTAATGTACTAATTAGCATTAATTTCTTAGTTTTGACAAATGCGCCATGATAATGCAAGATGGTAACAATAGCAGAAACTGGGTGAGGGGTATAAGGAAGCTTTGTGCTATCTTTGCAACTTTTCTGTAAGCCTGAAAGTATTCTAAAATGAAAAGCTTATTTAAAAAATACAATACCTAAAGTTAAGAGCTCAATATTAGGGGTTAGCGGCAGATTAGAAGCAGTGGGAAGGTATATTAGTGACTTGGAAAACAGCTCATGGAGAACAATCACACTAAACATAGGGCATAAAGGATGTTAGTCCTAATGACAGTGTCAGAGGCAAGGGACACAGAGGTCTAACATACGTGTAATTAAAACCCCAGATGAAAAGAAGAGAAAGAATGGGGCTGAGAATGGCCTAAGCATGTTTCAGTACTGATGAAAGACATCAAGCTCAAAATCCAAGAAGCATACACCCAACAAGCTAAACCCACATGTGCAAGCATACACACCCTCCTCTCTGGAACAGCAAGGTCAAGTTGTTGAAAACCAAAGATGAAGAGAAAATTTAAAAAGCAGCTAGATGGGGGGAAAAGAGACACTATCTTCAAAGAAGAATAAGAAAAATGGCAAAGGAACAATGGCATAATATCTTGAAAATGCTGAACGAGGGGCACCTGAGTGGCATAGTCAGTTAAGAGTCTGACTCTTGGTTTCAGCTCAAGTCCTGATCTCTGTCTCCCAAAAATGAATAAACATTAAAAAACTTTTTTAATAAAAAAATAAGGTAACCTCAATTAAGATTTGTGGATTTGGTTCGTGAATCTGGGCCCCACATCGGGCTCTGTGCTGACAGCGCAGATAATCTCTCTCTCTCCTCCTCTCTCTGCCTTTCCCCCACTCTTGCTCTATCTCAAAATAAATAAACATTAAAAAAAAAATGCTGAAGAAAAATAACTCCCAATTTTGAATTCTATACCCAGTGAAAATATTCTTCAGATGTAAATGTGAAAAAAAGGGTATTTTTAATTTATTTCCAGCTATCCTAAACTAAATGCCAAAGGGGTTCTTTTTTCACAGAATCCAAAGCAGGCTCCAGGCTCTGAGCTATCAGCACAGAGTCTGACAGGGGCCTCTGAACCCACAAACCCTGAGATCATGACCTGAGCCAAAGTTGGACACTCAACTGACTGAGCCACCCAGGTGCCCCAGTGGGGTTCCTTAGATAGAAAGATAATAATCGCAGAGGAAAATGTGACTGTGTAAGAAAGAATGAAAAACAAGAAAGGATAAATATGTTAGTAAGTCTAAATGAATGCTGATTGTACAAAACAATAATAATAACATAGTTGAAATGACATGTGAAATTAAAGTGCATAGGGTTGGATGTGTAAATGGAACTAAAAGGTTTACACACCTAGGGTTATTTGGTTGATAATATAATGACTCTAAAAGTCAAGGATGCGTGTTGAAATCCTGGAGCCAACATAAAACTGTAATATATGACTAGCCAGTTAACGGGAAGGAGAAATGAAATGATCCAACATACTTGAGTAATCCAGAAGAAGGCAAGGCAAAACCAGAGAAACAGGAATGGAAAACAGGAGGGACAAAGAGAAAATAAATAGCAAGATTACAGATATATATAAATGGTCCAAATCCTCAAATTAAAAATCAAATAACAGACTGAATTAAGGTTGTGTCATATGCATATATAACATATATAACTCCTTTTTCCTTTCCCTTGTCACCACTCACTTTTCAACCACTTTTATTTTACATATATATATAATATACATATTATATATATACATAATATATGTTATATATTTATTATTTTATTCTTATATATATAAGAAACATTATACATTAACCGAAAGAAAACTTGTATCTTTATAGGAGGCAAGGAGGCTTTAAGGCAAGAAGCATTAGTTGAGAAAGAGATATATTTTAAAAAGGTAAAAAAAAATACCAACCCAGCAAGGAGATATAACAACTATAATTTATAGTAATAACACTGCTTCAAAATCTATAAAGCCAAAGTTGAGAAAACTAAACTGGAGAAAATGCACAATCATAAGAGGGAGACTTGAACACTATTCTTTTAGTAACAGATCAAGCTAGCAAACTAAAACTCAACACAGATATAAAGGATGTGAATAACACAGTGAACAAATTTAACCCAATTTACACTTATGAATGTGGTACACAACAACCAGGGGATATATATTCTTTACGAGGGCAGGTGGAATATTTACCAAAATGTCAACGGAATGAAGTGAGGCATGTTCTCTGACTACAGAGAAACAAAATAGAAATTCATAGCAAAAAGACAACAAGAAAATCTACAAATGTTTGGAAGTTAAACACAGAAATATCCTTCTATGTCCTTCCCAGAGTCCTGAGAATATCCCTGTTGTTTTTCATTCTTTCTTACATTGTCACATTTTCCTCTGCAATTATTATCTTTCTATCTAAAGAACTCCTTTAGCATTTGGTGTAGGCCAGCTGGAAATAAACAACCCACAGGAAAAGGGGAAAAAATCATGGAAATTCAAAATTTTCAAAACCTGGGAGAGTCCATCAAAGCTGTGTTTAAAGGGAAAGGTGTTGATCTGAAAAATGATAATCTAAGTGTTTATCTCCAAAAAAAAAAAAAGAAAAGAAAAAAGTTAGAAAAAGACCAGCAAGTGAAATCTGTGTGTACTTTCTCAAGTTCCCCTCCTCCATTCTCTGCCACCCTCCTTTCTCCCACTCCCAGCTAACCGGCCAGGTGGCATCTAGGGGTCTACCCTTCCACACCTGTCCCCCGCTGAGACTACCACCTGGAAACAAATAGATCAAGAGGATTATTCTCTGAAAATGGAATCACGCTGTACATGCTGCTCATTAAAATGTTATTTCTACTTAACAAGACATCTTGCCGGTTTCTCAGTTATCAATCAGTTTGGAACTACCTCATTCTTTTCAAACTGCCTGTTACACCAGCCCACAGACCATAAACTATTCAGCCATTCATTCTCCCATCAACAGGCATTCAGGAGGTGATTAGCCGCTTGCCACGACAAACAGTAGTGTCAGAAATATCCTTATGCGTCCTTCCCAGAGTCCCGAGAATTCCCTGAATGGAGCCTAGACGATGGGAATTCTCACGCTCTAGCGCTCAGCTTCTTCCTGCTACGATAGCATTTTGTAGGCTACATGCACCTTTCTGCAGGCATGCCCACATAGCACTTGTTTCTCAAACAGCACGCTGGAAACCCCATTTCTTTCTCCCCTTATAAGAAAATATGATGAAAGTATACCATGGGGCGCCTGGGTGGCTCAGTCGGTTGGGCGTCCGACTTCAGCTCAGGTCATGATCTCACGGTAAGTGGGTTCGAGCCCCGCGTCGGGCTCTGTGCTGACAGCTCAGAGCCTGGAGCCTGCTTCAGATTCTGTGTCTCCCTCTCTCTCTGACCCTCCCCTGTTCTCTCTCTCTCTCTCTCTCTGAGAAATAAATAAAACATTAAAAAAAAAAAAGTATACCCTTGTATGCCCAAGCAGGAAGCAGAATCCAGTTCGGATGGTTCAGGAGACTTTAATCAAGGGACTGTCACAAATGTGAGGGTTAAAGGGGTCCACAGTGGATGGTGATGCACTGGGGACCAGCAATGGTGAACACCCCTCACCCCCACCCCTGGCTCCTTAGCCTGTGGGCAAAGGAAGGAAACAGAGTTACCAGAGCCTACTGGGCCCTGGAGCTGGGGAGAAGCACTGATACCTGGTCTCTCCCTTGCAGTCCTATAATTGCCTGCCGGAGCTCGACCAGAGGCTAAAGAGCAAGAGGACCTGGTGATTCCAGGGTCGGCCTCCCCAGGCACAGAGAAGAGCAGGATGGAGGGGACTGCATGAGGCAAGCACAGAACCACCAGCAGAACAGGCCAGAGTGAGTACGAACGGATAGAAGAATAGCAGCATCTCAAGGCTGAGCGAAGGGCCCACCATGTTGATACTCACCCCAGGAAGCTGTCTTCTTGGATGTCAGAAGTGGTTGAGGGAATGAAGGAAAGGGAGATAAAATGAGGCAGCACAGGGTGACCTCGCCTGCAGTGAATTAGTTACATAGAATGTTCTGGGCTTGCTATGTGACCTCAGGTCAGTTGTTCACCCTCTCTGATTCTCAGCTTATTAGGTATAAAATAAGACTGCTTGGTATCTTCCCTGCCCACATACTCCTCTTTATGGTCTTTACGGTTGAGAAAGTGAAATGCCAGTGAAAGTCTATTTCTCTGTTCTCTGAATGTGGGCTTGGTCGTGCGACTTGTTTTAGCTCCTGGGACGTTAGCCAATATGGTGCAGAGCCCTAAAAAGCACTCTGAATTGAGGCATGAATTGAATTGCTCTCACTTAGTACTCTGGAGATTCCTAAGTCAATAACCATGAGAACAAGGTAAGGCTGGCCGGCTACATGGTGGGAACCACACGGCCACATCGCCCCTGTCACCCCAGCTGACGCTGCACCAACCGCCAGACGTGAGAGTGAGGCCATCCTAGATCATTCAACCCCGGACAAGCTAACTCAGGTCAGAAGAACTTCCCAGCACATCCATAGAATTGACAGAAAGCTTGTTGTTTTAAGCCCACTACGTTTGGAATGATTGGTTGCACAGTAAAGTGTACTGATGCAATTACTAATGAGATGCTGGCAATGCATCTCCTTACTGATAGCAAGATGGTGGGGGACTGGGGTTCTGGGGTGGGGGGTAGGCTTCCAGAGATGCAAATTTTCTGGGGCAATGCTGCAAAGGATGCACCACTCACCTGTCCATCAAGATGTCAATGTGAGCTCTCTGGACACCATAGCTGTTTTCAAAACCCAGTGAGCCTCAAGGTTTTTTTTGTTTTTGTTTTTGTTTTTGAGGGGAAAAAAAGGATACAATCTAAATGTTTACATTGCTTTGCTCCTGCAGGCTTCCTCTTTTTTTCTTTTCTTTTCTTTTTTTTTTTTTTTAACAAATTGCCCAGTGTAAAGAGTTCTTCTCTTTTTTTCCCTCCCGGGAAGTTATTTGTTTTTATGGGCTTCTTTCGGGAAATAAAAATCAATTTTGGAATGCAAGTGATACATTTTACTCTTCCAATAAATGAAAGCTAGAAAATTAAAGGCCCCAAGGAACAACCCCTCTGCACTAAAATGATGTAGAATGCAGCCCAAATGTTCTTGTGTGAACGTTTTATAAATCATGACTGCCGCTTGCTGATGGAAACCTAGAAATCAACATAGAAGACACAGAGCCATGGCTAGGAATGGCTTTGTGCTGGGCGGACCCGCGCAGGCTCACACACCCACAAAAAGGCACTTCTCAGTAACCTGTTCCTGTCATTCACCACTCTAGAAAACTGTATGTCTCAGGGCACGCCTCCTATGTGTATGTCTGGGAAACCTGTTCATTCATTCATTTAGTATATAATTAATGAGTATCTACTACGTGTCTAGCCCTGGTGTCTGAACAATGAGCAGGACACACCTAGTTGGTGCCTTCAAAGAGCTTACAGTTGGGGCGCCTGAGTGGCTTAGTCGGTTAAGCATCTGACTTCAGCTCGGGTCATGATCTCGCGCTCTATGAATTCAAGCCCTGCGCCAGGCTCGGTGCTGACAGCTCAGAGCCTGGAGCCTGCTTCAGATTCTGTGCCTCCCTCTCTGACCCTACCTTGCTCATGCTCTGGCTCTCAAAAATAAGTAAACATTCGGGGCGCCTGGGTGGCTCAGTCAGTTAAGCCTCCGACTCCGGCTCAGGTCATGATCTCACGGTTCGTGGGTTTGAGCCCCGCGTCGGGCTCTGTGCTGACAGCTCAGAGCCTGGAGCCTGCTTCTGATTCTGTGTCTCCCTCTCTCTCAGACCCTCCCCGTCTCATGCTCTGTCTCTCTGCCTCAAAAATAAATAAAACATTAAAATAAATATTTTTTAAATAAATAAACATTTAAAAATATTTAAAAATTTTTTTAAAAAGAGCTTACAGTTTAGGGAAAAGACACAGACATTAAACAAGGTGTCTTAAGTTGGAGTTCCTGAAAATAGACTCTGATGTGGAGGCTGGTGGGCAGGGGGCTTACTGAGGGAGTTTCATTTGGAAGAGTCCCAGCAAGGAATGAAGGAAACATGGTAAAATGGAAGGAGGAGTTAAATGGCAAAGCAGACACAACAGAGACCTCACCCTATCTCTCAGGAGCTCTGTGGTTGGGACCGCCCTTCAGACTCGTTCCTGACTGAGGCAGGGGATGGGCCCTTGCCCCCACCATAAGTGGCCCCGCAAAGGGGGCATAATTTTGAAAGATGCAACTCCAGCCCCTGGAGAAGGACTGAGCTGTGAGCAGCCAGCAGCGAACGCTCCCCACAGCTCAGGGCAGAAGTGCCTCATCCTGAAAGGGGACCTGGGTATCACACCGCAGTGTCCACACGCACAGGAATCTCTGTTAGGTGTGAGAATGTGTTGTAAGCTCCAAGCTTCGAGCAGGAGGGAACTAACGTGGACTAAGGGTCAGCGGGTGTCACTGAGCTCTTTTCTAAATGGTATATATAAAGAAGATTGGGGGTCACCTGGATGGCTCAATCAGTTGAGTGTCTCTTGATTTCATCTCAGGTCATGATCCCAGGGTCAAGGGATCAAGGCCCGTATCAGGCTCTGTGCTGAGCACGGAGTCTGCTTGAGGTTCTCTCTCTCTCTCTCTCTCTCTCTCTCTCTCTCAATAATAATAAGAAGAAGGAGGAGGAAGAGGAGAAGGAGAAGAAGAAGAAGAAAGAGAGGGATGGAGGGAGAGAGGAAGGAAAGGAGGGAGGGAGGGAGGAAGGAAGGAAGGGAGGGAGGAAGGAAGGAAGGAAGGAAGGAAGGAAGGAAGGAAGGAAGGAAGGAAGGAAAGAAGGAAGGAAGGAAGGAAAAATTTTGGTAAGCATTCACAAACTCAAAACTCATTAGCCTTGATATACCTCTCTTTCACCCTTGCCATGACCATGCAAGGCAGGTGCTGTCTCCACCAGGCAGATAAGGAAGCTGAGCCTTGGAGGGTTGACCCACTTGTCTGGGGTCCCACAGCTGGCAGGTAGCAGAGCTGGGATCCAAACGCTCTGTGAGGACAAGGCCTATGACACTTTCTGCATATTTCCAGTCTCATCTGCCCTGCGCCCTGGGTCCCTCCGTCACTCCGTCACCATGCTTCCTCCACTCACACTGCAAACCTGCTCAAGTCCCTCCCGTAAATGACCTTCTCTCAAGCTGCCTCTTTCTTTCATACCCTACATTCTCTTAAGAGCTGCTCACACTTTTCTTTCCCCTTGCTCTCCTTAATGCCCAGGCCCCCCCCCCCCCCCCCCCCCCCCCCCCCCCCCCCCCCCCCCCCCCCCCCCCCGCCAACAGCTCTTGCTCCCACCATGGCATTTAACCAGCACCATCCAAATCTTGAAGTTCAACGACCACATCCGGTGACTCTGTTCTCTCTACCATTACCAGTTGGCAGCATCTAATGGTCCAGCCACATCCGCTTTTTTGAACGCTCTCCTATCTGGGTTCTTGTGACCCTGCCCCCCACCCCCAGCTCTACTGGTACACCTTCTTCTTCTAGAACCACCACTTTTAAATTCCCTTTCACTGACTCCTCTTCTGCCACCAACCTCTGACGTGCCTCTGTTTCCCAGGGTGCCAACCACGCTCCTCTTCCAATTCCCTACTATCTGCCACAACCAATGGTTCTGACTCCCATGCTTCACTATTGACACCTGAGTCTCCAGATCTATAAACACAACCACCTATTGGACATAGACACCCATGCAACCCAAAACATCTCAGACCCAGTCCATACAAAACTAACATCATCACCTTTCCTTCCATGGGAGCCTCTGACTTCTAGCCCTGATTGCTTATCACACTCACTATCCACACATCCTCCCAAGCCACCAATCTCACTTAATCCCTGATCTTCCCTCCCCTCCTTGATTCTCCACATCAGCTCTTCTCGTTTGTCCATTTCCTCTGTCACTTCCTTAACTCAAGCATGTGTCACCTCATCCATCCTGAGATCTTTCTTTTTAACCATCACCATTGGTGTCTAGATCAGATCATTACCATTTCCAATGGCTCATCGTCTACCAAATAAAGGGCAAAGTCCCTAGAATGTGTGTGACCTGGCATTCATCTGTCTTCACAGCCACATTCTAGAGTCTCAACACACCAGAAACCCAATGTCCCTTCCTTCATGGGGTCACTTCAGCCTGAGAGCCCATCTATTCAACCCACTTTTCCACCTACTTAATAAACATGGAAGGCACTAGCATATTGTGGTGGGAAAAATAAGGTGGGTTCCTGCCCCTCATCCCGTGAACAAGTAAGAAGCAAATAAGCAAACAACATCATGACAGCTACGTGTGATAAATACAAAGAAAGTGTTTAGACAGGGGAACGGCATAGAGAGGGCCTGGGAGGGACTTTGGATAAGGCTCAAGGGTGGCCCTTCTGAGAAGGTGACATTTAAGGAGACAGCTAAGGGGCGCTGGAAGCCAGCCACATATAGAGATTGAGGAAGAACAATCCCAGACTGAGGTCTTGAAGAGCAGGTGCAAGAAGCAAGGAAATCATCTGGTGCGGCAGGGAGAAGGACATCACTGAAAGGGACAGAGAGGAGACAGGGTTGGAGAGAGAATGGCTGGGAGAGAAACCCAGACCCTGCAGGCTCCCAGAGCAGCGGGGAGGGGCCCAGATTTCAGTTTGGGGCAGTGTGAGCAGGGGAGCAGCATGGCCCCATTCACATTTGAGCATGGATCTTTCTGGCTGGGTCTGAAGAGTGCAGTTCAGAGGGCAAAAGCCCATGAAAGCTGCTATTCATCTTTCAAAGGACAAAACAGACAAAGCACCTAGCTGGGCCCTAGCAGGGGGCCGGTGTTCCCCCCACCCCTCTAACTCCCGGTTCTGTGAAGCCCTTCCCGCCCCACGCCCCGCGGGTAGATTTTCCCATCTCTCAGTCTCTCATCAGCAGGCACCCCGCCCCCAGCGCTTTCTTTCAAGCTGGGTTATCACTTCACACACACCCCCTTCTAGAGTGAGCTCTCTCTTCCTCTCCCTCTCTTAGTAGGTTGTGAAATACTCTGTGTGTAAAGGGTCACACTCCTTCATAAAGCCCTCACGGTGTCTGGCACATGGCCTCCCACACGGGAAAGACTCAAAGAACAAGGGAGGAATGAATGAAGGGAGGAAGTCTGAAAGAGAGTATCTTTGTGTTCGCCGGGAACACTGTGCATTAAGAGCCGTGGTTTGGAACCAGTCACATCCAGATTTCAATTCAAGCCCCGCCACCCACTAGCTGTGGGACGCTGGGCAAGTGAATCCACCTCTCTGAGCTGCACTTTTCTGTAAAATCAGAATAATAGTGGGTATGGGATGGATATTTTTTACAGAGTTGTCTCAGGGACCTACAGTGACCGAAAAAAACAAAAAAACACACCCATGTCTCTTCCCCTTCCCAAAAGTATACCTGCGGGGGAAGGACAGGGTCCCTACAATATAATATAATACTTGTCGATGAGGTTCGGTCTTGTTTTTGTTGTTTTCCACAAACATGTGTTGAGCACTGACCATAAGCACCATTACAACCATCAGCCCATTTTTATCTGCTACGAACGTTTGGGGAAAGACACACCAAATGTGTTCCTGGCTGAGGGCTGAGTCTGGCCCTTGACAGTGTGTCCTGGGCCCAAGACTTACTGATAGGCAGGCCAGGCAAATAGGCCTTTTTGAGTTCACTTTCAGCCCCCCAGCCCGAGTCAAAAACCGCTTCCCTGGACACCGGGTCTGTGGCACCCCCGTTAAAGCACTCTGGGGACAAAGACATTTCAAGCCCAGGTTCTGCCTACCCATCATGCCCGTTTAGAGGAACCTTTAGTCCACAAGCCCCCTGTGCTGTCCCTTGAGTCAATGACAGGCAGAGACAGTGATGAGCCCAGTGGCTTCTTTGGATAAGTCTGGAGGAGGACAGGGTCAACACAGTTCAAACATGGACTTGCAACTCCATAACACCAGGAAGGATGGATGAGGAGGCTGGGGCCAAGGAGGACCACATGCGGAGGAAGGAAGAAAGCTGTTCATCTGCTACAAGGCTGAAGAAAAGCACACTCATCCCTCAGCTGAAATCACTGTTTCAATTCCTAAACCCTCCATCTGGCACTGTGACCAAGGGCCTGGGCTTTAGATTCAAACACACTTCGGATCAAACCTCAGTTCTGCCAGAACTTGGGCAAGTCAGGTAAATTCCCTGAGCCTCAGTTTCCCCATCTGTAAATGGAGATAAGATGTATTCATTCAGGTAAAGAGCTCAGCGCTGTGCCTGGCACTCAGGAGGCCCTTGTTTTCATGCACTTTATATTTACAGAGAAAGAGAGACTTTAATGGTTTTTGCCAAGGGAACCGCGCTGCACACGCCCCTGCAAAACAAGGAGAAAGAAGCAGAAAGATGCCGCGCAGCATCCTTTGCACCTGCTGGTTCTTCGTGAATATGCCCACATGTCCTTCTCTGCTAACCACTCCATAATCTCCTGCCTTTTGGTTCCCTTTTCCTTCCTCAATTCTAAAGGTCTCTAGGATTGAGATTTCTTCAGCTACTGGTGAAGACGGTGGGTCAGATTGGAAGAAGAAATAAAATCAAAGGATCATTGATCTTCAGCTCAGGGGGCAGGCTCTTAGCTCTTTTTCCAAGCCCCTGTGCAGGCTCATTCTCTAAGCCAAGGCAGGCACCCAGCAAGGACCACAGAAGCTGGCGTGAGAGCCCCAGTCCAGCCATCCGTGGCTGCCTCCGTAGGGGGAGGAGGAGCAGACAATAGCAGTCAGTTACCCACCATTTCCCTCCTTCCCCAGCACTTCTGAAAGCCCAGCAGGCAGCTGCTGATAACGCGGTGGCATCTGACAGCCCATGGAAAGCTCGCTGTCTCTGAAGCGACCAATCACCAGGTGTCTGAAGAGGCTGCAGGAGCAGTCAGCTTCTGCCCTCATTAAGAGCCCTTTGGTGGGCACAGGGGCTGATTGTTAGAGGAACTGTCAGGTTCATCAGCCTATGGGGGGGGGGGGGCAGCAGCTCCTGAGCTCTGACCTCCTGACCCATGCCAATCAGGGCTCCTCATTTGCATCTCATTTCCATGGCATACTTCGGGTGGGGGGGGGGGTGGAGTGCTCCAGCTACCATGCGGAGAAATTATTCCCTGTTTGTCCGAAAGCCAGTCGGCACAAACGGTATCAGTCCTCCAGGAAAACAAGACCACAATCAGACCACGGGGAGGAGGACAGATGTAGTCCGCACTATTCCGGGATGCATGACCAACTAAATAAAGCCACGGTTACCTCATGCGTGAGGCCAGACAGAGGGAAAATTCCAAATGTTTTCAAGACACTGTGTTAGAACGATTCAGGCTAATCGCATGCAAGTCTTGTACTATGAATGTCAAGCTGCACCAGCATCAAATAAATGAGCTGTCAGCAGCTTGGTCAGAGTTCCCAGAGAAAAGAACCTTTCCCTCTCTCAGAACAGTTGCTGTTTTGTTTGATTGAAATACACCTCCCCCCCCCCACCACCACTGGCAACCGTTTTCCCTTGTACCATGGGATCCAAAAGCCACAGGGTCCCCCAATCCTGGGAGGATTATAGCATTGTCTCTCAGTATAATGTGGGTGCCAAGATCTCTATGTAAAAACAGACTTGGGTTCAAATCCCAGCTCTGGCACTTACTAGCTGTGTGACTTTAGCCAAGTCTCTTAACCTTGCTGGCCTTCAGTTTTCTCCTCTATAGAATGGGGACAATATGGGGCGTCCGACGTCAGCTCAGATCATGATCTCGTGATTCATCGGTTCGAGCCCCACATCAGGCTTTGTGCTGACAGCTCAGAGCCTGGAGCTTGCTTCAGATTCTGTATCTCCCTCTCTTTCTGCCCCTCCCTGGCTCACAGTCTCTCTCTCAAAAATAAATAAACATTAAAATTTTTCTTTTAAAAATTTGAATTAAAAACACACACAAAAGTCTTCACTCAAATGTCTCCACCTCGGTGACTCCTTCCCTGCCACCAAATCTAAATTTGCAAGCCCGAACCCCTCCTTCATACTTCCCACCTTCCTTTTCTGCTTTATCTTTCTCTTTAGCACTTACCATCTGGCATATTGTATATTTTACTAACTTAGCTACTTTATTGTCTGTCTCACACACTACAACAGAGATCTATCTATCTAAGTTCAAACTGCAGGCCAAATCCAGCCCCTGCCTGGATTTGTAAATAAAGTTTTATCAGAACACCTCCAAAGCCTATCTGGTCCTTGACAGAACAAGCTGGAAGACCCCTGCACAGAATGTGGGCTCCATAAGGGCAGGACTTTGTCTTGTTCTCCAGCAAACCCTGTGAGTAGGTCCACTGCCTGACAGCTACAAGGAGCTCCACAACAAAGCCTTTTTGCTGAATGAGTCAAAGTAGGGGTCAGAGTGGGGTAAGTGGCAGAGGGGGACCAGAGGGATGGTGTCACAGAGATAAATCCTGCTCAGGAAGTCAGAGCCATGAAGCAGTGAAATGAAACCATGATAAGGTATGTCATTAAAATATCAAGTACCAGGAGAAAGAATTTAAAATGGTGGTTCTCAGGGCACCTAGGTGGCCCCGTTGGTTAAGCATCTAACTTTTGATTTTGGCTCATGATCTCACAATTTGTGAGACCGAGCCGTGAGTCAGGCTCTGTGCTGACAGTGCAGAGCCTGCTTGGGATTCTCTCTCTCCCTCTCTCTCTGCCCCTCCCCTGCTCACTTGCTCGCTCTCTCGCGCTCTTTTTCTCTCTCAAAATAAATAAATAAGCTTAAAAAATACTTTTAAAAATGATGGTCCTCAAGGTGGTCGCCCACCTAGTATGATGATACATTGGCAATCCCTGGGAACTTGTTAGAAATTCAGATTCTCAGGTGTACCCCAGACCTACAGACTCAGAAACTCTGGGGTGGTCTCCAGGTGATTCTGATAGAAGTTCAAGTTTGAGACACACAGACCTCAAGAGCAGAACCGGGATTGGGGCAGGGGACCTTGCTTTTCATCATAAGCTCTTCAGTGCACACTGGGTTTTTAAACTCTAGTCTAAAATGTATCAAGCATAGCTTTTTAGTTTCTGTATCTCCGATACTTTCACATCTGGGGCCTTGCTGACCCTTCCCAGGGCTACCCAATTTCGAGAAATAACAGGTGCGCCTTTCAAAATCCAGCCAACCAGTCCCCAGCTCACACCCCAATCATCTCCTTTATGAAGCCCTTATTCTCCAGGCCACTATTCCTGTGAACTGACCACCCTCAGGCCCAGAAAACCAGAGACAGAGCCTACACCCCAGAGCCTGCTATTACTCTACTAGCCAGTCCTAAACCTGCTTCCCTTGCCTCACCTGTTCCTTCCCAAGGAAACCACAAGAAAGTCTCCTCCCCACACGTCCCCCTCAAACTCCCTACTTCCCGACTGACCTGGTGCTTTCCTGTGTGGCCCTGCATGGGGTAGCGAGGCATGCCTCCTCCCCTTGGGAACCATGAATAACAAACTACCCTTTCAATGACAATCACCTCCTCACCATTGGCCTTACTATGCCTGAATAATAATAATATCGACCTTAGACAGGCGGGGGAAGGGCAGGGGAAGAGGCACAGATCTAATACAAAGAACAGTGTCAAAGAGGTGACCCCAGAAGGCACTAGGCACAAGAATGATGGGATACAAAAAGGTCTCGACACAGCCCTAGAGTAAAGGGCCACATCCAAGAAGATGAAATATATCCGGCCCAACCCTGAGTCTGGAAAAAACCAAACCCTGCACAAGAACATGGGGAATGCAGGCCAGCAGCACCTGGTGTGGTAGGTGGGAGAGGTTTTACTGACTGTAAACCCATGATAAATCAACAGGGTGATGTGGCTGGCCTTAGCCCAAACCCCCACACACCCCCAACACAAAGAATAATGTCATCTCAGGATGCAGAAAGGGAATTGTGTTGACTACAACACTGATTTTCAAATGGTGGGTCATGACACATTGGTAATGGTTAGTGAAATCAAACTGAGAGAGTCAAGACCATTTTTCTTAAAGGATTTCCTAAAGGAAGGAGAACAGAACAGAAGAGAAGGCTGCGGAAGGAAAAATACTGCATCTGAGTGCCGCGCTGGCCTGAGGAGAGGGGAGTATTATTTCATGACAGCTCGGTTTCAGTTATGAGTGTACACGTGTGTTCGTGATCTGTAACACAGCATAGCAGGCGGCAGTCAGGAAGGTTTCAGTTGTGAGTGTGCATGTGTGTTCGTGGTCTGTAACACAGCATAGCGGGAGGCAGTCAGGAAGGTTTCAGTTGTGAGTGTGTGCGTGTGTTCGTGATCTGTAACACAGCATAGCGGGCGGCAGTCAGGAAGGTTTCAGTTGTGAGTGTGTGCGTGTGTTCGTGATCTGTAACACAGCATAGCGGTCTGAAAGCCACCAATGTAGGCTTTCAGGAAGGAAGATGAAAACCACTCTCTCTTCCGCGGTATCTGGAGGATTCTCCTTCACGCAGGGCCTCGTACGTGACACGGAAGCTCTAGCGGTGGGAGAGTGGGCTGGGAAGAGCCCTGGCTTTGTGCTGGTGAGGAGACTCACGCCTTCACCCACTGGGGCTCTGGGCTGTGGGCTGTGAATTAGCAAGTGGCTGAAGGGATTGGGGTAGCTTCACCTGGGAACTAAAAGAGATGCTGTGACACCCAGCACACTTCAGATGAATTCCAGGCTCTTAGCATAACCTGTACTGGGTGAGCCAAGAAGGAGCTAAGGAGAAGTTTCACCAAGTTCAGTGATATCCACCATGGCAGCCCGCTGGGCCTGGCTTCTGGGATCCCCCACTAACTCCACCCCATCCACCTGTGCCATGGTCCTTCCTCCGGGTCTCCAGATGCCCCCTCCCGGAGATCTTCCTGGCTTGCAGAAGATCTAATTCCTCTGAATCCCTTGTCTCATGGTCCTCTGAGTGGCTCTGATTTCCCTGAATAAAGGGCCCTTGCAAGGCCCAGCACCCACAGCGCTGGGTGGGAGGTGGGTGCTGCCGTGGAGCCCTACCCCCACCCCGTGCTCAAACCCCTTTGTATCCTGATGTTTGCCAGTATAACCTGAACACTCCGTGAACACCTTTTTAATTGTAAGTGAGAATGCTTTCTCAAGGCACTGCTGTGAACTTTATTCTATCCCTCTCCCTCTCACCTTCTGGATGCCCTCAATTCCTAACTCGATCAAGCTGACCCAGAGCACTCAAGAGAGCAACTGGAGGGGAGGGTGGGGGGGGACCAACGGCCCTGGAATCACACCGCCTGGGATCTGACCTGCCACTTCATAACTGTGCGATTTTTAAGCCACTTGCTTAATGTCTCCAACATGCAACTTCAACAATCCCCTGAAAAATGGGTCCAACTTTAAAGGTTCGAGGTGAACATTACTTGAGATGGTCTTAAAACACCTGGCATATAGTAAATGCTGGCTGCGTATATAATCGGGACAGTGTGTCTTCAGGTGGCAGGTTTACAAGTCAGGTGCCCTGAACACCTTGCTATGAAGATACCATCTCTCAGGCTATTTTAGGCAGAACTGAATGTCTTATAAAAGACTCGGCTTAGGTCTTACAACTTTTCCAGGATACACCGTGCCAACGGGTGAGCTAACAAGAGAAATAACAACAGCTGACATGCATTAGGGGTCCCTCTGACCACGGCTCTCTGCCTGCCCATTACAGGCAGGGTCTCCGAAAAGCTGGACTTCTCCCCTGGGAAACCCACATCCTGACACGGCCACTTTGGAAGGAAATAAAAACATCATTAAACAGGAAACTTCAAATTTAGCAAATCCAGCAAAAATCAGCCAGGAAACTCAGAAAGGGCTTGGTAAACCATGCCAATCAGAAGAACAGCAAATACATACGGCTCCCCTGGGACATAGCAGGTGGTGTTCCAGATGCTTTACATTCACTGCCCGTGCAATTCTCTCAATGACCCTGTAAGATGGGCGTTTGGGCAGGTCTTGGCCAGTATAGTCTGCCTTTCTGCAAAAAGACAGGCCTCTTTGAAGAGGGGGCATCATCCCCAGACTCACAATCCAGCAAACACTGGCTCTCATAGTCCCAAAGGAGATACACTGGAGAACGAGGACTATGGGAAAACGGACACCTATGAAGGAAAATCTCTATCATACAAGGCAGCTGGGTCCTGCGTCACTGTTTCCTTTTCCATAGAAGGGAAAGAAGCGCACTGACAGTGGAGGCTGTGAGCCGGATTCACTAAGGGAATGTCTGTAGAGTTCATGGCACAAGCACATGGCAAGTGTTTTAGGAAAGGAAGCTGCTGTAGGGGCACCTGGGTGGCTCAGTTCATTAAGCGTCTGACTTTATCTCAGGTCATGATCTCACAGTGCATGGATTCGAGACCCTCATCAGGCTCTGTGCTGACAGCTCAGAATCTGCTTCAGATCCTGTGTCTCCCTCTCTCTGCCCCTCCCCTGCTCGTGCTCTGTCTCTCTCTGTCTCTCAAAAATGAATAAATGTTAAAACAATTTTTTAGAAAAGGAAGCTGCTAATAGTCCACCATCACCACCCACCAGCTCAGGACAGAGGCAGGACAGACGGGATCAAATCCGGGGTACACTCATCCTCGGCCATGTGACTTGGGCAAGTTATTTGACCCCCTCCGCCCGCCCCGTGCCTCAGTTTCCTCATCTGTAAATGGAGAAGATATTAGCAACTCTCTCAGAGGGTCATTGATGGGATTTCAGGAGACTACTGGGAAGGGACTTACATAGCCTGGGGCCCGGCACTTCTTATCCTAAGTGTTGTTACTGCTCTGCCTCTTGGGGGCAGTAGCAGCCAGAAAGAAGCCCAGTCAGATGGAGAGGCAGCTCAAGACCTTGAACAGTATCCCTTCACCACCCACCCCCTTAGCCTTTCCTGCCCTGAGGCAGCCAGCCCAGCACTGGGGTCATGTGCGCGCCCATTGGGTGTCAACCATCCGCCTCTCTTCCCTCACCCTCTCTCCAATACCCATGCTGCCTCTTCCAGGGAGCCCTCTGGGATGTCTGCAGCCCCTATGGCTCCCTCCCTCATCAAAACTACAAGTGCAAGAAAGATGGGGACCGCATAGAGGCAACAGGCAAAAATGAGCAGTTCTTTCCTACAGCCTTGATGCTAATCTGTACGCTCAGGGAATCACCAACGTTAAACCACCTCCTGCCTCTCTCCCCTTGGCACGCTGGCTGTGTCTCTATTCTAATACCCTCACAGCCTTAAACCGTGTCTTTCCAACAGATACCCTGATGTGCTGGAATCCAACAGACAGATCCTGGGTGCAAACCCTGCCTCCCCATGTGCTGACTGGGTGACCAGAAGCAGGTGCTCAGATTCTTTAAGGTTCAGTTTCCTCTTCTGTAAAAATGAGGACAATAAAATGACTTCACTCATAGGGTGGTGGTGGGGACTGAACACAGTGACCTTGCTCCACAAGTACTGCCAAGATCTAAGTCCCTTGCAACCTCCTACTCCCCCTCCCCACCTCCATCACTAGGCTCCAGCCACCCCACGTCCTGTCAGTTCCGTACATAATGCCTAAGCCCACCTCTCTCTTCCCAAGGGCCTTTGGCTGTGCTGTCCATCTGCTTGGCATGCTCCTCCTCAGCATTTCAGGAGCTGCCTCCCTCCTGCTCATCACTCAGGTCTCAACCAAAAGCCATCATCCCTGCAGTGATCCACAGGCACCCTCAATCACAACACTCTGCTGTTTTTACTTTCTTTACGGCCTTTTTTGCGGTCTCAAAGTATTTTGTTGGCTCTATTGTCCTCTCCAATATTAGAAAGAACTCAGGGGCCACAAGAGCAGGTGCCTGTCTGTCTTATTCACCATGGTAAGCAGTGCCTGCACACAGCAGGCACCCTGTTGCTGAAGAAGTAGGGAAGCCAGGATCCGAACCGAGGCCTGACTCCACAAAGCCCTTGCTCCAAAGCCAGACTATATTGGCCAGTAATTAGTTCAGACTGGCAGCAAGTCAATGAGAAAAGCAGGCTGGAGGCTGGTGACCCAAGAGCTAGGTAAGCCCTCTCCCTCTTGATGCTGGGAGACAAAGACAAACCAGAGGGGGCAAGTTCTGGGTCATTTTAAACAAGTGACTCATTGCCAGGTCTATCCCGGGCAAGCAGGTAGGTTCAGGACACCGAAGCTTTGTGACCTCTGAAATACCACAGCCAAGGTGAGGCTGGATGTCACAAAACCATCTTAGGCACGTCCGCCTGTGGCCGCCTGTGCGGGAGCGGAGCACGGGTAATGCCTGCCATCTAGTGGACAACACACATCCTTCTGTCTCATTTCGACTGAGCAGGGGTTATGGAATTTTTCAAGTGCATACAGATCACCTGGGATTTTGTGGGAGTGCAGATTCAGATTCTACAGGTCTAGATGGCCCTCTCCAGCTGGTGTTGATGCTGCCGGCCCACCCTGCAATTCCCGAAGCGTGAACTCCCCCAAATGAAACTCCGAGCCTTGGGGCGGCCACACAACAGGGAACAGAATTGGAAGGCACCAGAGTATTACAAGCTTTTTACGTCAAAGAAGTCAGATCTGGAGGCGGGGTGATGGGGACCGATTGTCAGTGTGTTTTCAGGGACCTGGGATGCTGCTAAAAGGTCGGCAAACAGGCATCAAATGGCACACGCCACAAGGGTCAGAGATCAGGCCCGGCTTGCAGGATGGATGTTACACAGAGGCGCACGCCAGTGACAGTGAAAACCCGCAAACACCCAGGCAGCACCTGGGCCCAGCTCTGCCCCAGCTAAGACTCACCTATCGGTCCTCCCCAAAGCCACAAACCCCTGTCACGAGCATCAGCCACTTAATTTTCACTGCTACTGTCAGTAGAGAATTTCATTTGAATTCATTTTTCCTATTCAGGGATTTTTCTGTTTTTTTTTACGTTTGAAAAATCACAAGTTGTAAGTAATATGTTTTTTGCAACCAGAGAATCTGTTCCTAAGACATATAAAAAGCCCCCTCTCTATCCCAGTCTCTCTCTGTTCCTACTTCCCAATCCTTCTGCGATCTCAGTGTTTACAGCCTGGTTTGTATCTCTCCACACCTTCCTTCCCACCCTTATAAAAATACACAAACATCACTTCACACATAGGAAGTGTCTGTTGCGGCTGCTTATTTCTTCGAAATGAGATCATACTAAATATATTTTTATGCAACCTGATCTTCTCACTTAATAATACATCAGAGATGTTCCTCCAGGTCAAGGGTTGCCAAATGCTTCCAGTAAGAGCCAGAAAGTAATAATCTTAGGTTCTGCAGACCATCCAGGCTCTGCCACAACCACTCAGTGAACTCACAATTATATCACCAAAGGGGCCCTAGTTAGTACGTAAATGAATGATGTGGCTATGTTCTAATAAAGCTTTATTTACAAAAATGGGCAGTGGGCCAGATTTGGCCCACAGGCCATAGTTTGCCAACTCTGCTCCATATCAACAGCTGTAGCTCTAACCTATTAGTATTTTGTTTTAAATTACTTAGAATGTTTAACAAAAGTATAAGAAGTATAATATACTATATAAAAGTACACAAGTCATTAATTGTACAGTTTGTGAATATATGTGTGTTACTAGCTCCTGCATCAAAAAACAGAACATAACCAGGTTCACAGAAGCTCCATGCATCCATTTTAACTCACTATTTTCTCTTTTTTATTTTATTTTATTTTAGAGAAAGAAAGAGAGCACACAGAGGAGAGGGGCAGAGGGAGAAAGAGAAGAGAATCTTAAGCAGGCTCCACGCTCAGCACGGAGCCCGGCACAGGACTCAATCCCATTCTGCCAGGTTCATGACCTGAGACAAAATCAGAAGTCGGACCCTCAGCCGACTGAGCCATCCAGACGCCCCTCAATTCACTACTTTCAACAACTGCATAATATCCCATAAAATGGAGGCACCCTAACTAGGCTGATTCCAGTTCTTTGCCACCACAAAGTATCAATTAAATATGCTTGCTTTGGACCTCATTTCCTTACATGCTAGTGCTTTATTTCAGTTAAGACAGACTCCCATTTGGTAAGTCTGAAAATCAAGGTGTGCATATATATGCACATTTTAAGAGATATTACCAAACCACTTTCTGAAAGGCAGTAATAAGTCACAGCCGTGCAGGTCCGGGCCGTGCCCCCTTCGACACAATTCAGCAGGCACTTAGGAGCCATAACTGTGCACCCAGCATATCCTGAGGCTTGGGGACTTTGGAGGCTGATCTGGACTTGAGAATTCTTTTTTTTTTTTTTTAAGTTTATGTTTTGAGAGAGAAAGCATGAGTGGGGGAGGAGCAGAGAGAAGGAGAGAGAGAGAGAATCCCAAGCAGCCTCCACACTGTCAGCACAGTGCCCAACATGGGGCTCAAACTCACAAACTGTAAGATTATGACCTGAGCCGAATGCTTGACTGACTAAGCCACCCAGGCTCCCCTGGGCTTGAGAATTCTAGTAAGGAACATTAGGAAAGAGGAGAAAGAACACTGAGCATGCAAACTATCTAAGATGCACTGAGAAAAACAACTAAAACTGCATAGAGGGAGACATGATTTAACTCAACTTCTTCATTAAAAAAAAAAAAAAAAAAACAACAAAGAACAACATAACAGGGGTGTCTTGCCGTCTTTGTTTCAAGAGAATGTGCTCTCCAGTGAGCACACAATGAATTGTTTTCAACAAACCCATTTTACTGCATTAGTTTCTCAAAAGAAAAAAAAAATCCCACAACTAAGGGAGGTGACGTAGTCTAAGGGCTCGGGGGTGCCATGGAGACTCCATTACCGCAGTTCCCACATCCGTGTGGGGTGCACGCCCACATGGGGCGCACATGGGGCATTTTCCTGCGGACAGATGGTGTTCGCAGCTTCTACCAGACCCTCAATGGCAGCTGTGACATCAAAAATAAATAAATAAATAAATAAATAAATAAATAAATAAATAAATAAAAGGATTAACTTGATGGGGGTTGAAGTGACACAGTAGAATGTATTTGTTAAAGCTCAGCCATTGTACACTGGAGATGTGGGCACTTCACTGTTGGCAAATTCTACCTCAAACATAAAGAAACGCCAAAACTGTAAATAAGCGTTGTATTCTAGCTGGTGATTTGCCTGTTTCAGTGTGTAGGGGGAAGTGAATTGATGTCCACGATCTGCTTTGAAATGTGTCAAAAATAAGACGGATCGATGCAGGGAGAGTAAAGGGGATGGACAGTGATTAAGCAAGTGCAGTAAATGTTAATGGCAGGTTCTAGGTGGGTGAACAAATGGTGTGCTCCATAAAGTTCTTTCAGCTTTGGGGTTCTTTCAGCGCCTGGGTGGTTCAGTCGGTTGAGCCTCTGGCTTCGGATCAGGTCATGATCTCACGGCTCATGAATTCCAGTCTTGCATTGGGCTCTGTGCTAACAGCTCAGAGCCTGGAGCCTGCTTTGGATTCTGTCTCTGTCTCTCTCTGCCCCTCTCCTGCTCATACTCTTTCTCTCTCTCTCTCTCTAATATAAACACTTTAAAAAATTAAATTCTTTTAGCTTTGCTGTATGTTGGACATTTCTCATAATACAACACTGGGGGAAAAATTCTAACCAGTAATATGTAAGAGGGGGAAATCCACAAGAACTGGATCCTACCCTGTTCATAATGAATGGCTTTGAGAAGTTACTTCCTTCCTCTGGGACTCAGTGACCCAGCTGTTTAACGGAGGTAAGGAAGGAGGGGCTGAGCTGTTCTATGTGTCCATTATGGATGATGATGATGCTGTGGTTTCATTTCATTCTGTAAAACTTGGGCATCTTTGGAAAAAGATCCTTTGGGGGAAGGAATGGCTTTGAAGGCAGAGACTGCCCCCTAGTGGGCCCAAGTGGCCTAATTTATGATCATTTTATATCCTTGCAATTGATGCATGACTGGAAAATATTTTGAGATATTATTCCATCTGTATTTTCTTTCTTTACATTTTCTTTTTCCTCCCCTCTTCTCTTTCCCTTAAAAGCAGACAGCCAGCTCAGTGGAAGTATATGGCAGTGCACAAAGCAGAAGCAGCCTTCAGATCATTCTTGCTCTATGTCCCAAACTCCCAAACCTCAGAGGTTTTAAAGAGGAAATTGCATGAATGTAGGGGATTTGTGGGCACAGAGTGTCTTGAAAAAAGTTTTGAAAGGGAGTGGATTTTAATGACAAGAATGAGATTCCTTATGGCTAACTGAAGGAAGAAAGGTAAGAAAAGATCCCAAGGGTCCCAGGGCATTGGCAAGTCCAATGTCATCCAGGCAGAGACCTGTCTTATCCCCTGTTGTAACTCAAGGGTCTAGAATATGCTGGGTGGAAAGTAGAAACTCAACTAATATTGTTGAATGAAGAAGTGAATGACTGGAAGAGTGAGTGAATGGATTCTAGAGGAGTTTATAGCCAGAAGGTAGGGAAAGGAAGCCACACACAAGAGCAATAGTCTCCGACACCCCCTGTCATTTCTGGTCGCCCTGCTCTTGAGCACCACGTACGGTATTCCTTCTGCCTGGGACATGGCATCCTAGTGAGAATGTGGCTGTGGCCAGAGTGTCTGGGCTCAAATGTGAGACCCACCACTTAGGGTGCAACTCCTGGAAAGCTACTCAACTGGCATTGTGCCTCAGTTTCCTCACATGTAACATGGGGATGATAATAATACCCATGACAGAGAATGGCTGTGAAGATCGATGCACATCTACGTGGAGCATGTAACAAGCACTTACTAAACACAGCTAGTATTTTTTTTTTTCTTTCTCAAATACCTTGACACAAGGCTTGCCCCGTCCAGATAATTCCTATACATCTAACAGACTCAAGTCAGCCATCGTTCCATTTGGGAGGCTTCAGGTGTCCCTCTGGAAGTCCCCAAAGTACCCTCACAGTATGCCACTTCACAACACAATTATCTACATCTATTCCCCGCTACCTAGGCTGTGAGCTCCCTGAAGACAAAGACTAGTTGCTACTGGTTATTGGATCCAAGCTGGCACTCGGGCCCTTCCCGAATGAATGAATGGATACCTACGCTGAGGGAACTCATCTTACCTTTCTGCCCATGACATGCCACTTTTCTCATCCTGTAAACATTGAGTCACTCCAAACTACTCCCACACCTCCCACCTCACCCCTCAGGGTACAGCACATGTCCAGGTCTGCCCTCTGTTCTTCTGGCCAAATCCTGCCATATTGGTTTTATGTTTAGAAAGATACCCAAGGCGAAGCTCTCCCTCCCATAGGTTTTCTTATACCCTTTTCCCCTTGTTAGAGTCTCCCCATGATGGCAAAAACCTTCTCTACCCTGAAACAGTTCTTTAAACAACAAGAGAGTCTTCTGTGAGCCTTCAACATCGATTTCCTTTCTCCTTAGAGTGCTTCTGAAATCTCTTTTGGGATCTAGTGTGTAGGCAGATGTGACCCTCAACTTTTCCCAACAGCCTGTCAAGGACTCATGTCTCTTTGGTGCTCTTATCCTCTTGATGTGTGAATATTAGATCTTGGAAAGATTGTGTATTAAGATACCACAACATTGGTAGTACCTAACTCTTTCTGGGAGATGCTTCAGTCTGAGAAGTTTCTGTACAGCACAATACAATGGTGAGGACACTGAACGGGGGTTCTTGAAGAGAAATATTGTCAAAATATTGTCCTTTCTGTTTTTCTTTACAAACAGTTTCAATTTTTGTGAGATATAGCTATGGATACAAATATGGATATGGTTAAGGATTTGCAGATGGCCATAAGGTAGATGGGAATGTAAACAATGGGATGCCAGTTGTAGAGATATTAGTAGAGAGATATTGAATTGAAAGGGGGTTGATATGTATAAGAACCTGGGCTTCATAAACTCAAGAGCATTGCACAACTTTGATCGGGGCTTCCTACACTGCATTGCCTGCTTCCACGATAATACTTGGCCTCGTAATGTCTATATGGTTTTCTATTATTCTACAAGTCCCACTGCTCTGGATTTTTTCTGCATTGTCCAGCCATGACAGTGATCATGGCTCCAAAGAGTGGGTCCCAGGCTCAGTAATACTTGCTATTTACCTTGGACGTGGTCCTTACGTGTTTCTGTGTGGTCTCCCTCCCTAGAAGAGTAGGCATGTGGAATGGGTTATCTGCTGGACTTCAGCTTCTCACTTGAAGAGGCACTGATTAGAGGGTCATCTGTGAAGCCCTAGCATCCAGCAGGACCCTCTAGTGGTGTGTCATTCATGCATACATCCGTGGATGCCACAAATATTTAGCAATGTCCATCACACAAGGTGCTGGGGAGAGTGTGAGCCAACGCAGACACCGTCCCACTCTCATGGGAACGTCAAGCCCAGTGGGAGAGGTAGGCGTAATCACCCCAACACAAAACTGCACCTGACACAAACTCAAGTTCAGGATACCATGAGTGTCTAGTGTAGTGGGAGGTCAGAGGAAGCTTCCCTGACAGTGAGGGTGAACTGAGGCCTACGAGAAGGGGAAGAGTTACCTGCACGGGGAAGACGAGAGGGCAAAGATGAGCATTCCAAACTAAGGGAACAGAAGATGCAGAGGTCCAGTGGCGGGGTGGAGGGGGGCAGCCTGGAGAGGATGAAGGGTTAAAAGAAAAGCAGAAGAGACAGAGAAGAGAGAATGAGGCCGCCACATCAGATTTCTCTGTCCTAAGGGCAATGAGAAGCCACGAATCAGTTTTTAAAAGAAAAAGAACTGATCAGATTTCCATTCTGATCTTGACCTGCAAGATCCCTGATAGCAGACATCAAGCCTGGATTTCAGAAGCCATGGGAGATGAGGAAACCTTCAGATCTTTCACAAGCACCTGGCCTCTGGACATGATGGGACTCCTGAAGAGCATGTGACATTCAGAGGGAAATGGCCACGTGAGGGAGTGGAAGGTCCTAACACTGAATGCACCTCTACAGTCTGGAGGTGGGATGATCTGCCCCATAGGGTTCTTTTCTCTCTGATCTATTTGGCTGAGATCAGGCAGGAGGACCTGAAGACCCAATCATTTTGTGAGAGAGGAGGGACATCTGGGCATCTAGGACCCTTCACAGTGGCCAATGCACCCATCCCCCAGCTGCTGTGAGTGTTGGCCATTAAGGGCCCACTGGTGCCTCTGTGTCCAGATAATCACTGCAGTCACACAGAAGCCACCTAGGTTAGGAGGACACCAACCTTTCCACCTCCAACCCCAGCAAGCCTGCAGCAAAGACTGACTGTCCAGTAAGCTCAGGCTGCCAAAACAGAACACCACACACTAGGTGACTTAACAAACATTTAAGGAGCGCCTGGCTACTCAGCCGATTAAGCATCCGGCTTCAGCTTGGGTTCATGGGCTCAAGCCCCGCATCAGGCTCTGTGCTGAAGCTCAGAGCCTGGAGCCTGCTTCGGATTCTGTGTCTCCTCTCTCTCTGCCCCTCCCCTACTCTCTCTCTCTCTCTCTCAAAATGAATAAATATTTTTTAAAAATTAAAAAAAAAACCCAACAGCAACAAATATTTATTCCTCAGAGTTCTAGTAGCTGGGAAGTCCAATATCAGGTGCACACCAATTCGGCTCCTGGTGAGAGCCCACTTCTTGGCTTGTAGACAGCCACCTTGTCACTGTGACCTCACATGGAGAGAGGGAAATCTATTTCTCTTCCTCTTCTTAAGCCACTAATCTCATCAGAGAGCCTCACCATTATGATTGCCGCAATCCCCAATTACTTCCTAAAGGCCCTATCTCCAAATACCATTCCACTGAGTCAGAGCTTCAACATATGAATGGGTGGTGGGATGGACCCAATGCAGTCCACAGCGCTGACAGACCCGACAGACAGGCCCCGATAGGTCAGCACCCTTGCCTCAGGGAGGGAGGATCAGGCTGACGCTAGTCTTCAATGGAGACCATTCTCTTAGCTTTTCCTGCTCTGTCCTCACTCTTCTCCTGTGAGCAGCCCCAATAAATCACTGGAACAAAAATCTCCATCTCATCTCTATTTTTAGAGAACTCTGAAAACTTTGGTAGCTGATGAATCAATTATCAGAATGCTGAGCATGCAGATATTCTGTCCCTGACTTTAAGGGAGCCCCAACTTCTCTCCTTTCCCCTTGTTATGGGTTGAATTGTGTCTCCCCCCACCCCCACACACAAAAGTCCAGCATCTGTGAGTGTGACCTTACTTGGAAATAAGGGCTTTGTGAATGTAGTTAAGTTAAAATGAGGTCATACTAGATTAGAGTAGCTATAATCCAATGACTAGTGTCCTTATAAGAAGAGGAAACTTGGACACAGACACACAGGGAAGAATGCCATGTGATGATGAAGACAGAGACCGGAATGATGCATCTACAAGCCAAGGACGACTGAAGATTGACAGCAACGACCAGAAACTAGGAGTGAAGCATGGAACAGACTTTCCCTCAGAGCCCTCCAGAATGAAGTCTGCTGACACTGATTTCAGACTCCTGGCCTCAGAACAGCTAGAGAATAAATTCCCACTGTTGCAAGCCACCCAGTTTGTGGCACTTCAGTACAGCAGCTCTAGGAAACTATATAGCCCTGGTTCATAGGCACACAGTGGGATTGCCAGAGAATTGTCAGCTTGTGATCAAGATACCGCCAAGCAGATCTGTGAATAAAGAGGAAGACTCTGACCTTGAATTTGAAGGGATGCTATACTGTACCACATCAGAAAAAGACTCCCCAAGAAATGCCCATAAGAGGTAACCTAGCAAAGCCACAAAGGAAATAAATGGGGGGGGGGGGGCAAACCAAACTAAAAAGAAAAGTAACCTAGTAAATTATACTAGAGCGTCTACCAGACCTAGATGATAAAGTGTCTTTCTAAGCCCATTTCCTGATGAGTGGAATGATACTCCTACTTAGCTCATTAGAATTACTCAGAAATGTAAACAAGATATTGCCTGTAGGTGCTGAGCACAGTGATGGTCACATTTTTAAAAATTCCAGAGTTACTTATTGCTTTATTATTGTTGTCATTACTAATGGTGTAAGTTCTTGCAAGCCTAACTTCTCTTCTAAATTATCTTCATTCATAAAATGAACATACTAGATATTTCACAATGGTGTTGTGAAGATGAAAGAGATAATGTGAAAGGCTTTTTTACTGAAATACGGTTGGCATATAACACTATGTACGTTTGTATACAAGGTGTTGATTTGACACATTTATATATTGTGATATAATTACTGCCATAGCATCAGCTAACACCCTTATCAGATCACATAATTATCATTTCCTTTTTTTGTGGTGGGAACAATGGACGGACTTTGAGGGCATTATACTAAGTCAGGTCACGTATACGATGTTTTCCACGAATGTTGACTGCCCCAGGGACATATCTGAGCTGGGATAGTTCCTAAAGGCGGACACTAGAGGGCAGCGGGGTCTCACTTTGCCACACTGCAGCACCAGGAAGCTAAGACAGTACAGTGAGGAAACCACTCTTCTCCAGAGCCTGCATGCTTCTCCGGGGGTTCCTCCAAACATCCTGATGGGAAGAAATCAGTCACTTGCCTTCCTTTTAAAGGAGAAAGCAATTCAATGGAATGCACGTTTCTAAAGAGCTCACTGGGTATCATGAACCTCAGTTTAAAACAGAGATGTAGTTTACAGGGGTATTTTTACACGATTTAAGTGAAGCCCCTCAGGGCTCAACACATCAGAGCTGCTGAACCAATTTGGGGCCTCAGGAGCAGACCCAATTTTTGCAAAATCAATCCCTTCTGTGATCGGTTTCCTAAATTACCAAGTCATAGAACCTGGTTTGTACGGATTAGTTATAAAGTCTATAATTTGTGTCACAAGGCTTTGAGAGAGAATTCCTCCCAAGTTTTAGTCCTGTTCTTGTGTGCATTTTACTGTAGCTTTGCGGCTCAGTATTTGCCAGTTCCACGCAGCTGGATTTCCATTTTGCTGGAGCTCCGCATGTCAGAGCCAATTATTTCTCTAATGCTCCAGTCCAGGAGCAACAGGTGCTCTGCCCCCGTCTTCCCCCAGTCCCCCTGCACGTCCCCAAGCGGCTATATTATCCCTCTCTTATCACTATGAGATATTTCAGAAGTGCAAAAAGTGGCACGCCTGGGTGGCTTAGTCGGTTAAGCGTCCGACTTTCGCTTAGGTCATGATCTCGCGGTTCGTGGGTTCGAGCCCCGCGTCGGGCTCTGTGCTGACAGCTCAGAGCCTGGAGCCTGTTTCGGATTCTGTGTCTCCCTCTCTCTCTGACCCTCCCCTGCTCACGCTGTCTCTCTCTCTCTCCTAAAAATAAATAAAAATATTTTTTTAAAAAAAGTGCAAAAAGTATACGGAATAACAGAACAGGGACCAGTGTAGCCAGTGTCAGGTTTAAGAAAGAAATATTTCAAATACGTGGAAAGCCCCCAGCAATGCACGCTGCGTCCCTCCTCCTGCCCAAGTTGTTACACTCGCGAATTGGGTGTTTGTCACCAAGACTATTTTTCCCACTGGGAAAGTCTGCGGAAGCACCAAGCATTCCTTTCTGGCTACTTTAAAGGAAACAGAACTGGACTCTGTACGGACAAAGAGTGAGAGAAGGGGAGTGGGGACGTGCCCAGCTCCAGCCAGCCCACGTGCTGAGAGCGGGAAGCGGGGGTACACTTTCTAAGGATGCCTGGAGCAGGGAGGGACTGTGATGGAGCGGGGAGGAGGGAGGCAGGCAGGGTCACGCGGTCCCCTTCTGGCCCCTGACACTGCCCATCCCTCCACCAGCTTCCCCTGCACCCACACAGAGACGGGACCCGAGGAGCAGGCGCCAGAGCGCCAGCGCCACCTACCGACGACGATGAGGACTTCCCTCTCGATGTGCGCCTGGATGTAGATGCGGCCGCGGCGCTCCGTGTGGTCCGTGCCGCACAGGCTGGGGACGTTCATCACGCAGCGCTTGTGCACGTTCATCATGCAGGCTGCGAGGGCAGAGAGGGGCGCGGCTCAGGCTGGACCCCTCCGGCCCAGTCTCTTTAGAAGAGTTCCTCCAACCCTTTCCACCCCGGGTGCCTGAGGGACAGAGGAGGTGGGGCTTGTCTCTCCTCCCTGAGCCTGGGCCCACACTGCATACCTGGAGTGGCTCTGAAGCCAGCATCGCTAACTTCAATGCCCCTAGATGTGGGGGTGAGAGGCTCATTACTGAGCAACAGACACTGGTACACCAGCCCACCCATGCCTTGGGAGGCTCCAAACCACGAGGAGGCAGCCCAGTCACGAGAAGCCGCCACTGAGCAAATGTACTTACTGTCACATTTCATCCCCTGGTGGATGAGTCCATACAGCAGTGACCCGCAATGGTCACAAAACGTGGGGCTGGAGTATGTGTGGATCTTAAACTTGTGTTTGCTCCGGGGGTCCTAAGGCCAAGAGAAACAAACAAGAGAGGCCAGTGTCAGTGTGGCGTGCCCAGGACTCACACGGCATCGAGTGCCACAGGAGAACTCACCAAGAACTGTACTGGCCCCCAGTTCCTCACACCCATTAGGCCCATCACCAGAGCTCTGTGCCCAGACTGTGCATTTAATAAAGAGCTGTTGAATGAGTGAAGGGCTATAGCAGCAGGTGGTCCCACATCAGCCCCAGAACATTCTGCTTTAAGTCTTCCAGTCAAGAGCCCGACCCAGTGACTCTTGCCTGCAATAAGGCCTCCAGGGACAGCAGACAGTTAACCCTTAACCTGATCCCCTGGATTCTGTTTCTTCCCGCTTTATCCTCTGAGCAAGCTTCCAGAACGATCTGGAGTGATCTAAAACCCAAGTCTGAGGATAAAACCTCCCTGCTTAAAGGCCATTTGTTAATACCTCATCACCCACAGAACAGAGTTCAGAGTCCAGTGAATAGTCTGTAGGTTGTAGCAGACTGCTAGTTTTTCCAACAGTGCCCATTCTTTAATAACAGAGCCCTTAAGTGTGAGCAGAAAGCGTGGCCACCCAATTAGAGATCACGTTCCTCAGCCTCTCTGGCAGCTTTGGTGTGGCTGTGTGACGAAGTTCTGGCCAATGGGATAGACATCCCTTTAAAAGAATGTGTACACGCCTCCTTTCCTCTGGCCCCTTTCCTCCTTTCCTCCTTTCCTCTGAAGGAGGCATTGGAACCAAATACCTCAGACCCAAACCTGGAGCCCCATGTTGAAAGAATAAAATTACACTACTGGCCTTGG
Organism: Hyaena hyaena; assembly: GCF_003009895.1. Lineage (NCBI taxonomy): Eukaryota > Metazoa > Chordata > Mammalia > Carnivora > Hyaenidae > Hyaena > Hyaena hyaena. The sequence continues at coordinate 2,283,463 of NW_024080720.1, read as the reverse complement.
ATTTCGCCCCATTGGGCAGACACCTCAGAGAAAACCTACCTCCTGTCTTGTTTAAGCCCCTGTATTTGGGGGATATTTGTTACAGCAGCTTATTTGGTTCCCTAACAAGCATGCCCTTCACAACCTGACAGTGGAGTACAGAGGTTAAAGGTACAGACTTTGGGGCATAAACTACCTGGGTTCTTCTCAGCAGTATGACTTCAGGCAAGTGACTTAATCTCTCTGTGCTTCCATTTCCTTGTCTATAAAATGGAGGTGATGATAATGCTATACGCTTATTAGACCATTGGGACGAATAAATGGATTAATCTGTGTAGAGATCTTAGAACCACCTGGCACACTGTAAGCAGTATAAGCTCTTGTGTTATTACTACTACATCTCCCTTGTGACCCCACATGTCCCCAAATACACACTATGGTCTCAGTACACAGGACTCATCCGTGCCCTCTGGCTCCACACGTTGTCTGTCTCCCTCAAGAGTGGCTTTTCCATCACTGCGCTCACTACAAAGCTCCTTCTTCTCTTCCCCAAAGCCAGCTGGAAAGCTGCTTTCCCCGTGAAATGGTGTATTGCAGAAGGTGAGAACCTGGACCCTGGGCTCCCACCCAGGGCTCATCTGACACAGCATCCTTGGGTATATGCTACCCATCTCTTCCCTCATTCCTTGGGCTCATCATGAGTTTACAGATGCAGGTGGCTTCTTAAAACTGACATTCTTGTGGGGCACCTGGGTGGCTCAGTCGGTTAAGCGTCTGACTTCAGCTCATGTCATAATCTCATGGTTCATGGGTTTGAGCCCCGCGTTGGGCTCTGTGCTGACAACTCAGAGCCTGGAGCCTGCTTTGGATTCTGTGTCTTCCTCTCTCTCTCTCTCTCTCTCCCCCTCTCCTGCTCATACTCTATCTCTCTTCCTCTCAAAAATAAACATAAACATTTTTTTAAAAACTGATATTCTTGTAACAGACAGGAAATAAACAAGTGAAAATAAAAAGACACAATGAGTAGATGTTATTTTATGTGCTATTCAAGTGATGAGTGTTTTTCTTGACAGATTCTATAGATAATCTGTACTGAATTTTAGTGTACATTAAAAAAAGGTGAATTTTTCCTGCATGAAAACATGGAAATATCTTAATAGGCCTGACCAAAAACATCTCCAGTCACTGAAGACTTTGGGGGCATTCACCTTAGAGCTGAGAAATACTTGCCTCAAACGCTCCAAGGAAACGCCTGTTTGTGACCGGTGTTGGCCTGTAGGGGGAGCTCAGGGCTTTCTCTCACTCCCTGCTTGCTTGGAAGAACAGATCTGGTTGGTCAGATTCCAAGACACTGATTGGCCAGGCCTCAGTGGACGGAGCTTGCACACGTGTGGAAAGGTGTACCTGCCATCTTTCTCTTTCCATCCTGTAGCTCTCTCAGCTCCCAGGAGGCGGGTGGGTGCAGATCCCGTGATCTAGCGCTGAGAGGGTTGGGAGTGGGTGGCCTGGGCCAGCTCTGCCCCCAAGCCCTGGGGCAAGTTCTCTCTCTCTTCTTGGCTCTTGTGCTCTCTTCTGCGTTCCCCAATATGCTGACCTTATAGAAGCTACGAATTCATTTTGATTACGGTTTAAATTTCCTGAGGCCTACCTAGTATACAAAAAGGGGGTCTCCAAGGGCCTCAAGAGCTCGACCTTGAGATCTGGGGCAAAATCTCAACTAATAATAAGTGGCTTCCTTGCTGGGTTTCACTTTCCTCCACGTATACTTCTCCTTAGAGTATCTCAGGGAGAAGGATTTGAGCATTTCTGACTAGATATTACCAAGAACCTTCTTGGTCTCTTCATGTCTCTTCAACAAGAGGAGACGCGAGGTGGCACAAAGAATGGACAGGAAAGGAAACATGTACCGAGAGCCACCCTGTGCCAGGCAGATGCTGGCTATCTCACGGGCACTTTCTCCAGCCTGCAAGCTGTTTCATTTGGAAGGTGTTACTCACTCCCATCTTAGCACCAGTGAAATGGGCCCAGGCTAGAGAGTGAGACTTTCCCCAAGGTCACCCAGCTGGCCCTCTGCAACACGGGGATTCACACCCGGGTCTGCCTGGCTCCGAAGCTGGGATGCACTAAGCTTCTCTCCCTGCTCCCCAACTTCATTAGCGCCCCCACTCTTCTGGTCCAGCTACAATAGCACTTCCTTCCTTCACTCCTTCCCCCAGCAAGTGATTCCTGAGAGCCAGGGTCATGCCAAGCATTCGGGATACAACTGTGAGCAAGGAGACAGAATGCCCGCTCTCACTGAATGCACATTCTAATGGCAGAAAGAAACCAAAAACAAAACAAAATAAAACGAAAACCCAATACCTTGCCCTCCGGGATCTCCCCCATCAGAGCATTTAACCACTGTGTTGCAAGGGCATCTTTAATTCTGCTTTCCAATGCTTAGCGGCAAGCAACATAAGGGAATTTTGCTCCGGGCATATATTGTACACAGCATACAGAAGGTGCTCAATAATGAGTGAGAGTTAGCATTTATTGAGCATTGACTCATGCCAGGAACTATTTTGCAGGGATTGACTGGGCATTAACTCATGTAATCCACACAGAAATGTGAAATGTGTACTTTACCCTCTGAAATGTGTACTTTACCCGTTTCACAGATGAGGGCCGAGGGGTGCAGTGACTTGCCCAGGGCGCCCCGCACACTCTGCACAGTGGCTGGCACCTAGTAAGAGGTTAGCAAGCTGTGGTGGCAGCTGCAGGGCTCTAATCACCCCTGCTAACCACCGAGAGCGCCTGAGCAATGCACATGTTGTTTCCGACAATGGCTTGGGGACAGGAGAAAGGAAGGCCAATTAGACAATTTGCAGGGGAAAGTTTGCTTATTTAGAGGCTGTGGAGGCTCCTCCAACCTCGCTGCCTGGCCTCAGCTTTCAGGAGGGCTCACAGTTATAAGTACCAACTTCATCCACACGCCACACCATCCCTCAGACCACCCACACCAGTCAGGCCATCCCCAGACCACTTCTGTCCTCCACCCTCCGGCCACCTGGGAGAGCTTGAGATAAACCCACAGCTGTGGGACTCCACGATCCACAAGGAGAAACTTTCAGGGTGCCCGCCTATGCCTGCTCATGCCTAGCGCCATCTCTGAGACGGGAGGGTTTGCACTTTGAGACATCCTACTTCCCCAGACATAGGTGGTCAGGTGCAGAGGTAGGCACTTGGCTCAAATGCCTCTCACATTGAGTGAATGGAACACAGGCAGCCAGGAGTCATGCAGCTCCGGGGCTGAGGTGGCCTTTTTTTTTTTTTACAGTGGGCTCCAAGGAACAGAGAGGAACAAAGACAAAAGGCCACATGACCTGAGGGAAGGCCCTGGTTCTGGTCCCTCGGGGGCCTGGCATCCTGTCCTCCAATTCCGTCTGACTCTGTCCCCTGGGTCCTCTGTGATTACGCCAACCCGAGTAGGCATCTATAACCTGCAGCCAGTGAGGAGCATCAAGATATTTCTAATCACTTTGGCTCAGGTACTGCCTACTGACCAATCAGAAGGAAGAGCAGGTTCAGCTGTGCTGGGAGTTAACTCTTCGGGTGCTGGCCATAGAGAGGTGAGAGTGGGGAGCTGGAGGGGAAGAAGGGGGTGAGTGGCAGACGAGGCTCAGACGGCCTGGTGGCTATTTACCAATCAGTTTTAAAGTATTCCACTGTTATCAAAACTGGTACAGTAGAGTCAGTGCATACAAGTTAAATATCAGCATATCAGCCTGGCCTTTAACCAAAATACATTCCCTTCCGAGCCTCTAAAGCTGTGGCCATTGACCAGCTCTGGGATGAGTCCGGGGACCCATGTAGCCTCAAAGTCAGAACTTTCCCTATGGTCTTGTTCATATCCCATCCAAAGAGCCCTCTCCCATTTTTCTGGTCAGATCCTCCCCCCCACCCCACCCCACCCCAGACCCCACAGACTGGGTCCCCTCCACTCCATGCATAGCCCAGCCACATCCCTGACCTGGGTCCTCCTTGACGCTCAGAGGTTACAATCTGGAGCCCAGGGGCCATTATCAACTTGGCAAACAAGCTATATTTGCTCCATATGGTGCTTTTTAAAAATTCAAGTTAACTGATTACATTTAAAAATCATGAAATGTCAGATAAAAATGTAAACTCTGGCCTTTTCTGAAAAACTCCAACTTATGGCAACACTGGACACACACTCCCAAGGGCTGAGCTGCCCCCTCACATAGGGATAAGCCTTCCAGTTTTCCATAGTCCCTGCCATTCCCTAGTGTCTTACACCATACTTGCTTCACTCATTTCCCCTCCCCGCCTGGTGCCTGTAGGAATTTGGGTTTCTGACTTCTCTCAGAGCCCCCCACCCTCTCTCCCTATAGTCTACCGCATGTCAACACATCCCCTAAACTTCTGAATGAGTTCATTTAGCTCAGTGCCAAATGCTTCCAGAAACAGGTTTGAAACTACTGTGTCCCCATCCCAGTACCAGCCCTTGATTTTCAGGGTCCCCGGTTGTCTCGCCCACCCTGGGAATCAGATCTCCACAAGACGCTGGTATGATTCCTCTCCGCACTAGTTCACGTGGCTGGGATTCCCCCACGCTCCCTACAAGGCGAGCTTGGATTTCTGTGATCCTGGTCCCAGAGATGGCTCAATCACAAGTACAAAATAACAACGAGCTGTTGTGACTTTGCCCCCACGAATCAAACACAGACTTTCTGCCAAGCACTGTGCCAAGTGTTTGTATCACATCATTAAATCTGCAAAATGGCCAGTGGGGGAAGGGTGGTCATTACCCTGGTATTCCAGATGAGCAGACTGAGGCCTAGGGAAGGAACTTGTTCAAGGTCACAAAGCAAGAACGTGGGAGAGTCACACCTGGAATCCACGTTTGCCAGACTCCAGAGATATGGGCGGCTGCGTGGGGACATCTGCTTGTCACCTGGCTGCCTCCTTGTTCCTCACTGTCCCCAGAGGGTCTCCCACCCGATGGGGATTACAGATGACAGCAAGCTTTATCTCACACAAATGCAGCTCTGGCCAGTGACAGGCCGCTTGGGCTTCCTCACCGCCACCCCCACGCCAGAGTCTTCACCATGAACACCTATCCCCAGGACCAGAGGTCAGGCAGATCTCGGCTCAGCATCTTTGGTCCATCACCTGACTCCAGGCACAAGCAGCTAAGGAGGAAGGAAGCACAGATCAGAAACCAAAAGGGGAAAAAAATGTTTAAACATCTAAGTCACAGCCCAAAATAGCCTTTCTCGGTCTGAATGGGCTGGGTGGCTTTGTTCCCAGGTGGGCTGAAATCTGGCTGAGCTGAGGCAAAGCTGCAGGAATCAGGAAACTGGATTGAAGCACAGAGGCCAAGAAAACACACAGCGCCATCAGTCAGAAGAGGAATAAAAGCAGCCTGGACATTTACAGGCTACAAAAGCCCCTGTCATCATCCCTGGACATTTACAGGCTACAAAAGCTCCTAAAGGTACATTTCCCAGGAGGCAGATGGGCAAGGTAAAATTGAAGATGATATGGAAAGGTTACAAACAGGGGCTCTGGGGTTAACTGTGTGACCTCAGGCAAGTGACTTAACCTCTCTGAGTCTCTGATTCTTGTGCACACAGTGAAGATATAAAAACAGGACCCACTTGGGGCGCCTGGGTGGCTCAGTCGGTTAAGTGTCTGACTTCAGCTCAGGTCATGATCTCACGGTTCGTGGGTTCGAGCTTTGCATCGGGCTCTGTGCTGACAGCTCAGAGCCTGGAGCCTGCTTCAGATTCTGTGTCTTCCTCTCTCTCTCTGACCCTCCCCTGTTCATGCTGTCTCTATCTCTCTCTCAAGAATAAATAAAATATTTAAAAAACAAAAACAAAACAGGACCCACTTCATGGACTGGCTTCATGGATTGGCTCCCAGCACAGCACCCTGCACACAGGAAGTACAAGCTCTTGCTTCCATTATTCCAAGAAGAAAAAATCCTCACAGTGACACTTTTCCCAAGCTTCAGTCCTGAGCCATCATAATTGTGCATGTCCACATGCTACCTATACTACGTACTTGCCATTTTTCTTGGACTCGGCAGGCCTTTTACTTAAATAAACCTATTGTAAAATAAAGCTCTGTAAGGGTGTGAACTCATGGGATCGATGTGCAAATTATGTTTTTTTTTCTAATACACCTTAAAGTGAGGGAGCCAACTCCTAAAATAAGATTTTAAAATGTGCATCCCAACACTCTCCTTTGAGAGTCTGCAGAGACACAGATACATATTCCTAGTGGGCAGGCAGGCCAATCGCCATTTGGCATTATCTATCAAAAGTACAAATGTTTCTTCCCTGGTGACCCAATTGCCCCACTCTGGGAATATATCCTGGAGCTAAACCCACATACATAGGAGATAATATGTGTATATGGCTGTTCACTGCAGCATTATCTATAACACCAAAATATTCTAAATAAGCCAAGTGTTACAGGTAGGGAGCGGCTTAAATAAATCATAGCATAGCTACATGGTGACATGATTCTCAGGTGTACAGAAGAATGCGTTTTTTGCACTAAGAGGGAAAAATCTTAAGGATATATATATATACATATATATATATTTCTAATGTTTATTTATTTATTTTTGAAAGAGAGAAAGGGACAGACAGAGCTAGCACAAGTGGGGGAGGGGCACAGAGAGAGATGGAGACACAGAATTGGAAGCAGGCTCCAGGCTCTGCACTGTCAGTGAAGCGCCCAATGCGGAGCCCGAACTCACAAACTGTGAGATCATGACCTGAGCCAAAGTCAGATGCTTAACTGACAGAGCCACCCAGGTGCCCCTTAAGGATATATTTTTTTAAGTGAAATTTAAAATGAAACAGCAACAACTGAGATGCAGAAGAGGGCATGCTGCATGCCACCTTTTGTGCGAGGAAGTGAGTCAGGAGAAGAAGAGTAACTAGAATCTAAGTTACTGTGCCCACAGAAAGAAACACTGGAAAGATACACTGTAACAGAAGCTAATAGAAGTGTTTGTCTATAGGGGCACCTGGGTGGCTCAGTCGGTTAAGCGTCTGACTTCGGCTCAGGTCATGATCTCATAGTTCGTGGGTTCGAGCCCTACATCGGGCTCTGTGCTGACAGCTAGCTCAGAGCCTGGAACCTGCTTTGGATTCTGTTTTCTCCCTCTCTCTCTGACCCTCCCCTGCTCACACTGTCTCTCTCTCTCTCTCACAGAAATAAATAAAACATTTAAAAAAAATAGAAGTGTTTGTCTACAGAGGCAGGAGGAAACAAAATGTACAGAGAGTAAGGCTTCTCCAAAGTGTTGGGGCACCTGGGTGGCTCAGTAGGTTAAGCAACCGACCAACTTCCGCTCAGGTCATAATCTCTCAGTTTGTGAGTTTGAGCCCCTGCATCAGGCTCTCTGCTGTCAGCACGGAGCCTGCTTCCAATCCTCTGCCCCCAGTCCCTTCTCTCTTTGCCCCTCCCTTGCTCATTCTCTCTCAAAATAAATAAACTTTCAAAACAATTATGAAAAAAAAGGATATTTAAGTGTATATCTGAGTGCCACAGAAACCTCACAGCAGGTACAGCCATACCCCCAAATTGCAAACAAAATACCAAAGCTTCCTAAGAGACCAAGAAGCGCAGAAACCTTCACGGGAACTGTGTGGACTGAGGTTTGGTAAACATGAAATGTGGATCATGTGAGAAGCTGTAATTACACACGTGGACTGCGGTCGAAGGGGGAGATTATAATTTGGTGAAGATCTCTCATTTTGTTCCTGGGAAGAAAGTCAATAGAGCCGATTAGGCTGTGTAAATATTCGTGTGGGTGAGGGTTTGCTCAAGCGTCTGATAAGCCACGCCTTCTTCCAGCCACCGCCCCTTTGCAAATAAGTAATTGTTCGATAGAAGGCCAAGCTTCTGTTGTGTAAACTTGGGTAGTATTTTAAATACGATTTCCTGCATTAAGAGCTGCACTGGGGTCAATGTCAATACCAGGGGTTAATTAAGCAGCCACGTTCAAACCCAACACTGGGCTCTAGATGTTAGTAGGTTTTTGATGCGGGGGCAAGTTCTTTAACCCCTTTTAAGTGTTCACTTCTCCATCTGAAAATGGGCTAATCATTATATCTAATTCCTAAGTTAATGAGAGTTCAGTAAATGAATTCATGGCCGGATACCTAGTAATCCCCGGTGTAAGTAAACATTTAATACGCGTTCACTGTTATCATGAATTTTCTGTCCATGCCCTTTGTCTGTATTTAAATTCAAGTTTGTTTCTTTCTAAACGACTTGTAACACATTTCCCATATAATCATTAGGGATATGAATCATTCACCTACAATACATGCAGTAAATATTTTCACAGTTTTTCATCTGCCTTTTAATTTTGTTTTTCCTTGTTCAACATATAATAAGGCGCGTGTGTGTGTGTGTTGAAATAAAGTGCCAATTTTTCCCTTTTCTTTATAGTCTGTGCCTCTGCTGTTATATTTAGAAAGTCCTTCCCAGTACAGTATTTTCTTCAACATCCTACAGTTTTACTTTCTGCATCAAGATCCTTACTTCTCTTGGAATTCATCTTAGCAGGAGCTCAGAGGAAAGACCTTCATTTTTTTCCCCTTAATGTTCAGCCAGTTGTAACAACAACTGTATGGGGATGTGTCTTCTCCCTGCTGACTTCTATCATGCAGTCCTTTCTCGTGTATCCTTTGTTCACATCTCCATTTTCTCTTCCGCTCCACTGAATTCTCTCTGGTCCTGCCTCACTACCACACTACTTAATATGTCAGAGGTTTACAATATCTGAGCATCTAAAAGCATGCATTTTATACCCACCTGCCCCTACCCCAACACTGAAAATGTTCATGGTTATTCTCATGCACATAGTTTTCCAGATTATATTGGAAATGCCCATCTCTGCCAACCCTACTTATTTTATTGTCTTTCTAGCAAAATCCCCACCTATAGCACCAGCTCAATGGACAGTAGAACATCTGATCTTGGGCTTCCAGCCAGTGCTGAGTGGACCAAGATCTGGTTGGTGGCGTGCGGGTTATGAAGGAAGAACTGGACCGATCAGAATTTACAAGGAACCAGTGCAGTATTGGGAGCGGAGCAGAGCTAAGGGGGTGGGTGGGTGGGTGGTTGAGGTGGGTGATGTCCACTCAGGGCTGGCAGGGGAGAAGGAGAAGAGGGGGAGAGAGAGAATGAATTCACATGTAATTTGAGTCCTTTATGTCCTTCCAGAAAACTTGTCTTTTCTAAACTCTTCTTAGTTGCCACGAATGTTAAGCTAGTCTTCCTTTCCAGGGTTTATATTTTATTTCAACAAATGATCTCAATTCATTAGCTAAGTCGGTGGTTTTCAACCTGATGACGCGAACCACTGTGGCATGCATGCAAAAAAAAAAATTTTTTTTTTGGCAGGGATGTATTTCCAGGCCTCTGTGTGGGACTCACAGCAATGGGGAGCCACGTTTTTCTGGGGGTGTTGCATTGCTCAGAATTACACAGAACACTGGTGAGAAGCTCAGAACTAGGGACACTCACTGGCCCTGGTGGCTGCCGCAGGCTGGACGTGAGTCCTGGCCATGCCCTCTTCACGGGGTCCCCATGGTCTCCACTCACTGCTGGCTGGTCCCTGCTGGCATCTCAGCAACTCCTGCCAGATCCCAACCCCAACTAGGATAACCAAGGGACACCACGTGAAACAGCAGCTGCATCCATTCATTGAGCCTCAGAGAGAAATGTAGACCCCCTCCCTGTTGGCCCCCGGCCCGTGGGTAAAAGTGAGAGTCCTCAATTTCACAGTGAACAGGGAACTGCCTTCCTTCTTCTGGAAGGCTGTGTGCACTTACAAGCCAGCTCCAACTCCAAGTGGCTTCAAGACGTCAAGCACTTGATGGGCAGATTTGGCTCCAATGTGGTCCCTGAGTCAGCAGAGAGTATGAGAAGCCCCGTCCTTTCCAGCGGGTGAAGCCTAGAGGCGGTCAGGTGTCTCCCAGTTTAGCAAAGCATGCAGTTCACCAGGAACAAGCAGTTTAGTAGGATATGTAAAAGCTGAGGCTTCAGGTCAGGTTGCCCAGATTGAAAAGCCAGCTCCATCTCCTACTGGCTGCGCCCCTTGGCCAAGTTGCTTAAAAGCTCCATATTTCATGTTAATTGGCGATAACAGTGGTTATTTATTTCCTGGGATTGTTATGGGGTGTGCATTACCGAAAACCTTTAAAACAGCTGCCTAACACAGAGAGGAAGTAAATACAAGCTGTTATTATTAATTATTAATTATTGCTGGCCAGGCCATCCCTAGGTCTACTGAGTGATAACTTTTCCCAATAATCCCCATTGACATTCCCACCTCTTGAACTTCCATCTTGATTTCCTGCACCAATCCCTTCCACTAAAGCAATCAGCTATTCATTCATTTATCCATTTATTCACCCAATATTTGCTGAGGGTGTCAGGTGCTGGATGAGCAGAAGCAGACACAGGATCTGCCCTCGAGGGCCCCAGCCTAGTTCAGAGGAGACCATGAAGAAAGAAGCACGAAAAAGTCGACTTCGGACCGCTACAGAGAAGCCTGTCGTGCTTAGACAGCTTTGGTGAGGGGTTCAGCTGGGCAGACAGGTCTGGGAGGCTTCCCTGACAAGGGGTGCATGAGCTGAGATCTGAAGGATGGCGGAGCAAAATCTGGACAGAAGGCTCCAGGCTGGAGCTCTGCCCCAACCCCAGAGAGAGCTATTTCACTGCACAGGCTCCCGCTTCAACTCCCGTGGACTTGGCTGACATCACCCCACTGCCACCAGCCTGGCCAAGCTCTGCCTCAGCCCCTACCTCCATCCCCAGCTTGGACTCCTCAGCTATGACATAGACCCTAGCCCCCATGGGAGGGAATGTAGTCGAGAGCTCATGAGTCAGACTCTAAAGCCAGAGTCTGAATTCAATCCCAGCTCTGTTATTTCAGAGCCATGCGGCCTTGAGCAAGTTACTTACATTATATTAGCCTTGATTTTCCACCTGTAAAATGGAGCCAAAAGCTGTCATGTGGAGGGACACTACAGCAGACTAGCACACATAAGGCCAGGCTTCCTAGGATTGAATCCCAACCCAACAACTTCCTAGCTGTGTGACTTTAGGCAGGTTACCTAACGTCTCTGTGCTTCAATGTCCTCTTTAAAGTGGAAATAATAACAGCTCTGCAATCTCATGAGAAGCTAATGAGTTAATATTTGTAAAAGAGTGCTCAGTAAACATCATGTAAGCATCTGTTGAATATAAGCAATAAATGTCCCTGACTTCTAGGTTTGTGAGGATTCATGAGACCATGATTATATATCATGCTTTAGCCCAGTGACTAACAGGTAGTCTGGACCCCATAAATGTTAACTTAAAATGAAAACTCCATCTGTGACCTTGGGCAAGTCACCTCATGCTCTGGTCTCAGTTCCCCCTTCAGAAAACAATGGGGTTAACAGAGCCCTCCCCAGGGCCCTTCAAGTTCTAACAACCTCAGTGTCCAGGCTCTTAAGAGTCTGCCCCGCCCCTTCCTGTGCAGGTTGCTATGTGAATTCATTGCTCAGAGTGCACAGTGGTCTTTCAGGGGCCCATCACACTGCCACAGATCACACCGTGGCATTATAAATAAATCCCCCATCACCCGCAAAATACGCACATGCATCCTTGCCCCTCCCCACCCCTCCTCCCGCAGCGGTGCTGTAGGCCCACAAAGGGAGGTGCACCCCTCTCTTCTTGCTGAGTGAGGGTTGCCCAAAAGCAAGAGCCGGACATAGGTCACAGAGTTACTCAACTAGCAAAGATGCCGTCAGTTTGATTTCTGGGTGTAGGGCACAGTGCCCAGCTTCCTGACAGCTCCGTCTGCGACAGAGGCCCTCGGCGTACCCACGCCTGCATTTCAGAGGGGCAGGAAGAACCTTCCTGCAGAAGGACATGAGGAACACTGCTAACAGTGCCTGGCAGGCCACCATCAGCACCTGGGACTCTGGGCACCACAAGACCATGGAGGGTCTTATTCTAATGATGCTAACCACTAGAAATGAGGATCCTAAGCCATTAGGTCCAGAGAGACAAGAAGCCTAACTGAGGAAGATGAGTTCTGTGCATGCTGGCCCTTCACCCTTGACCAAGAACACCACTCTGCTCCACGGAAAGTTCTGGAAGCTATCATGTGCCTGACACTGCACTACATGTATAGTGATCAAACAGCAGACACTGACCCCACCTTCAAGGATTCATAGACTCCGGTGGGGGATAATAATTATAGCTGACCCTTGAACAAGGCAGGGATTAGGGGTGCCGACCACACCCCCATGGTTAAAAATCCATAATTAACTTCTGACTCCCCAAACACTTAACTACGAATAGCCTCTGACCATAAGCCTTACTGATAACATAAATAGTGGATTAACACATATTTTGTATGTGTATTATATACCATATTTTTATAATAGAGTAAGCTAGAGAAAAGAAAATGTTATTAAGAAAGTCATAAGGAAGAGAAAATATCTATGTTATTGAATCGCAAAAAATCCACACATAAGGATGTGCTCAAGGGTCAACAGTATGAGAGTAACAGCTAACATATTCCTGGAACTGTGCTAAGAACTTTACATATAATTCATACATCTGACCCTCACTGACCATGTGAAGTAGGCTTGTTTTTCTCCCCATTTCACTGGGGAGAAAAGTGAGGCACAGAGAAGTTAAGTCACTGGCCCAAAGTCACACCTCTGGTGATTTGGGTGCATGATCTGGGCTTTTTGTCACCATGTAAGTAAATGTAAAGTGGTCCTGTGATGTGTGACAGCGAGGAGTGGTACATAGTGCTCAAAGAGTGAAAACTAGAAGAACGGACCTGGTCAGGGAGATCAGGAAGGGCTTCCTTGAGGAGGTGATGCTTGAGCCATGGTCTGGAGGGTGAGTTTTGAGTCAACCAAGGTGCTTAACCCTGGAGGCACATTACAGTAAATCGGGAGGTTTTGAATCAATCAAGAGATTCTGATTGACTTGTCTGGGATGGGCCCAGGCACTGGTATTGGGTTATACAGCCTCGCAGAGGATTCAGATATGCAGCCAGGATGGGGCCTCCCTGAACTCAGGGGCAGAAGAGAGAGAGGAGCTCAGCACAGGGAGCCCCTGTGCAACCTCCTGGTGTGGGAGAGCAGAGAGGGCCGGAGGCTGCAAGGAGGAACCTCAGTGTGGAGGAAGGATGTGGTCAAGGAGGGACTGCAGGGGTGACAGGGCCTTCTGAGCAGGGTGACCCTACAATTTCTCTTCCGAAGGGGATTCTAAGAATCATTCTTGGAATGCCAAGGGCACAAACCCTTCAGGATTCCAGTGCAACATGACAACCAGGTCTGTCTCCAGGAAAGCGTGGCAAAGGAGGATGTGTGAAACCCTTGCTTAACAGCCACGTCAGAGCATCGGCTTTGCCCCAAGGACAATGGGAAGCCACTGACGTGTTTCCAGCAAGGACGATGACATGATCATATCTGGTTTCATAAAAGACAACTCCACTGTAATGTGGAGGTGACAGGCTGGTGAGACAGAGAGGAATCCGGGAATCAGAACAAGGGGTCCAGGGCGGGTGAGTGGAGCCTGGACTTGGGTCCTGTCTCTGGGGATGGAGAGAAGTGGGCAGCAGCATATCATGGTGGGTAAGAGCAGGCTTGAGAGCCAGACCAAGTTCAAATTCAGATGTGGCTTATTAGTCATGTGAGCTGGCAAGTCAGCTAACTTCTGTGTAGATTGGGCGTAGAAAGAGGATCTCTCTCATGGGGTGAGGTTTCAATGAGTTAGTGCATGTAATCACTTAGAAGAGCGCCTGGCATATGATAGGCATTAGATAAATGTTAGCTATAATTACTATTCAGGAGGTACAACAGGAGCTGGCAGTGGAGAGAATATGAGGGAAGGGAAAGTCCAGGGACACAGAAGAAGAAGCCCTAAGAATGGAGCACTGCTCTGTAGGATTCTGGAGAGTCACAGTTGAAGCGTGAAGAAGCTCAGAGATAGAAAGTGGCATGAAGAAGGGCTGAGAAGCAGAATCAAGGAGCAGAGCCTGGGCCGGAAGGCCAAGATTGAAAGCAAAAACGGGTCCAAGATTCTGAGTCAAGCACTTACATAATATGCCAGGCGCTGTGTTCAGCTTCGTGCATACATTAGCTTATTTAATACTTACGAAGTAGGTATATTATCATCCTCATCCTGAAAATGTAGAAGCAGGGCCACAGAAAGAGTAGGTAACTTATCCAGAGTCACAGTTAGTACGTAGAAAGCTGAGCTTTGAACCCAGGCAGGCTGGCCCTAGAGTCCATACTCTTAATTTCCAAGGCCATAAACGTTCTGCCCTCACTCCCAAACTACCACTAAAATTTTTAAAAAATAAAAGGTTTAAAAATAGGAGAATCCGTTTCAGCCCAGAAGTCAGGGAGAGGTGCCAAGCAGATGTCAAAAACTCTTCAAATGTTTTTCAATATATGAAAAAGGTGAGGCTTGAAGTGGCCTGGATCTCCCAAGCCAAAGCAAGTCCTGGCCAAACGCGGGAAGCCAAAGTGAGTCCTTGAAGGCGCCTGAGCAGTCCCTGGCAGCAGCAGGCATTTGATAATCCTGCAGCATGATGAATGACGTCCTCTCAGAGCCCTCAGGAGAAGCAAGTGGCTGCCAGACCCACCTGCAAAAGCCAGTGACAACAGCAGGGGGCGCTGTAGCAGCTGTTTCCCCGGACCAGGGCTGGCTCCCCAGTCATAGCAAGGGGTGTGCCTTAGCCCATTTAAAGCTCAACCACGCCGCCAGGGAAAAGGGACCTGGGCATACTTCTAAGGTTCTCCGCCTTGGAATGTTGCACCCTCCCTACTTCCCCAAAGAACACTGATTTAACTAAATTCACATTTTCTCTTCTTCCTTTTTAAGAAAAGTTTATTTATTCTGAGAGGAAGAGAGACAGAGAGCACGAGGGAGGGACAGAAAGAGAGGAAGAGAGAAAATCTCAAGCAGGCTCCACACAGTCAGCAAGGAGCTTGATGTGGGGCTTGAACTCACAAACCATGAGATCATGACCTAAACCGAAATCAAGAGTCAGACGCTTAACTGGCTGGGCCCTCCAGGTGCCCCTTCTCCTTTTGTAAGAACGGTTGAGGAGACTTTCTGCTGACAGTTCCCACCTACAAATGTAGAGCTTACTCACTGGTGGTGTCCAGAAGGAACTCAGTCCAAAAACGTGCTTAAAAAACACCACAGTTGTCATTCTCAGATTTTTTTGTCAACATCAAAATTTAGGAGATTCAGACTTCTCTTGAAAAATGAACAATCTGGATTTCGGTCCTTTAAAGAGCAGGAAATTTTTTTACAATGGAGCTGGGTGGTGGCTTCTCTTTGAGACAGGGTGGACACTCCCTGTTGTCACACACTTGATTTAGCTACTTACCTGCCAGGCCCTCACTGGCTTTGAAGTTAGAAATCCTGATAAATAATGGAATGAGTCCTTCCAAAGTCATGTGGCCACAAACAAAACATTGAGGAAAGCAGAGGAAAGAAGGGGTCTACTGTATAATACTATCTGTACAGACTTCAAGATCAGGCATCCTGGTTTCCACAGTGGCTGCACCATTCTGCATTCCACCAACAGTGTGCAAGATTCCCATTTCTCCACATCCTCCCCAACACTTCTTGTCTTTGGTTTTGTTTGATGCCAGTGATACTGACAAGTGTGAGGTGATATCTCACTGTGGGCTGGGTTTGCATTTCCTGATGATAAGGGATGTTGAGCATTTTTTTTTCATGTACCTGTTGGCCACTTGTAGGTCTTCTTTGGAGAAATGTCTATTCAAGTCCTTAGCCCATTTGGAGGTTCTTCAAAAAATAAAAAATAGAACTACCATCTGATCCAGCAATCCCACTTCTGGGTATTTATCCAAAAGAACTGAAATCAGGATCTCGAGGATATAGCGACACCCCTAAGTTCACTGCAACATTAGTCACAATCACCAAGGTGTATGTCCATCAACAGATGAACAAATCACAAAAATGTGATGTAGGGGCGCCTGGGTGGCCAGTCAGTGAGCGTCCGACTTTTGATTTCAACTCTGGTTATGATCCCAGAGTCATGGGATCAAGCCCTGAGTTAGGCATGAAGCCTGCTTAAGTTGCCCTCTCTCTCCATCTGCTCCTCTCCCCAACTCGCAATCTCTCTCTGTCTAAAATAAAAAATAAAAATAAATAAAATCTTTAAAAAAATAAAATGTGCTATGTATATGCAATGGATTATTATTCAGGCTCTGAAAAAGAAGGAAATTCTACAATATAGGACATGGATGAAGTCTGAGGACATTATGTCAAGTGAAATAATAAGCCAGACACGGAACGACAAATGCTGCCTAATTCCACTTAGATGTGATATCTAATAGAGTCAAACTCAGAGAATCCAAGAGTAGTAGTTGCCAGACACTGGGGAGAGGGGGGTGCAGGGAGTTCCTAACCAATGGGCATAAAGTTTCAGTAAGTGAGCCAAATAAGCTCTAAAGATGCATACAACATTGTGCTTGTAGTCAACAGTGCTGTACTGTGCACTTAAACGTGCATTAAGACAGTAGATCTTATGTTAAGTGTCCTTTCTGAAATAATGAAATGAAAGAAAATAAAATGATAGTAAATAGTTCAATGGAACAAAAAGTGAGCACTGACTGCTGGCCTGGGTAGCCGGTCTGACAGAAGGGGTGGGAGGTGTGGGAAGTAGAAGGCACCCCAGAAAGCCTCTGGTTATAGAGAAATGTTTGCTTGTGGGGATCCATCAAGATGGATGCTTTTCATGCACAGCAAACAGTTTTCAAAACCATGTGACCACTGCGAACTAAAACCAGCACCTTTAATTCCAAATTGTAAATTCCTAAAGAGAGAATTTGATCAGTCCAGCTTGGGACAAATGTCCACATTTGGACCAAATGGGGCCAAGGCTGTGGGGTCACAGAGCTTGGGGGGGGGAGGTGCATATCTGGAAAGGCAGTTCTTGGAGAAGAAGGTTGTCTACTTCAGTTAGATTCATCTGGGTGGACAGAGTTGAGGTTATGAGGCAGTCTGGGGTACTGAGTAAGAACACGGCCCTGGGGGCCATATTGCCTACATTTGAATCCTGGCTCTACCACTCACTGGTCATGTTTCCTTGGGCAAGTCACTTAGTCTCGGAGTGCCTCAGTTTCCTCATCTGTAAAATGAGGGTGATAACAATGGTATTTCTAGAGTGTAATGAAGAATAAAGAGCTATTATATGTAAAGTGCTTACAACAGAATTACATCTATGAATGCTGGCTCTTGGATATTACTAATTTTTTTTTTTACTTTTTTAATGTTTTTAATTTTGAGAGAGAGACAGAGTGCAAGTGGGGGAGGGAAAGACAGAGAGGGAAACACAAAATCTGAAGCAGGCTCCAGACTCTGAGCTATCAGCACAGAGCCTGAGTGGAACTTGAACCCATGAACCATGAGATCTTGACCCGAGCTGAAGTCGGACGCTCAACCACCTGAGCCACCCAGACACCCCTTGGATATTACTATGTTTAAAAAAAATACTGTATTTAGGGGCTCCTGGCTGGCTCAGTCAGAAAAGCATATGACTCCTGATCTCAGGGTCATGAGTTCGAGCCCACATTGGGTGTAGAGATTACTAAAAAAATAAGTAAATAAACAAACTTAAAAAATAATAATAAAAATACTGTGTTTAGAAATCCTAGAATCCCAGGCCACTGCAGACAGGGGGAGCTATCAGGAATACAAAAAGTTGGAGACAGAAGGAAGACTAGAAATGAGGCCTTCTGACTCTTGGACCAGTGCCTTTCACATCCCTGCAGGCTGTCTCTCTCCAGGGTCATCAGCCTTTCGATTTCTCTACTTCCCCCAAGCCTTCAGACTCCACGGGCTAAATCTCTAGGAAACTGTCTTTCTCAGGCTCTGAGGCTGCCAACAAGGAGAAGCCAAAATAATTCATAAGGCAGGACACCTCCACCTCATTCAAATCACAGCAGCCCTACCCTTTCAGCGCAGGAGAAACAGTTGGTTTCTGTTCTCTGGATGCTGCGCATCATGGATTTGCTTCTTCCTCCACAGCATGAAGCTCCGCGTCTTTATGACCATGAGAGACAAAGAACTATTGAGAAGCAATTCGTGCTGACCTTTACCCACTGCTTCCGCATTGCGCAAGCCATCACAGGCATGGGGCAAATGGGAGGGGAAGAATCGGGTGCAATTCACCCCGCAGTCAGTCGGAGGAAGCGCATTTTATCACATCGCCCTCATTTTATCAGACTTTTCTTCCAAGCAGCCCAGAGGAGGTGTCTGTGTGATTCCATTTCGCAGCAAGAGAGATGGATACAGGCCATGCCAAACACACTCTCTAAGTGAAACCCACTTAGAGTGAAACCCACTCCCTTAGTGAAACCCACACTCTCCTGTGAAACCCACTCTATAGACCTGAAAGGACCATTGGTGATAATAATATTGGCATGTATTCCACGCCAGGCTTGGCATGAAGCCCTTCACGTGGATTAACTCATCTGATCTTCAGCTGAACTTTAAAAGGAGGGTGTTCTTTTATCCTGTTTTTACAGATGAGGAAACTGAGGCAGGGGGCAGGTAACTAGCCCAAGTTTATCCAGCTATTTAGTTAATGGTAAACCTAGCATTCAAATACAACCACCCCCGTTTCAGAGCCAGGAGATAATATTGCCTTACATTGATTAACAAACTCAGTTACCCATCAGAATTACCTGAAGGACTTTAAAATATCTGTTTCTAGGCCTTTGTCTATATTTCTTCAGATGGGATCTGTTTTTAGCAGGCTCCCAAAATAATCCTAAAGCATTCAAACTATCTGTACTCTGCAAAGCTGCCATTTATAAATTGTAGTGGTCGTGTGTTGTTTCCATCTGCCAAACCTCTCTGCTTCTTTTTTTCATTCATTCATTCATTCATTTTGGTAGCAATGTCTCATTTCTCCTTTGAAAGCCATCCCACCTACACTGTGTTGTCTTGGAAGGAACACTGTAAAGACCCAGCCAAGGGCTACTTCAGTAACTTGAACTTGACCAAATTAATACTCTTCTTCCAGAATTTGAATTTAAAACCAAAGCAATACAAGAATCAAACTGAGACACAGCTGGTCTGATCAGGTTTTCTTCCAATTCTCTAAAGTGCATCATATCTTTTCCAATAAATTCTAACTTAAGTTAACCAAAGGTGGTTACACCAGTAAAAGACCCACCAGTGTGGTAGAAACCCACATCTACCACAGATATCCCCTCTACAGCACCCACAACAACTAATCTTTGCTCTGCTGACACGGGAAGTTAATACCCTTATACAGCAACCGGTTGATCAGTTTGGGAAGCTCTTCTTTAGCCCAAATAGATGGTCTCCAGTCCTGATTCTGTCCTTTGAATCTATACTTAAAAAACTCTATAGAACAGGTCTTTCAATATTTAATGACAGCCTCGCCTCTGAGCTAAAAAAGCCAGCTCTCAGAGCACCTCCAAGCCCTGCAGTGATACAGCCTTTTGGCATTTGGTAGCACACACTCCGGTTACTGAGCACTTTTGCCATGAATGCAGAAGTTATAGGCCACAATGTTACATAACACAAATTAAATGTATCTTCAGCAGAACGATGCACTTTCAGATTTAGAAAGGTAATAGGTTTAAATAAAATAGACAGACTGCCTGTACTGTTTAGACTGAACTGCACCTGACATAATTTATCCTCGAGAGACACAGATGGGTCTTCTTTGGTCCAAATGGTGGACTATGGTGAGATCTTACATGATGCCAAGAGAGATGGTGAACCCTAACTTGTTTCACGTCATGGAAGGAACTAGATAGGCTTGGAGCATCATCAGAACCCATCTGTGGGGGTCCCCAGTTGTGAGACTGAAAAACCTAGGCTTCGAAAAACATGGAGGACACTGTTGTGTTGCTTTATCTGGGCCAAGAAGACCAGCCAACGCCATGCAGGAAGGAGTTGGGCTTCTCTCTGAAAACAGAGGTGCCCTCCTGCCACTAGTGTTGAGGTGGGAAGTGCACAGGACCTTAGACTGTGGCAGAGCTAGGACTTCCCTCCTTCTCTGAGGCCAAAAGAGAACTGGCCCAAGTTTATCAGGGGCCAGAATATTTTTTTTAAGTTTATTTATTTTTGAAAGAGATAGAGACAGAGCACGAGCATGAGCATGAGTGGGGAGGGGCGGAGAGAGAAGGAGACACAGAATCTGAAGAAGGCTCCAGGCTCTAAGCTGTTAGCACAGAGCCCAACACGGGGCTTGAACTCACAAACTGCAAGATCATGATCTGAACCAAAGTCGGACACTTTACTGACTGAGCCACCCAGGCACCCACAGCAGGATAAGATAAGGAATCTTATCAGGGGCATCTGAAGATTCTCATTTGGGGGATAAGCTGGCTTCCAAATGGTGGATGACCTCAGGAGTAACCATATCCAGAAGCAACTGCAATTGCTTACAGTTATACTCCAGCCATCATTCACATTTGATTTTAACTGAATTAAGTGGGGAGCCTGAGTCCACGCTGGAAGTGAAGTAGCACCAAAAACAAGCAAGACGGGAGAAATCAGTTAAGGAACATCCCAAAGTGATCTCCAGAGCTCTGCAGGCAACAATCTGGAATAAGACAGTGAGCAAAACTGACAAGTGGCCACCAAAATATGTTTAGAAAATGTGGCCTTTTGTTTTTACATGTGCGTATATTTTTATATTTTCTGACATATCATACCATACACAATGCTTTGCTGTCTGCCTTTTTCACTGAGTAATATATAATGACTATATTCTCATGTCACTAATATCTTAATCACTGTGACTTTTTAAGTGTAAGTTGCATATAATAATGTACAGATTTTAAGCAGACAGTTTTGTCAGTTTTAAAAAGTGTGTACAGGGGCGCCTGGGTGGCTTAGTCTGTTAAGCGTCCAACTTTCGCTTAGGTCATGATCTCACGGTTTGTGGGTTTGAGCCCCGCGTCGGGCTCTGTGCTGACTGCCAGCTCAGAGCCTGGAGCCTGTTTCAGAGTCTGTATCTCCCTCTCTCTCTGACCCTCCCCTGCTCACGCTGTCTCTCTCTCTCTCTCTTAGAAATAAATAAAAATATTTTTCAAAATAAATAAATAAATAAATAAAATAAAAAGTGTGTACACCTTTATAGGCATGATCTCAATCAAGATATAGAACATTTCCAGTTGTGGGATGCCTGGGTGGCTCAGTCGGTTAAGTGTCCAACTCTTGGTTTCGGCTCGTGAGTTTGAGTCCTGCATTGGGTCCTGGGCTGATGGACTGGAACCTGCTTGAAATTCTCTCTCTCTTTCTTCCTCTGTCCCCACCCTTACCAGCTCATACACTGGTACACATGCTCTCTCTCTCTCAAAAATAAAAAAATAAACATTTTTTTAAAAAAAAAGAATATTTCCCGTTGTTAGCAGGCTACCCAGATATTGTGACATTACTGTGCAGCACCCAGATTTGAGATACATTTTACTTACATGAACCCCAATTGGCAGCCATTTAGGGAGTTTCCAAATTTTGTTAGTATGAATACTGATGTAATGAGTATCACCTTTGCTAAATATAGCTCCATATCCTTAAACAACTCCTCAGCAAAAATTTCTAGAACTGTAATTCTTAGGTCCAAAAGGATTAGGCTTAGTAATTATTAGGTCAAAGAAAAGTCATTAAGTCTTTTGATACATGTGGGTAATTTTCTCTTGAGAAGGATTATACTGATTTACACACTCACCAGTAATATATTAGGGTACATTTTACCTCCTCTTCCTCTTATTATGTTTGTGGCTTGAGACCTATTTATTTTGACATTATTACTAAGACCATCTTTTATATTTATGTATGTTTTTTGAAGTATATCTTTGCCCATTTTATTTCTTTTTAAGAGGACAGGTGATTCCTTTTTTTTTTTTAAAGGTTTATTTATTTATTTTGAGAGAGAAAGAGCGTGCACACACGCAAGCAGGGGACAGGCCAGAAGAAAGGGAGAAAGAATCCTAAGCAAGCTCCACAATGTCAGCACAGAGCCTGATGCAGAGCCCAAACTCACAAACTGTGAGATCATGACCTGAGTTGAAATCAAGTCAGAGGCTTAACTGACTCAGCCACCCAGAAGCCTTCCTACCTTTTTTACTTTTAACCTATGCTTTACGTTTCTCTTATACATTGCCTAGAATTATACATTGTTTATCCAATCTGATAGTCTTTACCTTTTTAGTAGAGAATTTCAATCCATTTACATTTGTTAGATAACTGATGCTATCTGCTATCACTTCTACCATCTTAGTATATACTTTCCAGAAATCATAATTCCTTGCTGGCTTACTTTTATCTTTGTTCCTATATTTTAATTTCTAGATTGTTTCTTTCACATTTAAAAAAATGTCTATTTGGGGCACCTGGTGGCTCAGTTGGTTAAGTGTCCAACTCTTGGTTTCAACTCAAGTCATGATCTCACATTTTGTGTGCTGAAGCCCCACATTGGGTTCTGCACTGACAGTGTGGAGGCTGCTTCAAATTTCTCTCTTCCTCACTCTCTGCCTCTCTGTGGCTTCTCTCTCTTAAAATAAATAAATAAATAAATAAATAAATAAATAAATAAATAGTCTATTTGAACCAATATGTCTATTCCAACAATTAAATAGTATTAAATATCTTATTTAGCACTTGTTAATCTAGACTCATCATTTACTATAGTTTACTTTTTTAAGGTTTATTTATTTTGATATATATAGAGAGACAAAGAATGCATGTGTGTGAGAAGGGGAGGGGCAGAAAGAAGGAGAGAGAGAGAATCCCAAGCAGGCTCCATGCTGTCAGCATAGAGCCCAATGTGGGGGCTCAATCCCACAAACCATGAGATCATGACTGAGCCAAAACCAAGAGTCAGACACTTAACTAACTGACTGAGCCATGCAGGTGCCCCTATAGTTTACTTTTTTAAAAATTCATTTAATGTTTGTTTATCTTTGAGAGAGAGAGAGATAGAGTGCAGGCGGGGAGAGGGGCAGACAGAGAAGGGGACACAGAATCTGAAGCAGGCTCCAAGCTCTGAGCTGTCTGCACAGAGCCTGACATAGGACTTGAACTCACAAACTGCGAGATCATGACATGAGCTAAAGTTAAATGCTTAACCACTGAGCCACTCAGGCGCCCCTATAGTTTACTTTTCTAAGTTGAAGTATAGTTGACACACAATGCATAGTTTACTTTTTATGCCAGCTTTATTAGGTCATGCTGGTAACTGTGATCAAGCTCACTTATAATAATAAGGTGTGATAGCTACTGATTTTGTCAGCCCATCAAAGTTTCCCAACCCTTCTTTCTTATAACAGACTCTGCTCTCAGAGCCACAGGGATGTCACATGATCCAGGCATAATAAATTGTAAGAGCTCATTCTCCCAACAACAGAAGATCAACCAATCAGAACCCTTCCCCGAGAGTTTATAAATGCAGGAGAAAGCCCACTTCTTCCACTGGGGTCTCCATCTTCCCACAGGGATGATTATCAGTAGGTTGATAGACATAGACTTATCCTATCTACAGTAAGAGCAAATGAGGCAAGGACAAACCAGTCAGAATCCCAGCAGGGAATAGATGACATGCTGAAATTAAGAGAGTTTAAGAGAGGTTTCATAAAAAGGAATCCTTGCAAAGCTGTGGACATGGTGCTGGGAAGCCATAGACAATAGTGCAGTAACTGGGGGCTAGTAAGAGGAGCCCAAGGAGAGAATTATGTAGGGAAGACTGCCTTTAGAGGAGTAACCCTTAGTCAAGGGGTAGAGCCAAGATGACCCCATGATAAATACCCAGCTCACCCTCCCCTCACTTTCTTATCTCTTACTGGTCCTTCTGGCTGAGCCCAACCAGAAGTCAGGGGATTAAGGCAACCCCCAGTGATGCAGTCTTTACAGGTCAGTCTCTCAGGGAGAAAGCAGAGTAGATCCAGAAAGGCAAATAGGACAGCTGCCACAGATGAAGGCCACTACGGCAGAATGCCATTCCTGCATGCATCTCGGCAGTATGACTTTGGAGTTCCTCCTATTCAGAGGTGAGGTCTATTTCTTCACCCCTGATTCTGGTCTTAGCCATAACCAATGTGCCACAAATGAAGACTTGAAAAACACCTATGCTTTGGGGATTGCCATCTCTTGCCATGCTTGAAACCCTAGGCCAGTGTGTAAGTGTGCCTAGACTAGCCTACTGGAGGAAAAGAGATCACATGGAAGAGAAACAAAGCGCCCAAGCCAACAGGATGCCAACTGGCAGTCATGTTAGTGAGGCCATCCTAGGTGATCCAGCACAAGCTAAGTCACTGGCTGACCATGACGCTTGACAGGGCCCAGCAAAGATTAGCTGAATAGGCTTGGATAAGAAGAAATCATCCAAGTAGCCCAGAGAATCATGAAAGATAATAAGTGATTGTTGCTTCAAGCTACTAAATTTTGAAGTGTGTGTTACACAGCAAAGCTAACTGATACAGCTGATAAGGAGAATGGACCTTGAAAGTACCAGGGCCCCAGTTCCAAGTATCTGAGGCCTTTGCCCCTGAAGCTTATTCCATTCTCCATGTCCTTCCCATGAGCTGATCTGTTTTCCTATTGCTAATTTCAGTTGGATTTCTCTACTTTAAATTTTAAAATGTTGTGAAGCTTTACTTTTTCTCTGTAGTTTGATACAGTTTAAAATGTACAGAAATCCTTCCTTCCTCTTAAGACCATTTACCCATGAAGCCTATTATTCTGGGAGAAGAAAAGTTTCTTGGGCAATGCTCTCATTTCTTTTTTGGTTACTTGCCTATTCTGGTTTCCAATTTCTTCTTGAGACAAAATTGGCAAGTTAGAATTTCCTAGAAAATCGTCCATTTCAACCAGATTTTCAAACACATTTTTATGCATATTCATACATTATACATATAATATATATATATTCTTTTTAATATATACATTCTTTTTAAATCCTCTATTTTCCTCTTATTAAATCTAACATTTAGCTCATGATTTATCATGTTTAATATATTTCTTCATACAGACTGGATCTAAAAACACAAAAGCAGGGGCACCTGGCTAGCTCAGTCGGTAGAGCATGCAACTCTTGATCTCAGGGTCATGAGTTCAAGCCCCACATTGGGCGTAGAGATTACTAAAGAAAATAAATAAGCTTTAAAGAAAATAAATAAATAAAAACAAAACACAAAAGGATATACTCAACATTAGGGTGCATCATCCTTAACTGCCCTGATCCAGTGATGTAATCAGGAGGATATAGGGCATAGCAATGGGTTTTATTCAGCATCTTGACTCTAAAGAATGAGAAATCATTGCTAAAGCCATAAAATGTTGAAGAAGGTGTCTTTAGACAAACCTTCTAAAGAATCCTTTTATAACTTCTGTACTGCCTGGCACAGATCCCCCACTCAACAAAATGAGCTATTATCATTGGCTAATATTCCTTGGCAGGTCAGAAGGTAAGCGGCATCTCTTCCTGAGTAGGAGAGACTCATCCAGGTATTAATAATAATTCAGAAACCATTTGCTTAGTGCCTTTTTTTGTGGCAGACACTATTCTGGATGTGGCTCAAGCCTCACTGAATAGTCACCAAAAATGAACTATGACTTAGGTATTATTTTCCCCATTTTAAAGATATGAACGAAGGACTACAGAACTTAAATTATTTTCCGAAGATCACTGGCACAGTAAGTAAATGGCAGCGTTGGAATTTGACACCAAGTTTTTCTGGCTCCAAAGTCCAGGCTCTTTTCTCAGCATTGCACTAAGACTTTGAGGTTTTGTGTCAAGTAATGGAAATGGAGACAGTAATTACCTCATAAGGGCATGCTCTGGGCAGAGGACTGTAGAGAATTATCAGTGCATTCATCATTAGGGGGTAGATAGAGCAATCAAAATGCTCCTAGCTACTTGTACCAAGGGCTTACTGTGTGGCAGGCAGTGTGCTAAGCACTTTCATGCAATGACTTTTTAATCTATTTGCTGTTAATGCTATTGTGTTTGTTGTTAACCCTTTTTAATTTTAAGGATTTTTAAAAAATTATTACAACAGACCTATGTGGTTGGTACTAATATCCTAGTTTATAGATAAGGAAACAAGACACAGAAAGGAAAATGAGACACCCAAGGTTCCCTAAATGACCTGCAGTTCAAGACCTGGCCTCTGATATGTCTGACTGTAGAGTCCACAGTCCTAACCACCATTGTCTTTGGACATGATCAATAAATTGCCTAGCTTCCCATCTGTAGCTGGAGATGGCTAAACCATACAGGAACATGGGGCAGAGAAAAAATGAGATGCATTCCTTATAGGGTTGTCTATGACTCTCTGAACCACACTAAGATCCGGGATCTTTTATGAAGTCCAGTGTGATGGTCTCCAGAATTCTATTCTGCAGTGGCCACTTGGGTCAACAAGATCTCAGTAGACTGACCAGAGATCCTACCCCCATCAGTGCCATGAAGAGCAGAGTCTATTTCTTTCCTGCTTGAATCTGGTCTTGGCCATGAAACTACTTTGTCCAGTAGGACATTATCAAACATGATGCACAGGCTGGAAAAGCATCTGCATGTTGGGGCATGTTCTCTTGCTCGTCTTGGAACCCTGAAACCACCAGGTGAACAAGCCAGAGCTAGCCGTCTGAGCAATGAGAAGCTATGTGGAGGAGAATCAAAGAACCCAGGCTGACAACCTGCTCACTGTCAGTCATGTGACTGGTGCCATCCTAGACCATCAGATATCCACAGACACAAGCAAGAACCCTTTAAATTTTGTGCCCAGGAGACGTACCTCACTTGCAGCACCCCAGTTCCAGCCCCAAGAGACAAGTCCTCTTTTCTTGTTCTAAGATCTCTCGGGAAGCTGTGTATGTGGTTAGTATTCTAAGTGCTGGGTAACTATAAGATCATATATAATGTTTATGGACCTCTCTACAAGGTCGAAGAGACCACAGGATCGAGGGCTTCCAATGAGGTGAGACCAAGACCATGGATGCAGATGACCAGAGGTAACACCCAGGAACCGTGCCATACAGTCAGGTCCCTCAACTGGCAGATGCCTATATATATTGTCTATTCCTATTTGCATTGAATGGTTGGGTCAGTAACTGAAGTCACTGAGACAGAGCCTGGTTCGTCAAGTTTCCTCAGGTAGCCTAATAGGCCATAATGTGGACCTATCTGTAGAAGAATGCCAACCACACAAATTTCTACTAATATCAAGAATGTTTCCTGGCTCAAACTGGGGTTAGAGTAGCAAAGGCGTAGAGGAAGGAGTCTAGCACATCCCCTGTGCATAGGTGGAGACTGTGCTTGTCTGCTCCATGAGCTTGCTGCACACCAGGTCCTCCAAGGTCACACAGGAGGAGGGCATCCCTCCCTAACTGCATGACTCTTACAAGCAGCCAAAAGAGAGCCTGGCTGGCTTGGTGAGCAGGTGTGACCAGATCTTTAATCATGTCTCCAGCCACGGATGGGAAAAGGTCAATGAACTGAGTCAAGCCAGTTCAGGAGTCTGGACCAATTTATCATCCTTAGTGCCAACTGACCTTCTTGGAACTGTGTCCAGAGATAGAATTATTCCAAGTAGGCTGCCAAATCCTATGCATGCTAGCTACAGGGAGTGCTGTCTGTCCTCCCCACACTCAAAGCAATGAATGGCTACACTGGCCATCTGTCTTTGCTGCCTGCCCAGCATATATTCAATGTTATTCATTATCACCCACCATCATCATCTTCACACATATAGCACTTGTTATGTACCAGACACTTCTACAGATATATATACACTGGATACTCATAACAAGACTATTATTTTATCCATTTCTCAGATGAGGAATCTCAGGCACAAAGAGATGTAAGTACTTTATGTTGCCCACAGTCACCCATATCTGAGCCTAGGAATGCTGCTGGCTCCATCCACAGTCTAGATGTTAACCAGTACACAATACCTCTTCTCCAGTTCTCCTATGAGGTACCACACCTCCCTGACACTTAGATCTGTGGGTGGCCACACAGGGCCTCCATGCCAGCAGTAGGCACATGACCACACCTGGCCAATCAGCATAACCATCCTTCCAGCTACATGTAACCCATGGCAAAATGAAACTTCAGCCTTTGTCATTGGAACTGAAGCACGAATAAGACATAAGACCATAGGTGTCTCAGCACTCATGCTCTCCTAGGAGAAAAATCTTCCTAAAACAGATACCAAGACAGAAAGCTTAGCCGAGGAAGGGAGAAAGGTCCTGGGGACCTCTTTTCAGTACCTTGATTCACTATATCTGAAGGCAGTCTAACTACCCTTGGGCTTTTCAGCTTCAGGGACCAAAAGTTTCCCTTTCCACACAAACCAGTCTGAGCTGAGTTTCTGTCTTAGGCAACAGGAAAAAAGTCAACAGATGTAGACAAGATATAGGAAACACCATCCTCTTGGCTGCCACATGAGACTGAAGCCTTGGACTGCATGAACATTCAGAACTCTATAATGCAGCCAGGCTGTCCCCCCAAGCCTCCCTGCTTATTATCCTGGGGAACAAGAGAAGGAATTGCACTAAAAGGGCCCGAAGTGTGATGTAAGAGAACATGAGGGATGGCCCATCTTCATCTCTGCAGATAAGTCTTGATTGTTTCATGGTGCCTGGAGTACTTAAACCCAAGGACCACAGTTTCTGAGCCAAGGAACTGTCACCACAAGCTCTAGAGCATTCATGTTGTTGTGGCAACAGTTACGCCCCTGATTTGCAGCGAAATGGAAGATGACCACTTACAGAAGGCCAACAATGGTCGACAAATGCAATGACAGTGGTAGTCACCACTCACTTCTGGCAAGCCGTCAGCTATCGGGTCTAAGTGGGTAAGGACTGGCCCAGTGATGAAGACAATGCCATTGGGGAAAATTCCAGGAAGATGAACCAAAGAAGGAAGAAAATAAGAGGGCAAGGGGTAGTAGCCACACATAAACAATGCCAAGCACAGTTCATTACTGGGCCAAAGGAAGGGTGTGCGTGCCGCACAATCCCACCAATGTATTTTCAGCTGCATGGAAAAGAATGTCCCCAAACAATGAGACTACCAAGAGGAGCTCCTCATCTCAGAAGAGAACTAGTGTTGGCTCAGCAGCTCACCAATGTCATCAATTACCCAGGTTCCTTCAACTCTTCTACCCTACTTGGGATGCAAGTGTGTCTCCCTCATTAACCCAAAGGTGCTGCCACAACTCCATACATTATATCCTCCCACAAAAATCCCCAACAATGTGAAAAAGGAAGGGATATCTGCTCCTATCAGAAAGGAAAGTCCTTCCTAGAAGGCCTCCCCCAACGTCCCCCCAAGGGTCCCACTGAACACATCAGGGTCACCTGGTCACTCACTAACTACAAGGGGGCTTAAGAGGCAAGTATCAGGCATTTTCAACTCTGGGCATAGAGGTGATCTCTGCCAGAAAGAACACAAGGAGGGCTATCAATGGCTGTTGAGTAGGTGGTCGACAATGTACCTCAAGCTTTGGGCAAACTTAGACCAAGGCTTTTGTCATATCCTTACAGGGCTCATAGTCATTCACTTAATAGTTTCCTTAAATCAACTTATCT
Source organism: Hyaena hyaena (assembly GCF_003009895.1). Taxonomy (NCBI): domain Eukaryota; kingdom Metazoa; phylum Chordata; class Mammalia; order Carnivora; family Hyaenidae; genus Hyaena; species Hyaena hyaena. The sequence continues at coordinate 2,253,811 of NW_024080720.1, read as the reverse complement.
TTTGATTAACCTAAATACCTTTATTTAGGTAGGGAAGTTTATATCCCTACCATAAATTCAAAAACCACTACTAGACATATTAAAATAAGTTCATAATGATTAAAATAAAAGTTATTTACCTGTTTTACCCAGAAGGACCCCCTGTCCCACCAACAGTAGCCAGACTTTGGGATGCAAAGAGAGGGATAAACTCCTTTCCTCCTAATTCCTGGGCCCTGTTATCAAGAATACCCTCACCACAAAGTGCTATAAAGTGCATCATAAGGTACTATCCTGACTACCTTTTTACAGTAGCAGGGACAATCTAGCATCTGACCACCACTCTCCATGCCACCCGCCCCCCCAATAAAGATGAAGACAGCAAAACCATAATAGGGGAACTAGCTGGCTTCCTGTGCAGTCACACCCTGCTCCCAAAATGCTTTCTTTTATCCTTTCCGTTAAAATGAAAAATGTCTCAGAGGCTGAAGGGACTACCCCATGTCTTGGAATAAGAACAGCCCAACTTGTTTTTGTTTTTGTTTTTGTTTTTGTTTTGTCTAAGTATGCTCATATTTACCCCAAAGGAGGCACTGACTGCGGGCGGAGAGAGGTGACCAATGCCCCGTTACTTACATCAGAGGCTGGGCCTTTGTCAGCGCCTGGGCAGGAGAAAGTGACAAATTCATGGCACCGCTTGTGCACGACAAAACAGCAGACTGCAAAAGAGAAAATAAGGGTAGGAGGGAGAAAGGGAAGTGGAGAGGGGTAAGAGAGGGAAAAGGGGAAGAAATCATTAAACCTGACTTTGCAACAAGGAAAGGCTTTTACATCAAAATAGACAATGATGTCAGATTCCACATCTTACCCTTTATTGAAGCCAAACTCTTGGGTACCCTCCTGCTGCATCTTGCAAATCAGTTAAACTAGGGGTTCAAGAGATCATCACAACCACTCAAAATGACACCCCTCCCCCTCCCCAAAAATCACTTAAGCTGTCGTCTTGTGCTGGTTTTGAAACAGAATGTGATCTCTTAGATCGGGTACTACGTGAGGTAATCGGCTCATGTTTTGGTCCAGAATGCATAAGAAATACATATCTTTAACCACTAGAATCACACTCAGATAGACATGCATAAGAGGAAGGGCCCTGCAGAAAAACAAAGTAAGCAGAAATGGCAAACCCATTCCCCATCTCACCCAGAAGCAATGCAAGAGTGGAAGGAAAAAGCTGCAATGTTCACATTGTTACTGTAGTAGTTTGCAAACAACTACATACACACCTATATTTGAACTTGTATGAGTTAAATGCATCTCTGATATGGCTCCACTATCTGGGAATTATACACTTGAGAAGGAGCAGTTGGACACTGTATACAAAATAAAACTTATTTTGGGGGCACCTGGGTGGCTCAGTCAGTTAAGCGTCCTGCTGTTGGTTTTGGCTCAGGTCAACTCATGGTTCATGAGTTCGAGCCCCACATCAGGCTCTGTGCTGGCAGGGTGGGGCCTGCTTGGGATTCTCTAGCTCTCTCTCTCTGTCCCTCTCCCCTCCTTGAGCATGCTCTCTCTCTCCCTCAAAAAAAATGAATTAACTTTTAAAAAATAAATAAATAAATAAATAAAACTGATTGTGGGGGTGGGCACCTGAGTGGCTCAGTTGGTTGACTGTCCAACTCTTGATTTCGGCTCAGGTCTCGATCTCAGGGTCATGAGACTAAGCCCTGCATTGGGGCCCATGCTGATCATGAAGCCTGTTTATGATTCTCCCCTCTCCCCCACTCATACACACTCTCTCTCTCTCAAAGAAAAAAAATTTTTAACTGATTTTTTTTGTTGTTTTTCAAAAATCTACCTTTATAAACTCTAAACTGTCTTCCTGGAGGACACATACCACGCGGCAGGAACAGGCTTGGAATCTTTCCAAGGAACATTCTCAGCGAAGGAAAACAGGCAGGAAAGCTCAAGATTATGCCTAGTGATACAATGAACCTGGGCAACAATCATCGGTGGCTATTAACATCACAAAAAGACTTGACCTGCCTATTGATGAGACTTACCATGAAGTAGCCTATCACCTACCAAGTACTCTTGCCAAAATAATCAAACTTGAATCACTTCAAGCATTTTGATCCAACTACCAATTTACAGAAAATACAAGTGACAGAGCCACATATTAAATGACATCACAGGGAGGCAATGAGGAAAAAAAATTTTTTTAATGTTTATTTTTTTGAGGGAGGCAAGGGGCAGAAAGAGAGGGAGACACAGAATCCGAAGCAGGCTCCAGGCCCTGAACTGTCAGCACAGAGACCAATGCAGGGCTCCAACTCACAAACTATGATATCCTGACCTGAGCGGAAGTCTAATGCTTAATCTACTGAGCCACACAGGTGCCCCATAGGAAAAAAAATTTTTTAAACACAACAATGTAGAAAAACTATAAGATAACTGACTCTCTCTCAAAAATAAATAAGCATTAAAAAAATTGTTAAACTGCTCCAAAAGAAAAAAACCTGCAAGAAGTAAAGAATAGGTCAGAGGAGCAACTTATATAATCAAAGAGATTTGAGAAACCTATCAACTAAATGCAATATGTGGACCCTGTCTAGATCCCAGTTTGAATAAGCTACTAGTCTGAATAACAATGAAAAAATCAGGAAAATGGATATATTCACTTTATGATGATTAAGAGGGAATTATTGCTATTGATAGGGAATTAAAAAATTCTCTGGTGTGGTTATTTTTGGTTAAAGAATCCTTATCTTTGAGGATACATCCTGAAATCTCTATGGATAAAATGATTTAATTAAAATAATTAAGCATGATAGGAAGGAGATAGGGAAGGGTTATAGATGGGGAAAAAAATTAGTCATGACTGATCATTATTTGAACCTGAATGATGGACACATGAGGATTCATTATACTAAGCAGTCTACTTTAATATATGTTTGGTATTTTCCACAATGCAGAATTTTTAAATCCTCATGGTTGGGAACCAAGAAGAGTTCCAAAGGCCAATTTCTTTCTCCTTTGCTTACTCCCTTTTCTGTCTTAATAGTTACTGTATTTTATGAGTCATATATGCTTTGTATAAAGACATTTATGTTGGGGTGCTTGGTGGCTCAGTGAAATATATGAACAGTGGTCAACAGAAGTCAGAGATGGTTATCTCTGGACAGTAAGACTGCCAGTTGTAAGAGCCAAACTAATGACATCTGGACAAATTTACCATGATGATGGCTCTGTGACCTTGCAACCTTCTTGAGCACAACCCTCACCCTCATTCTTTCCATTTTGTTTAACTACACCCTCAAGTAAACCGTTGAAACATAATGTTATTGAAGTGCTCTGGAGATATGACTATGACACATAATATTCTTGAGTATCTCTCCCAGGTGGTCTACTACCAAGTACTCCCCAGCCTCTGGGGGCTATAAAAGCAGGTCTTGATGGAAGTTGGGGCTGTGGAGATCTATTCATCCTGCAGCCACCCAAGACCCGTTCCTGTCCTTAAGTCCCTTTACTGAATCATTTCTTACCAAGCTGGATTTGGCTTTTTTTCTTTGGTCCTGTGACTCCTTCAGCCTTTGGAGGTCGTTTTGCACATAACTCCCTTTCACAGAACACCAATTATGGCCACTTTGAACCTTTTTTCTATATTGTTCAAAATGTTTACAATGAGTATATAATCAGGGAAATAAGCCTAGTTCCATTTTGAAACAAAATCAAGAGTCAAAGAAAAACATAGCTCAGGGAATGAAAAATATTATTGCCAAAATTGGAAGCTCAGGGGCTGGGCTGATAACCGAATGGACATGGCTAAAGAGGTATTTAGCAAACTGGAAGTCTAAATTGAGGGACTCCCCCAGAATTCAACAAAAGGTATGGAAAGGAATAGGAGAAATGAAGGATAGATCCAAACATTTTAATATCCATCAAAATGGATGTTCAAGAGAGAACAGAGTGGTAAAGATGTAATCAAAGAAAATAGAAAAAGAAAATTCCCTAAAGATTAAGAAGAATGTGAGTCATTAATTTGAAAGAAACAACCAAGCAAGCATCAGTAGGTATAAAGGAAGAAAAGAGAGTGACGGTATCTGAGATCATTCAAGCGTGTCCAGCAGGGGCAGGAAGTGAAGAGGGGAAGACTACCAAAAAAGAAACCAAAATAATTTTGACATCTGATTTCTCATCTGCAATTCTGAATTCCTGAATATGATAGAGCAGTATCTTCAAAGGCTTAGGAAAATTCATTTCAACTGAAAACCTTATACAAAGCCAAACTGGCATTCAAATGAAGGTACAAAATAAAGACATTTCCAAATATAAGGACTTAGAAAATTTGCCTCCCACAAAAGAACTACTAGAGCATATACACCCCACAAAAGAATACCCCCCCAAAATGAATGAAAAGAGGCATACAAATAGAAGTGAAAGAATGAACAAAAACAAAGATGGAGGGGTACCTGGCTGGCTCAGTGGTGGAGCTCACAACTCTTGATCTCAGGGTTATATGTTCAAGCCCCACGTTGGGTGTAGAGATTAGTTTTTTTTTTTTAATCTTAAAAAAAAAAAAGAGGGAGAGAGGAGGGGGAAGAATCTAAGTCATAAGAAATGGGGGTGGGAAAAGGACTGTAACATTGAGATGTGCAAAGAGTCTTGTCTTATTCCTCAAGAGGTTATAGATACTGAGAAGGTGCAAGTAAGACACTGTAAGCCTGAATATATGTGCTAACAATTAAGAACAAGAATAGAAATATTATGTATAGTTTGCAGACTACTGAAGGAAAAAACTGGACAAAGAAAACTCAGTCCAACTACACTTGAAAAGGTCCTCCCACATGCCCAAATTTCACGTAAATATTATTCTTTTTTTTTTTTTTACTCCTATATGGCATCGCTTTGCGCTTCAAATTCTTTAATCCGTCTGTAATTTCTTGGCACTTGATGTGCATGGGAATCTACTTTGCCATTTTTTCCCAAATAGGTGATCAACTGTCCCAATGTGTTTTATTGAATAATCAATCCATCCCTTTCCCTCTGATTTCAAGTGCCAACTTTATTATATGCTGAATAATTATATATGCTGGGGTCTGTCTCTGGGCCTTCTGTTCTCTTCCACTGATGTGTCTTAGAGTACAGCAATGTGGGTTTTAATTATAGTAGCTTTATAATATGTTATATCTTGGCAGGGCAAGTCCTCTCTCATTATCCTTACATCCAACATTTTCTTGGCAATCACTGCATGTTTATTCTTCCAAGTGAACTTTAGAATCAGTTTACCAAGCTTTTAAAAATACCAATGGAATTCTTATTGGAATTGTATTTAGTCAACCATCCCACACAGAGAAATACTCACTGGAACTTTGATTGAAATTGTCTCAAATTTAGATATTAAATTCAAGAGAGCTGACACTTTTATAGCAATGAGTCTTTCTATCAGGAATAGGGTGTCACCTTGTTAAAATCTGACTTTGTGTCATTCAAGGAAGTCTTCTCTTTTCTCCACAGGTCCTACACACTTCTCATTTAGTATTAGTCAAGGGATCCATTTTTTACATAGTTGTGATTTGGACATTTTTTTCCCATTTTATTTTCTAGCTGGTGATGGTTTACAAACAGGGAAGCAATATATTTATTTTGTAAGCATTTTTTTTAACTCTTAATAGTTTTTTTGTGGGTTTTCAGTTGCTTTCTTTGAGTTTTCTAGATAAAGAATCATATTAGTCCCATTGATAATATTTTTTCCTTTTTCCTCTATGATAGATACATCTCTTTTCTTTCCTTATCTTTTCCCCCCTTCTCATATTTCCATGTCTGTAACTTTCAGAACAATGTGAAAAAAAGGAGATGAAAACAGACAGTCCTGTCCATTCTGAACTTTTACCAGCTTTACCTCTCCCTCACTCTCTTCTCAAACTAATTCTTGGAATTTACATTTTCCTTGGGAACTGACTATGGTGTTCTCCTCAGTGTTTGTCCCCTGTGTCTGCTCATCTGGGATGATAATATGCCCTTTCTCATTCTTTCTGCACATTATATTTTTTGGTAGTTTCTCTTTTTATTTTTTCCAGAGGCTTGTCCCGTTCATTGTCTATTTGATTATTCTACCATTAGAGACACAAATCATGGATATGTTTCTCAATTCAACTGGTTTTTTTTCCCTTTGTTATTCATTGCTACTTTTACTTTTATTTGCCCTGCTTATTTTAATTGTACTACTTATCCATATTTGTTATTGCATTACTTCCTAGTTACAAGTATGAATTTTGGAGTCAGGTGGCCAGGTTTGGATCCTGGACACATTATCTTATCTCCCTGGGCCTCAATTTCTTCTCTGGAAAATGATGGTGATAATAACAGCAACCATATCACAAGGTTGTTGTCAGAATTAAGTGAGTTAATACATGCTCAGAACTGTGCCTAAAATATCATGACTATTCATCAAATATCTGCTGCTATTATTTATAGTTCTTTCTCAAGCTTCTTGAATGAACAGTTCAGTTAATTTATTCCCATTCTTCTTTGTTAAAAATTCAAGATTTTGGGGCGCCTCGGAGGCTCAATCAGTTGAGTATCCAACTGCAACTCTAGTCATGACCTTGCAGTCCATGGGTTTGAGCCCCATGTCAGGCTCTGTGCTGACAGGTCAGAGCCTAGAGCCTGCTTTGGGCTCTGTGCCTACCCACCCCCCTTCTGCCCCTCCCCTGCTTGTGCTCTCTCTCTCTCTCTTTTTCTCTCAGAAATAATAAATAAACTTTAAAAAAATTAGGGGTACCTGAGTGATTCATTTGGTTAAGTTTCTGACTTCAGCTTAGGTCATGATCTCATGGTCTGACAGTCTGAGCCCCGCATCAGGCGCCGTGCTGATAGCTCAGAGCCTGGAGCCTGCTTCAGATTCTGTGTGTGTGTGTGTGTGTGTGTGTGTGTGTGTGTGTGTGTGTGTGTGTCTTTCTCTGTGCCCCTCCTCTGCTCATGCTCTGTCTCTCTGTCTCTATCTCAAAAAATCAGTAAACTCTAAATTTTTTTATTAAATATTTTAAAGCTAAAAACTTCCCTTTCAAGTACAGCTTTGGTGACATCCTATATTTTATACTGACTTGCCATTTTTAAGTTACTAAGTGGTCTATTTTGGTTCTAATTTCTTCTTCAACCCAGAACTGTTTAGAGAAGTTCTTCCCAACCACCATCACCATCACGTAGTCACTGTAGACTAGAATCTTTTTTCAAAATATCTAAAATATCAGTTAAGATCTTATTCATCCTTAGTCTCTTTAAGGGGGCCAGGGAGGTTCATCTCTAGTTTCTAGTGTCTGCTCCAATTCCTGGTACATAAGTGATATTTAGTAAACCAGTATTTTGTGAATCAATGAACAAAAGGATGAATTACCATCAGCCACAGAAAAAGAAGAAAGCCCAATCAACCTCATGGTAACATGTACCTCCTGACAGCCTTCCACCATGAATAGGGGCAGAAGTACAGCAGCCATTGTCACAGTCTCTTTAAGGCAGCCTTCCAAGTGACCACAGAAATAATCCACTCCCACCAAGCTAGAATCAATGCACCAAGTGACTTGACTACACTCGATCCTACTCCATGGAGAATTTGGAACATACTGGAACATTGATGAGCTTCTGTTACAGGTACCTCCTTTACACAATGCATTTCTGGAAGTTGTGTAAATCAAATTTCCCATTAACTAAAACACTGTAAAGAAAAGTAGTAGGGGGGCGCCTGGGTGGCTTAGTCGGTTAAGCATCCGACTTTCGCTTAGGTCATGATCTCGCGGTTCGTGGGTTCGAGCCCCGCGTCGGGCTCTGTGCTGACTGCCAGCTCAGAGCCTGGAGTCTATTTCAGAGTCTGTATCTCCCTCTCTCTCTGACCCTCCCCTGCTCACGCTGTCTGTCTCTTTCTCTCCTAGAAATGGGTAAAACATTAAAAAAAACTTAAAAAAAAAAAGAGAAGTAGTAGGGCTGGCTATTTAAAGAAACAAACTAAATCCTTTTGTGATACAAATAAACACCCCCTCATTTCTGTTTGGCAAATTCAGGGTAAAACCAGTTTTTCTTTAAAAAGAGACAACATTTACTGAGCTGCTGCAACACACACCAGGTCCTGCTTTCAAACAGGTACCTGGTAAGAGCCAAGAATTCCTAGATCCTTCATGGTTTATTCAACAGCTCCTCGCTCTGCAGAAGTTAAAAGCCAGCAGCCTACAGCCCTCAGAATCCAGCCTGTAGGCATGCTTCATTAGGACTATACAATGCCTCAAATGCCTAGGGGCCAGGTGAGCAATGAAAATGTCTGAGGGTCAGGTGGCAAAATGCATGCATGACCTAAAAGAGAATTGCGACTCAGCTCCAGTGGAGAATGAGAGGAAAGTTCCCAGCTCTATCCACCTCCACCCCTCCCTTTTTACATGTAAGACTGTGAAGGTCACAGCCCAGCTTTGTAGGTAGAATAATGCCTTCCCCCAACCCTCACCAAAGATGTCCATGTCCTAACCCCTGGAATTTGTGAATGTTACCTTCCGTAGAGAAACAGACTTTGCATGTGTGATTGAATGAAGGATCTTGAGATGGAAAATTATTCTGGATTATACTGGTGGGACCAATGTAATCACAAGGGTCCTTACCAGATGAGAGCAGGAGGGTCCGAGTCAGAGGAGTAGATGTGACAGCAGAAGCAGAGTTTGGAGTGATGTCATTGCTGGAAAGGAACACAAGCCAAGGGATGTGGGTGGCCTCCAGCAGCTAGAAACGCCGTGGAACAGATTGTCCCCTGGAGCGTCCACAAGGAACTCAGCCCTGCCAACACCTTGATTTTAGACCCACAAGACCCATTTTCAGTTCTAACCTCCAGAACTATACAATTATGAATCTGTGTTGTAATAAGCCACTATGTTGGCAGTAACTTGCTACGGCAGCCACAGGAAAACAGTATCGCAGCTACTGGTGGATCCCGGAAGCAGAAGACCTTAGTCAAAAGCCCAGGGCACTTCCCTGGAACATCTGTCCCAAGAACGCACTGGGATCCTAACTTCGTTTCACACTGCACCCCACCCCTAAAGTCCCAATTCTAACCACTATAATGTATTCACTGCATCCAAAGAGGTCTGAATCAAGTCATCAACACTTTCTTTTTTCCCTTCGGAGTTGATTCTCTCCTTCTACCTCATTCTCACTGGCGTCTTTAGTGGAAAACTGACATCCCTGGAAGTAATCTTTGTCCCCGAATCCTGCAACATCAGCCTGTGGCAGAAATTCCAGTGCTAGCTGCAGGTGTCTGTGGAGGGAGAAGTAAGCGAAGAGCCCTCAGGTCTTTCCTCCGCCCTCACCTGTCTCAGGAGGCTTCCAAACAGCCGACTTTCAAGGGAGAAAATCCTGTCTTCTGCCAAGAGTCACTCTGGCCTCTGCTGGACCTAGGTTTGAACCCTCATTGACCATCTATATGCTGAAGCCATTAGCCCAACCACTACACCTCTCTGGGCCTCAGTGTCTCACCTGGAAAATGGGAACAATGACGGTACCTACTGTCAGAAGGCTGTTGCAATGCTCAAACAAGACAACACCCACGAAGTGCTGGGTGGAAAGGGGCACTGGAGATGGAGCCATTGGCACTCCTATCTTGCTTTGCAATGGCCGGAGAGGATCCCTTTTTCCTCTCGGGTCAAAGCTAAATCACAGACATGAAACTCCCTAGTGTCCAAGATGAGGCAGGGCTCCCCCATATGCTTTCCCAAACCATCTCCACAATCAAAGGCATCATTTGCACCCAACACCTGGCCCCCTGGCATTCAGAAGACTGACCCACGTGGTCACACTATGTGATTTCACCTGAGCCGCATCACGGCCCCCTGAGGAAGACGAGGAAGATGTTCTGACCTGCATTGTGTCAACAGAGATGCTGACGCTCAGGGAGAAATGATGTGCCCGAGGGCGTCCAGCTAGTCAGTGGCACTTCTTGTACTTGAAACCGGGTTTGTCTTCCTCTAGAGCCCACACTCAACTTACACGGTGTCGCCACTTTTGTGTTTGTCATCTATCTCACTGTTCCAGAAAAAATCCTCCCCCGCTTTCCTCACCCCCGCCATCCAGTCAGTTGCTAAATCTTACCGAGTCTTCCTTCGCAACATCTTTTATACCATATCCTCCTATATCTTCCCCACTGATTCCACCCTAACTGCCCCCAGCAACTCAGACAAGCAATCTTGCCACGAAGCTGTAACTGGTCTCCCCAGAAACAGATGAGTCTGCCTGATATTGCATCACTACGAGCTGAAGTTTTCCAGAACTGCAAAGGAGATGAGGCCACCAATGCCACGCAACTGCCATGATTTCTAAATGAGATGTCGCGTATAAATGCACAGCAGCAGGGCACAAAGCAAGCTCTCAAGGAGGGTTTATTTACTTCCTTCCAGGTTAGAGGGGTTCATAGGACAAGCTCTGCAGGCAAGTTGCCTGGATTCTACAGCAGATGCTGCTATTTATTAGCTCTATGACCTTGAGTGCTCGCTTCGGCAGCACATATATTAGCTCTATGACCTTGAATCAGTCCATTGACCTTGCTGTGTCTCTGGTTCCTAGTCTATACAAGAGAAATAATAATGGTACTTTTCTGCAAGAGCTGTTATTAGGCTTATGAATTAATCTTGGCACAGTGTGTGGACATAGTAAGTGCCAAACAGACACTAAGTATTGTCAATAAGATTCCTACCTACTACCCTCCACCCCATGCAGCCTACATGCTCTTCAAAAATTCATGCTCTGAAAACTCACTTTTTATATCATTTCCCTGCTCTGACACATTCACTGGCTGCCTATTGTCTGAAGATGCACGGACCAATATGGCAGCCACTAACCCCTGGGCCATGCTCATTTAAACTAATTACGTAAAATTTAAAATTGAGGTCCTTAGGGGCACCTGGGTGGCTCAGTCAGTTAAGCATCTGACTCCTGATTTCAGCTCAGGTCAGATCTCATGGTTCAGGAGATCAAGCCCCACATCAGACTCTGTGCTGACAGTGCGGAGCCTGCTCGGGATTCTCTCTGTCTCTCTCTCTCTGTCCCTCCCCCTGCTTGCACTCTCTCACACGCGCTTGCTCTCTCTCAAACTAAATAAATAAACTTTTAAAAAGTTATTTTAAAACTAGGTAAATAAAATAAATAAAATTGAGTTTCACATTCACATAAACCACACTGCAAGTGTACCTAGAAACTACCACATTGGACACTCATCATAGAAAGCATTATTGGAAAGCACTGGTCTAAGAATAAGATCGAATTCTGTAGCTTGGCATCCACTGACAGCATAACCACAGTTTAACTTTAGTCTTGTCTCCTCTGGCTCTACTGCCCGACACTCCTGCCCAGGCTGGATGACTCTCCTTAATGCATTTTACTCATCCCCTACTGTGCAAATTTGTTCCGCAAACATATCCATGCCAGCAGCCCATCATACACAGTCCACAAAGGAAATTGAAGGCAGAGGAGCTCCCACCAGCATATCGAAGGCCATATTGGGATAGAAATGACACATTCCACATGATAATTCAACTCAAGAGCCCCATGGGACAATGGTCGGCTCATCCTACCTACTTTAAAGCAGGGCTTACAGGGGCGCCTGGGTGGCTTAGTCGGTTAAGTGTCCGACTTTCGCTTAGGTCATGATCTCGCGGTTTGTGGGTTCGAGCCCTGCGTCGGGCTCTGTGCTGACTGCCAGCTCGGAGCCTGGAGCCTGTTTCAGTCTGTGACTCCCTCTCTCTCTGACCCTCCCCTGCTCACGCTCTCTCTCTCCTAGAAATAAATAAAAAACATTAAAAAAAATTAAAAAAAAAAAATAAAGCAGGGCTTACAAACTCAAATGCCTACTGAGACTAGCCCTTGTGACTAAGTGAAGCAAGCCGGTGTAACCCAGCAGAGGAGAGTGGTTGAGCTGAACCGGAGAATGCATGCTCATCCCAGAGACACTCCATCCAACAGTAGCCCTGGAATCACTGGTCCAGCATTGCCAGATAGGGTATTTTTAAAGCTCTGTGCGACCCACCCAAAGACATCAGAGTCTCTGCTCTAGCGGGTCATCCTGACTTACCTTGGTTACATATTATCTCTGAGCTAAAATATCCTCAACCACAGAACAGGAATAAGACCACCTACTTCATACAGGATTATGAGGATGAGACCAGATTAATGTGCCTCGAGTGTGCCTGCCTCCCACCTAAATCTTAATAAAAATGTGAATGAATGCATTAACAATGAGTGGGTGAATGAATGACTGGGCTCTCTGGTCATTCTCACATTCAGAAATCGCTCATCACGGCTGAGTCAAGAGGAAGGCAGCTGTGGCCATGAGCAGCGGGGCAGTGTGGACCGATCCACAAGTGGCTGGCCCCAACGGTCAAGCCGTGTGAGCTCAGAGGGCCACCTCACAGTCCTGCGTGAAGTGCGAATTTTTTTTTGAAACAGTATGCCACGCTTATGGTTTCAAATTCAAACACTGCAGATAAGCATACGGTTGAGAATCACTACTTTACTCCATTATCAGAGGGAACTATTCTCTCCAGTTTCTTGTGTGTCCTTCCAGAAATATTCTCTGAGTGTGTGTGAGCACGTGAGGCTACACCCATAAATGGAGACATTCTGGATCTCTTTTTTGTTTTTTGTTTTTTGTTTTTTTAAATCTATGGCCCTTTCATTTTCCCCATATGATAAAATTCTACACCACGGGCTCTCAGTCCTGGCTTTACACTGAGTCGCCTGGAGTTCTGAAAACAAATCAGAGCTCAGGTCCCACCTCCAGAGATTCTGATTAACTGGGGAGGAGTCAGGGGTGTGGGGGGAGAGGCTGAAGACAGGTATATTTATTTATTTATTTACTCATCTAAGAAACATTTATTGATAAAACCAGTGTCAGGTTTTATTTATTTATATTTTTTACAAATAGTTTATTGTCAAGTTGGTTTCCATATAACACCCAGTGCTCATCCCCACAAGTGCCCTCCTCCATGCCCATCACCCCCTCCCCCCTACATCCATCAGTCCTCAGTTTGTTCTCAGCATTCAAGAGTCTCTCATGGTTTGCCTCTCTCCCTTTCCCCCACCATTTCCCCCCTTCTTCTCCCCCATGGTCCTCCGTTAAGTTCCTCCTAATCCTCCTATACGTGCAAACATATGATATTTGTCCTTCTCTGCCTGACTTATTTCGCTCAGCATAACACCCTCAAGGTCCATCCATGTTGCTACACATGGCCAGATTTCATTCTTTCTCACTGCCATGTAGTATTCCATGGTATAGATAAACCACATCTTCTTGATCCTTCGTCCATTGATGGACACTTAGGCTCTTTCCATGTTTTAGTTATTGTTGAGAGTGCTGCTATGAACATTGGGGTACGTGTGCTCCTATGCATCAGCATTTCTGTATCCCTTGTGTAAATTCCTAGCAGTGCTAGTGCTAGGTCATAGGGGAGTTCTACTGTTAATTTCCTGAGGAACCTTCACACTGTTTCCCAGAGGGGCTGTACCCGTTTACATTCCCACCAACAGTGTAGGAGGGTGCCCGTTTCTCCACATCCTCGCCAGCATCTAGAGTTCTCTGATTTGCTCATTTTAGCCACTCTGACTGGCATGAGGTGGTATCTCAGTGTGGTTTTGATTTGTATTTCCCTGATGAGGAGGGATGCTGAGTATCGTTTCATGTGTTAAGACAGGTACATTTAAAAAGCTCCCCAGGGGCACTCAGGTGGCTCAGGTTAAGCCAGGTCATGATCTCACAATTTGTGGGTTTGAGCCCCGTATCAGGCTCTGTGCCGACAGCTCAGAGCCCGGAGCCTGCTTTGAATTCTGTGTCTCCCTCTATCTCTGCCCCTTCCCCACTCATGCTCTGTCTCTGTCTCAAAAATAAAACATTTTTTAAAAAAAAATTTTTTTAAGCTTCCCAGGTGATTCAAATGTTTTAAAGCATTGCTAATCTGCACACTCCACTCCTGCTTTTTCCCAAATAAACATATCTGGGGGCTCATTCTATCTCAAGATGCAGAGAACGACCAACCCCTTTCTAGATCCACAGCTGCATCTTACTCCATCACACGGTGGGGGGGCGGGGGTCGCTACCATTTATTTACCCAATGTCATAAGGAGTTCCTAAAGCTCAGAGGAGGATGAAGGAAGAAGCAAACTTCATTTGTTTTTCAACAGCCAAGCACTAGGGCAAGGACACACAAAAGCAAAAGCAAGAACCTTACAGTGGTCAGCAATTGCAGGAAAGGAATGTTTTCGTTTACAATGTTACCAAATTTATTTAACTGAGCAAGATAAAGCAGTGGAGCTAACAAGAGGTAAATAATAGGCCTCAGAAGTAAATAAATCCGTGAGAAGAAAACCACCCCCCACCACCACCTTTTGTTATACCAACCTTAGGGAGCCGGGCCCCCAGGCGGGACAGCTGCTGGGAACATCCTGCTTATTTGGATAACACTCGGAGACTGTTTTTGACCCCTTGACCTCCCCCATTTGATCAGGCTCTGAAGGTGGGGCCAGTAGGCCACGCGCCTAAGTGAAAATATCAACATCCCTTCATTCACCAGGCGCATCTAGCCCTAGACGCATTCAGATCAGAAGACTTGGTCCCGAAACCGCGCGCGGTGGGCATCTCTGGTCTCGCCTAACCAGCATCCATCCTTGGTGTTTCCCCTTTGGAAAACTGTCTCTCTCTGACTCCCAGTTCCTATAAGCCGGCTAAGGTGGCCCTCCCCCTCTGGCTCCCAGGCGTGGACATAGGACCCAGGCCACAGTGTGGATTCAGTGATGGGCACGTGACTTAAGCTGCCCAGTGAGAATCCGTTTCAGCACTTGTGCTGGAATTATTAGGAAAGAGGATGTCCTTTCCAGCAGAACTGCTAAGCCGGTAGGGAATGAGTCAGTATCTGCCACCTTTATTATCACAAAGAAAAACGCTGTCCTATGAAGCCAACAAAGAGAAAAGCAGAGCTAAGAGATACCTGATGACCGCTTAGGAGCACCTGGATCCAACCAGGCCTGAATCTCTACCCCTCGACTTTTCTAGAGAAGTTAAAAATCCCTCTTTGCCTAAACCAACTTGAATTGGGTTTTTGTTTCTGGAGACCAAAGGACTTTGGACTAATAAACTGAAAGGTGAGAAGTTGAAGAATGGCCAGTGAGGTCTCCTATTTTCTCCTGTGCTTCATGTATTCCTATAAATACACCTCTTGTCTATTTTAATTAGGGGTTTGGTGTTAAGAACACTCAATTGGATCGGTCTGTGTGGGTGAATCGAGGAAAGGCAGGGTACAGTGCTTCACTCTTCCCTTAATTCCTGTAAATATTGCAGCCCTCAATGAAGAAAAATATACCTAGGAGTTTGCTCAGCAAAAGAAAGCATCAGGAAATATAACAATTGACAAGACAAGTCTTTATCCACAAACACCTGTTACTTGAGCTTCTTTTCAGTAAGTCCCCTAGGGTGGGCACATGCGCCTCACGGATGCAACTGTGATTTACACCATCTGCCTATTCCCAAGCTCCTATCCTTGCTCATGAAGGAGGGACCACAGATCCACGACGCCAAGGCCTTTCTGGACATGACAATGAGTCACATCCACCAAACTGTGCCTTTGGAGCTGAGCGGCTTGAAGCCCAGAGATAAATAAATTCACACCAATCTCAGTCACTCTAAAAAGCAAAGAAAGCTTAATTCTCTGGCTTACAAACTCAGCAAGGAGGGGTGTCCTGTTGTGTGAATGTTTGCAAAAATCACCAAATCAAAGACAGGGTTATGGACGTTGGCAGGTGGTATCTGTTGGTTTTGGTGGCCCAGCATCCGCTGCCCCTACTTCTGGTGACAGGCATGTTGACTCTCCTCTGGGAAGCCAGCCCTTCTCCACTGTACATGGTCATGATGCAGCTGTCAGTCAAGGTTGCAGCTCTCCCTCCGCCAAGGGGCTGGCGGTGTGACCCAGGATCAGCCAATCCCATTCTTTCTCCTGGGAATTTGATTCCTGAATCGACAGTGTCACCCTGCAAAGTTTGCCCATCAGTTCCTGCCACCTAGGATGCAAGAGCTACTCTGAACCCCGTACTTTCTAAGGCCTGGTGCTGCATGAATGTGGTACCCGATATGCCCTCAACTGATTTTGTAAAGAGAACAAGAGTCCGTTTGTGTTGCTTAGAAAGCACCACACGACCCTAGCCACTTCAAAGACACCTGATCGCACCCCATCCTGATGCAGGCACCTTCCTACCACATTCCCAAGAGATGGTCACCAAGCTTTCACTGCACACGTACAGAGCAAGCAGCTCTCCGCCACCTATGGACATCTCTACTCTCAGAAAGTCCTAAAGACCACACAGGTATAGCCCCCCACCCCTGTAACACCCCACCCCTGGCCTCTGCAGCTCCTCCTCCTGTGTTTGCGAGAAGCCAATGACCAGGACCCCCCCCACACACACACACACCTGTTTCTCCAATACACCCCCTTCAGCAGACTAAACATTTTCATTTCCTCTCAATATACTTGGATATACAGGACAAAACCTTCTCACTATCATCCCCAGTGCTCTGGGGCCCAGTAAAGTCATAGCAAAAATGTCCTTATGATGGAGACTTTCCACTTGCTTTCTTTTTTATTTGAATAAGACAGTTGAGGACGGAAGGCTTACACACAGGAAAAAAAAAAAAAAAAACCTGGAAGGGACACATGAAATGTTGACAGCAGCGGCGATCTCCGGTTATAAAGACTTTTGGGGTTTGCTCTTCTTTTTATAATTCTGTATTTTCCTAAGTATTCTAAAATAATAAAGCAAATATGAATTTTGATCAACTTCATGAAGTATCATTTAATACAAGAAAATAGACCATTTTGGGTATCTGGGTGGCTCAGTCAGCTGAGTGATTGACTCTTGATTTCAGCTCAGGTGGTGATCCCAGGGTCATGGGATCGAGCCCCACAGTGGGCTCTGTGCTGAGCGTGGAGCCTACTTGGGATTCTCTCTCTCTGTCTCTCTGTCTCTCTCTGTCTCTCTCTCTCCCCACTTTAGCCCTTCCCCCCACTCTCTCTCTCTAAAATAAAAATAAAAAAAGAAAGAAGGAAAATAGACCATTCTAGATGTACAGTTTGAGGAGTTGTGACAGATGAGTCACACCTATGTAATTACCACCACAATCAGGACATAGAATGTTTGCACCGCGGCAGCAGCTCACCTGTGCCCTTTTACTATTAATGTCCTCGCACCACCCCACCCCCACCTCCAGCACCCACTGAGCAGCTTTCTCTTACTACGATTAATGGAATCATACAGTATGGACTATTTTGTGTCTACCTTCATTCACTCAGAATAACGTTTTGATTATTAACGGTTAATATAGCACAGTTATCGGTGTCAGTAGCCAGCTCATTCTTCCTGATGAGAAGTTATTTCATTATATAGTTCTGCCAATGTTTCTTTATCCATTTATCTGGTAATCGAGGTTTGTGGATTCTTTTCCCCCCAATTTTTGGCTATCATGAATAAAACTGCTATGAACATTCATTTATACATCTTTGTGTGGATACATAATTTATCTCGGTAAAGACCCAGGAACGGAGCTGCTGTGTCTTACAGGAACTTTGTGTTTAAGTTCGCAAGAAACTGCCACCTTTTTCCAAAACTGCTGTACTGCTTTATTTTTTAGAATGGAAACAATCCAATACATTGCTTTTTATAAATTTTTTTTAATGTTTTTATTTATTTCTAGGAGAGAGAGAGAGAGAGACAGCACGAGCAAGGGAGGGTCAGAGAGAAAGGGAGTCAGAGAGAGGGAGTCACAGACGGAAACAGGCTCCAGGCTCTGAGCTGGCAGTCAGCACAGAGCCCGACGCGGGGCTCGAACCCACGAACCGCGAGACCATGACCTAAGCGAAAGTCGGACGCTTAACCGACTAAACCACCCAGGCGCCCCACATTGGTTTTTTAATAGATTTATCGGTCTGTCAGGGGTCTCAGCAGGAAATGGAATTCACCCTAATGTTCAATTAAAGACACTAACAACTGTGGGGTGCTGCTGCCACACTGAGGGCCATAATCTAATGAAATGGTATTAACAACAGCCGAGTGAGAGCTGGAACCAGAGAAGAGGGGCCACTGGCCAGGAGCGGTCACTGCAGGAGGCCAGAGACAGCGGGGAGGCGTGGGGAGGGGGTTGAGGGGACAGGACCTCGAGCTCTGTCTCCTCCTGCCCTCTAGTCTCTGCTTGCCACCTCTCAGTGGCCTAATTGAGACAAAAGTCAGCCAGGAAAGGAGCCCAGGAGACGCAGTGCACAGAGGTCCACCCACCCCTATGACACAGGACAGGACAGAGAAGGGCAGAGGCTGGTGGTCCTAGAAAAAGCATCAGGGGCGCCTGGGTGGCTTAGTCGGTTAAGCGTCCGACTTTCGCTTAGGTCATGATCTCGCGGTTCGTGGGTTCGAGCCCCGCGTCGGGCTCTGTGCTGACTGTCAGCTCAGAGCCTGGAGCCTGGTTCAGAGTCTGTATCTCCCTCTCTCTCTGACCCTCCCCTGCTCACGCTGTCTCTCTCTCTCCTAGAAATAAATAAAAATATTAAAAAAAAAAAAAGAAAGAAAAAGCATCAGAGAATAACTAGACACTGTCCGTCCTCTGACGAGGAGAGAAAAAGAACAAAGGTTAGATTTGCGATCCCCTGAGATGTCAACCCTCACAAACCAACATGAGTCCTGGAAGCTAAAGGATTCTATTACTGTGGCCACCACAGCTACAACCGTAACTACTACTACTTATCCCTGCTGATAACAATAGCAGCAACTTTATTGAGTGCTTACTATACCCCAAGCACATGCTGCATCATTTATAAAGCTGTCTCAGGTAACCCTCAAAAGAACCCGAGAAAGCAGGTCTATGATTACCCTCCGTTCTACATTTAAGAAAAACTGAGACTCACAGAGGTGTAAAAACCCTGTTGTCAGGACTCCAGGGGTTCGTGATGCCCCCACCACTTCTCCGTATTACCTCCCTAAGGCTCCACCGCCTGGCCACGTTGTGCTGCGGACAAGCCACTCTGTGCCTCATCTCCTCCTCTGTGGAAAGGTCTGTCTATCCTCCCCTGAAGACCATGGGGAGAATTTAACACAACAGAGGCAGCTCAGCAAACACTTTCTTTTTTTTTTTTTTAATAGTTTATTGTCAAGTCGGTTTCCATATAACACCCAGTGCTAATCCCCACAAGCGCCCCCCTCCATGCCCATCACTCCCCTTCCCCTCTCCCATCAGCCCTCAGTTTGTTCTCAGCATTCAAGAGTCTCTCATGGTTTGCCTCCCTCCCTCTCCCCCACTGTTTTTCCCCTTCTTCTCCCCCATGGTCACTTTCTTGAGTCACGGGGGGCCTGTACCACCAGGGTGTCTGTCTACCCTTGCCAGGACTGCCACAATCCTTTCAAAGGACGAAATGATGGCTCAGAAAGATTCCCCTCATCTTAAGGATGAAAGAGGCAGTAAGAGACAGAGGAGGGATTTGACCTCAGGTCTTCCTGTCTCCAAAGCCATACTTTGCCCTTGGGGAAAGGAGAGGAAGGGTAAATAAATGTGCAAACTGGGTGGGTTTGGTGCCTTTTACATCCACGTTCTCACACGCATGCGTTTTGGCTCCAGTCTGTGCCTTACTATTAGCAGCACAGCCTCAAAGCTCCTAGGCATGCAGCACTGATGTGCTTCCTTTCATCAGCAGGCACTTCTATCTGCAGAACCCGGTGCCCCAGAGCCCAGGACTTGGGGCAGCTATCCCCTCCATTCCCACCATTCTTCTAGAACATATAAATGTGAGCGGCCAAGAGGTGCTTCTACCCTTTGACGCCTTCTCAGAGATGACACTAACCTTTGGCACCACTACTGATTTCCCAAGAAATGCAAGATCTAAATACACACAAGCTGCCTGCAGTCTCGAAACTCAGCATTCTTGTCACGTCTTAATACCGTCATTTGAGCTACACTCACCCTCCATGCACTTTGAAATCTCTTTTGCTTTATACTCTGCCAAAAGGTTCCAATTTTTCTGTACTGGCATTGACATGATGCAGAAAGGAACATGTGAGCCATGAGGGCTTCAAAAATAGCCTGGAACTTTTCAAGGAAGGGGACCGTAGTGGGATGACAGGCAAGCTATTCTGCATAACAAAGCACCGTGTCCCCAGAGTCAGGCACAAGCCCACCCTTCCCCACGTACACACACACACACCTATCAATCACTCCCTGAAATATCATTCTGTGGGAGGACGAGAAGATGATAGTATGATCAATGGAGCTCCAGGGAGGGATGCTGGGATGGACTCCATCCAGTGGGGAATTTTCTATGGACAACAGGTCAGTTTTGCTTGGAGTTAACCAACTCATCGTGGTAATAAGTGATGATGATGATGATGATGTTGGTGGTAGTGGTGAAGGAGGAGGAGGAGAGGGAGGAGGGGGAGGAGGAGAAACATGGCAACAACAATAACTAACAATACTGATACTATGTGCCAGGCACTGTTCTAAGCTCTTTATATAGATAAATTCATTTAATCCCCACAATCCAATGATGTAGCAACTACTTATAGTCCCATTTTACAGATGAGGAAAGCGAGGCATGAGAAGTTAAATAACTTGTCAGTAAGTGATAGTCGGACTAGAATCCAGGCTATCAGACTCCAGAGTCTTCTTACCCACTACACCACCACCTCAAACCCCCCCCAAAAGAAGCACTCACCCCAGGCCACCACTACAGGGAAAGGAGGGGGAAGAAGCCTCTTCTCTGGACCCTTATTCTCTAAGAATAGCTTAGAATCCACACTGAGTCTCAGCTTTATTGAGCACTTACTATCTACTATGCATGTGCCTAAGGGAGTACTTTCACTCTCCCAATGACCTTTTGAGGTAGGCTGCCATATTATCCTCCACTTTTTTTTTTTTTTAAATTTTTTAGTGTTTATTTATTTTTGAGAGAGAGAGACAGACAGAGAGTGAGTGGGGGAAGAGCAGAGACAGAGGGAGACACAGAATCCAAAGCTGGCTCCAGGCTCTGAGGTGTCAGCACAGAGCCTGATACGGGGCTCCAACTCACAAACCATGAACGAGATCATGACCTGAGCCAAAGTCAGACTTTAACCAACTCAGGCACCCCTCCTCCACTTTCAGAATAAGGAAACTGAGGATCAGTGTGCTGGTTTCCCCTCATCTTCCCTCCCAGATCCATTCTTCACCTGACTCTGCTGTGATCTGAGCCCTGGGAGGCTGACCCCTGCAGAATTAACCCATACCCCTGGCCTCCTGGTTTCCAGCTGGACACAGCCAATGGATGAGACCAACAGGTGATTGGAGAAGAGGAGAGAGGCTGGGGTATTTCTCCCCTTTCCTCCTACCTTGATGCTGCCATTTGGTGGTCCCTTCATCCTTTAGCTCTATAGACCCCAGACTATTTGTCCACTTGCTTCCTCCTCCTGAGAGGTATTAAATAATCCCATCATTAAGCTGTCTTCATAAAAGCCTCCCAAGTGATTTCTGTGTCCTGCTGGGATCCTGACAGGTATAATCACAGAGTTAGAGCAACTTGTCCAGGGTCACACCACTAGTAAAAGGCAGATCAGACAGATGGGTTTGAGCCTGAAGCCCACCATCCCTGGCACTCTGCCGTGCAGCTTTCCTCAGAATAGCGGGAACTGGTCCTAAGTCCTCTGAAGGCAGGGCCAGCAGCACACATGAGTCAAGCAAGTAGATAGAGTGCAATAGGGAGTGGTGGGGACTGCGGCAAACCAGAGGGCACACGCCTCACTTACAGGTAGTCACACGTAAAAGCAAACAGTTGAATCACTGTGCACGCCAAACAGAAAGTAGCTCCATGACTATTTCTCACATTTTCCCGGGAACCTCCCGCTCACTCTCCAGAAACCTCCTGCTGCTAGAAATCGGTCCTGACTGCACCCTAAAGTTCTTTGCACCTCAGTCCTATTCCCAGTCCTTCCCATACAGGCTTTTAGATCTATTCTCCACTTTTAAAAAAGAGTCGGGCGGGGGCGCCTGGGTGGCTTAGTCGGTTAAGCGTCCGACTTTCGCTTAGGTCATGAGCTCGCGGTTCGTGGGTTCGAGCCCCGCGTCGGGCTCTGTGCTGACTGCCAGCTCAGAGCCTGGAGCCTGTTTCAGTCTGTGACTCCCTCTCTCTCTGATCCTCCCCTGCTCACGCTGTCTCTCTCTCTCCTAGAAATAAATAAAACATTTAAAAAAAAAAAAAAAGAGTCGGGCAACAAAGATAATTAATTCCAGGACCTCAAAAGCTGCTTCCCCGACCCACTGCATTTTCTCCACGTCTCCGCCACCACCCTACGCACCCCCTGCAGGTAATGACAACCATACTGTTTATCTCCCCTTGTCATCTGCTCTTTAGGGGCTGGGATCCCAGCTACAGCTACTGTCCGAAGGAAGGATGAGAGAAGAAGTGTTGGACCCTCTGCCTGCCATCTGCAGCATAGTGGCGTCATCTGTGCTGCGGGCAGAAAAAGCCACAAGAATCTCCACGCGGGAGAGGAAGGAGTCACTCTGCGCCAACGACCTTGAATGAAGTCAGACCAGCTGCCAGTTTGCAGAGCAGAGGCACCTCTCGCCCCAGAGCTATTTGGAGGAGTGTCTCACAGCAGGGACAGTGAACTGGTGCCCTCGGGCTCCGCCTGCACTGTGCTTCATAAAACAATATGAAAACACTGTCAATACATAATATTTATGTTTTTTAAATATCCAAGTTGCTGGGTTTTCTTTCCCAAAATTGAAAGTTATAGCACCAATAGGCCCATATTCTCCCACAGTGACAGGGCCATTGGACTCGAGTTCACTAAGATGTAAAATTCAAGGGAGCAGGGGATTGGTCTGGTTCGTTTACTGCTGTCTCCTCATGCCCAGAGCCATGCTTGGCACGCACAATATACTCAATGAACAGGTTCTGAGTGAATGAGTAATTTACTCATGAGTAAAAGGCAAACTTCAATTCTCCACGTTACAACAATTCCCACCTGCTTTAACCCACTTGTTAGTTTCCTTTCCAGGCCCCTGTAGATGGTCAAGTTTGAGACCCCCAACTCTTAGTGAGGGATTTAAAGGCAGGCAATACATAGCCCCTGCTCCTTGGAAATGAAAGATTAGAACAAGGAATCATCATCACCACCACCACCACCACCATCATCATCATCATCATCATCATCATCCCTTTTGGAGCAGGTACTATGAGCCAAGTACCAGTTTAAATGTTTTGTACATATGGTTCCTTTAATTCTCCCAACAGCCATATGGTAGGTCCTGTTATTATCCTTTCGGTGCAGTAAAGGAAGTGAGGCATGGGAAGATGAAGTAACTTATCCAAGATTACATAGTAGTCGGTAGGGGAAGGCAGGACTCAAAACCAGGCAGTCCAGCCCTACAACACATGCAAAATAAACACATGATGATAAAGCCAGGCCATGAAGACCCCGTGGCTGTAGTCTTCAGAGCCCTAAAGAAACTCCCAGTGCAAGAGATGGAATCCTGTGACATGGTGGCTGAAGCAAGGATGGACCAGATTCATTTAATGCATCTTCAACTTAACTCAGTGGGATGCCACTTCAAGCAGACACTCTGGGAGAAGCCATCTGAGAAGGTGCTTCAAAAATATAGTTTCCCTTAGTCTTTGGCTTCGTGGCTAAAGATACCCCCATGGTCCTCTTCATTTTCCTCTAACAAGTATGTCAAATCACAGATGGTGTCGACTCGGACGCTTGGGCTGCAGTGGCCGAGAGAGAGATCATTCAAACTTGGCCGACCTACTTGGACCCACGAGCCTCAGCAGTAGAGCTTTGTGGTGTCCCAGCATCAGAAAGGGGGCATCAAGCCCAAGGGGACTGCACAGAAGCTGAAGTTAGCAGCTGGAGAAGGGGAGAAGTGCACGCTAAACAAACGTCTGACTGCAGTGGGGAGAGGGGAGGTACCCACTCTGCATTTTGGCAGCTTCCAGAGGGGACGGAGTGGTGGAGCGGAAGGTTTAGAAAACATACAGACTACCTGAGCCTGAGATCCAGCTCTACTCTCGCACCAGCCACACAGCCTCCTGACCGGGCAATGTCCCTCTGAAGGCCGTCTTTTTCCTCATCAGTACGATGGAGTGGATCAGATTTTTCTATCTGCTCAGAAAGTCATGCATTCATTTATCTATCCATTCCTTGCACACCCCCCACGTACTGGATGTCTACTATGGGCCAGGCACTGCCCCAGATAGCAGAGTAAATGATAAACAAGACTGACGAGGTCTTGGCCTTCCTGGAGGTTTTAGTTTAAAATCCCCGTCCCAGTTTCTCATCCGGGATGGAGGCAACAAGACCTACTTTGAAAGGTTATTTAGAGAAGTAAAGTTATGTTATTTTTATATAAATAAAAAATAGAAATCATTTACTTAACACCATCAAGTGTCAGGCAATGTTCTAGACCAGAGGTCGGCAAACGTGTTCTTCAAGGATAAAAGAGTGATTATTTCAGGCTCTGCAAGACCACACGGTAGCTCTGGCAGTGACTCCATTCTGTCCGGGGAGTGCAAAAGCAGCCACAGATGACGCACACATAAACAGGCTCAGCTGTGTTCCCATCAAATTTTGTTTACAACTCCAGTCGGTGGATCCGGCAGCCACAGCACGCCGACTCTTCCTCGAGCCTGGTGCTGTCCACTGTCCTGGAGCATTTAGGGCAAGGATGGAATCGTTGCATCATCCGCTTGAAATGTGACTAGTGTGATTGAGAAACTGAATTTGTTCATTTTATTTAACTTATTTAAGCTGAACTAGCCACAGGCGGCTTGTGGCTACCACATCTTGCAGTACAGATGCGGGTGTCTGGTAATTCCTTCCATCCTCAAAGCAGCCCTGAAGCAGGCAAAGTGCTAGCACACTGTGACCAGTGGATGTTTGATAAGCCAGAGAGAAGGCGCTGCTCTTGCTGATGGTGATGATGATGGTGGGGCAGCATTTGAAGAGCAGGGCTCAAGCCAAGGGCAGCGCCCGAGGAGGACCTATTTCCGCAGCCAGCAAGAAGGAAGAACATCATGCAGACAACACCAACATCTACTTGAGACAAAATGAGAAAACGAGAACACCTTGTCTGGCTGCCCCAGGCAGCCCTTGGAAGTCCTTGGAAACACACCCCTCGCTAACCTTAATGAGGCTCTTCCCCAGGAGAGGCACGGTCGCCCTCCTTAGATCAAACAGGCAAACAAGTGCTGGTGACTCTCCACCTACCTGAGCCCCTCAGCGACATCAGAGAAACCGCCTCCCTCCATGAGGGGGGTGGCCTCCAGCCCCCAATGGAAACTGCCCTCCCCATCTCGAGGGAAATAATAAGCTTGCTACTCCTAACTAACTGATGTGCAGCAAAGGAAGCATCAAAGGCTCTTTGCATTTTTTCTTCAAATTTTTAAAATGCAAGTTTCAACTATCCAGTGAACCCCGCTACGCTTCCAGTCCTTTTCTTGGCCAATAATAAGAGCTATCATTTGTTGAGAGTTTATATGTGCTGGACACTAGGGGTGCCTGATGGCTCAGTCGGTTAAGCATCTGACCTCCACTAAGATCACTAATAGCAGTTCATCGGTTTAAGCACCACATCAGGCTCTGTGCTGACAGCTCAGAGCCTGGAGCCTGCTTTGGATTCTGCATCTCCATCTCTCTCTGCCCCTCCCTGGCTCATGCTTTGTCTCTGTCTCTCTCTCTCAAAAGTAACTAAACATAAAAAAAAAATTATATGTGCTGGACACTGGATATGGTACAATAATATTCATAGTAAATAGGAATAATCATAGTTAGCACTCATTCAATGCTTACCACGTGTCTGAGCACCTATTCTGCAAGATCATCACATACTCCTCTTGGCCACTCAGTGAGTGGTGGATTATCATTATCTCCACTTTAGAGATGAGAAAACTGAGAGACGGGGTGAGAGCTACAGGAATATGCCCATATTCTCACAGCTCAGAAGGGGTCCAGACTGGATTCAAGCCCTGGTTTGTCAGACAGTAGTACAGGCTCATAATTAGAAGTCTGCACTACTAAAGATATAATGGCAGACGAGACAGACATGGCCCTGCCCTGAAGCAAAAGACAGACAACAGAGCAGGTGGGTTAAGAGTCTGGGTCAGAAACACAGTGGTCGTGTAGCACAAGGAAGCGAATCTAACCCAGACTTGGCACAGAAAGGTAATCAGGATAGAAGTCCCTTAGAAGCTAAGGTCCAGGGGCACCTGGGTGGCACAGTTGGTTAAGCATCCAACTTTGGCTCAAATCATGATCTCACAGATCATGGGTTCGAGCCCCGAGTTGGGATCTGTGCTGACAGCTTAGAGCCTGAAGCCTGCTTTGAATTCTGTGTCTCCCTCTCTCTCTGCCCCTCCCTGGCTCATGCTCTGTCTGTCTCTAAAAAATAAATTAAAATGTCTAAAAATTTTTAAAAAGAAGAAGCTATGGTCCAAAAGGTGGGCTGGGGGGTTGCCAATCAAAGAGCACACCAGAGGGGTTCCAGAATAGGAAAACCATGTGCAAACACCCAGAAAGAGTGTGTAAAACATTCAAGGAACCAGAAGAAGCATAATGTGGCTGGAAACCAGGCTGGGAGGAGGGAGGGATGGAAACCCGAGTGGGCCTGTGCTTAAAAACAGAGACGTCAGAAGAGGAACCAGGTGGGAGGAGACAACAGTTGGGACATGTTGAATTTCAGGTCTGAATGGTACCACTCAATGAAATGCCTAACTTAAGAGGATGGGGAAATGGCAGCTGTAACTCAGAAGTGAAGTCAGGACTGAAGATAGGAGTTCAGAGTCTGCAAGAGCAAAAACAGGAGATAGCCCACAGAGACAGAGACCAGCAGAGCACTGGGCCCAGAGACTTGGCCCACGGACATCCGTTGTTCCTGCCTGGCTGGCATCCACCCCGTCATGTAATAGCACTTTGGTTTTTCTTTGGGAAACCACCTGTTCCCACTCTCAGTCCTTGTGGGTTCAAGCAGAGCTAACTCTAATCTTGGTTCCCAAGGTGATTAAGTAGCCAGCTTGGCCGACGAGGATACCGAATCCTCCTGGCCACTGAGATTGGTTTAAGGATGTACACATCATCCAACACAGGCCAATGAAAATAATATTGAAAATTTCTGCAAAGACTCTCAGGTGGGAGGTACTCCCATTCCATTGATGCAGCTAATCTAAGTTGATGGAAAATAAATTTGGACCCACCAGTTGCCACTGCCTCAGAACATGCCTGAGAATAAAACAATACGTGGGAAAGTAGAGTCATGATGTGGACAGAGTCAGAGGGTCATCACCTGGATACCTGGATCACACCATCCCTGAAGCCAGCATACACACCCAAGACTCCCAATTATGTGACCAAGTAATCTATTTTTTGAGTTGCAAAACCATCATTTGCAACTGAAGTCCTGCGACACTGAAGGTACCTAAAATCAGGTGACCAAAGAAAAGAGAAGAACCAGTGAACAAGAAAGAAAAGTAGCCACCAGAACAAAGACAATCTTACCAGGTGTCACAGAACCCAAAATGGGGAAGTTTTCAAGATACGATGAGCCATCGATAGTGTCAAAGGCCACAGGGAGGATGAAGACATAAAAGGCTGTTGAATTTAGTGAGGATCTAGGGCAACTGTTTGGGAATCTCCCAGAAATAGGTCCTAAGCCACCAGTGAAAGTACAAATAGTTCATTTGAGAAGTGAGTCCAGGAACACTAGTAGAGAGTTGAGAAGAAAGACAGAGAGAAGAAGGAAGCCTATAAAGCCTGTAAAAGCCAACTCCCGTCTCTTACTGGTTGAGTGAGGGCTGCTCCTGGACTGGGAGTGGGAGGTATTAAATCCCCTACCCCTCACACGTCAGCCCAGCACACTTGTGGACAAGCCCTCAGGCAGGAGTCGGGGCAGAATGCAGTGAAACGGAAGGCCATGAGCACCAACAGTGCCTGCCTCAGCACGATTCTCTGCACCTCAGTGTCCTCATCTGTGAAATGGGGGGAATCACCTAGAACTGCTGCAAAGTTTAAATGAAAATAAATCCAAGTCAGTACTTAGCCTGGCGCCTGGGAGACAGTGCTAACACACCCCTGATAATACAGGCACACCTCATATTATTGCTCTTCTCTTTATTGTGTTTCACAGATACTCTGGGGTTTGGGGGGGGGGTTGTTTCTTCTTTCACAAATTGAAGGCTTGTGGCAACCTTGCATCGAGCAAGTCTGGCTGATGCTGACAGCACCACTTTTCCAGCAGCATTTGCTCACTCTGTCTCTGGGTCACATTTTGGTAATTCTCAAGGTATTTCAAAGCTTTTCAGTCCTATGTTATGGTGACCTTGTGATCAGTGCTTACAACTTCTTTGAGCTATACAAGTTTCTATTAAGGCATGTCATTGTTTTTACAGACATATTGTTACTACACACTTAACAGACTATAGTATGGTGTACACATAACTTTTATATGCACCAGGAAGCCCAGAAATTCATTTGACTCTCTTTATTGAGATATTTGCTTTACTGCAGGGCCTGGAACTGAACCCCTAATCTCTCTGAGTTATGCCTGCTTTTACTCTTGGTGACCTCTGGGGGAGCGATTTCTATATACAAACAAGCAGGACCAGTGAAGAAATGGCAGCAGAGAATGCAGACAGAAAATCCAGGACAGCAGCAAACCCAGGACACTCCGGCTGGATAAATGAGAGTCACTGGTATTCCATTTAAGAAGCAAGCAAGCTTATGTCTACTGGTGTGCAAAGGACATCGATTGCACAAGGCTTTTCACCCATCCCTTTGTAAAGCATCAGTTACAACCAATGTTAAAAACAAAACAGCAAAAACAAAAACAAAAGCAAAAAAAATGGCAACAGTACATTCATCCTGTGTCTTTGGTCCTGAGTGAAAGCTTTAGAAAGATCAAATGCAGGGGCGCCTGGGTGGCTCAGTCGCTTAAATGTCTGACTGACTCTTGGTTTCAGCTCAGATCATGATCTCATGATTCGTGAGTTTGAGCCCCGCATAGGGCTCTGTGCTGACAGCTCAGAGCCTGCTTGAGATTCTGTCTCCCTCTCTCTCTCTGCTCCTCCCCCACTTGCTCTCTCTCTCTCAAAAATAAATAAAAATAAACTTTAAAAAAAAAAAAGACAGATCCAATGCAGAGAGGAAGACAGACTCAGAAATTTCCCCCATGGTGTCAGCTTCTCAACAATTGTGGCTCTTCCCTCAAAATTGGCCAGTTGATTCTCAAAGGAAAATGCAAAGTAGCCAAGGTAAACACTGATGAACCCTCAGAATGCTTCTCATAGACGCACAGCACACGAGGGTCTTCAGCCTACTATTTCCTTTATCCTGGACCTGATCCACAGAGGATAAGCAATGTATCTAAGTTAGACTATTCATTTTGTATTTATTTTAACAAATGTCTATGTAGCACTTACAATAAGCCAGACACTACTTACACATTTTACAAATACTAATACATTTAATCTGCAAAACAAACCTATGAGGTAGGTTCTGTTATTATCCTCCTTTCACAAAGAAAGTAACTTGCCTAAGTTGCACACCATAGGAAGTGGCAAAACCAGGATTTGAATGAAGGCAGTCTGGCTCCAGTGGCCCTGAACCACCACTTTGCTTACCTCTATGGCAATGAGTGAACTTGAGCACTTCTGACAATAGATCAATCTATTTCTACAGGCGTTAATAAGAAGGCACTTAAAATAGCAAAGGAGGAAGAGGAGGAGGAGGAGGAGAAAGAACAGTAGCCAAAACAGCTGACATGGAGCATTTTCTAAATGCCGAGTGCTGGCCGAAACCATAGTAATAATGATAACAGCAATCCTCAGAGCAATGCTGGGAGGTAGTACCATTTTATCACCATTCTGTAGATGAGGAAATTGAGAATTCAAATTTATTTGAGGTTATTCAGCTAGAAAGCGGGAGAGCTAGTATTTGAAGCCAGGTCCATCTGACTCCAGAACCTTCACTATTAAATTTAAGATCAGTGATCCCCGCAGGTGCAGAATAATGGAGCTTTGAATTTAAGGGCAGTGGGGCCGTCCACTCAATTTCGTTGACCACAGTACCCTGGTGATGGCTCAATAAAAGGGAAAAGTACAAAGGGGTGTCTTTGGGGGCTGATTCAAGGGGTGGTACAACTATAGAGGTGAAGGGCAGAGAAAGCGCCTTTACCAAAAACCTCCGGGACCAGCCCAAGAGAGACTCAGACTTCAAGATGTCACAGGTGGGAAGAGGCATGGAGGGAATAAACACAGAGCCACTGCTGTGTACTAGAACTTGTAGCTGAAGCATTTGCTTTGATGTTGTGTTTTTATCCTCTCTCTCCTGGGACACCTGAGGCTTTGGGCGGGTACTCAACTTTCTCAAAACAATAAAAAAAAATAAAATAAAGAAACAGAAAACATTTCCTTCCCTTTTCTTTGCTCTCCCAGAGCTTACCAGGTTTAGGGGCCACATGTTTACTAGTTTCTCATTCAACGCCATTTACAATAAAAGTTACAGACAGAATCCCTGTCCTTGACCACAGTCTCCCAGACATGTGTATATCCTAAAACTTTTTTCTTTATTAGCTTCTACTTCATTCATGTTGGGTACCACTGTACAGTGTCTACTAGGTCTACTTTTAACAGGATTTCTTTTTTTTTTTTTAATGTTTTTAAGTGTTTTATTTACTTTTGAGACAGAGAGAGACAGAGTATGAGTGGGGGACACAGAATCCGAAGCAGGCTCCAGGCTCTGAGCTGTCTGCAAAGAGCCCGATGTAGGGCTTGACCTCACGAACTGTGAGATCATAACCTGAACCAAAGCTGAACACTTAACCAACTGAGCCACACAGGCACCCCAGCATTTCTTAATTAAATCAGCAATTCATGAATACACTCTCCTTTTCAAAGGCTAAATTAGTTTTACAAAATGAAAAAATGTCTAACCTTTTCCTTTTTTATTTTTACTTTGAAATCTTTACTCTGTCCATAATTTACTCCACCTATAATTTACTTTTGTGTAAGATGTTAGTTAAGAATCAAACTTGGCATCCTTCCACATGGCCGCTCAATTATACCTGTACCGTTTCTTAAATAAACCATCTTTTTCCCACTGATCCAAAATGTCACCTTTTGATACACTGAATTCCCACATTTCCCAAGACCTTTCCACCCTCTCTAGGACTCTAGTTTCTTACACAGCAGCTGGAAGAATTTCAGCAATTATTTGAAATGTGTTTCATGGCTTAACAATAGGTATTTTATCTTTTAAAAGACATTTCTCAGAGGCACTTTCATGCACTGTTGGAGGGTGCATAAATTGGCATAACCTTTTGGAGAGCAATTTAGCACTGTCTACTATAGCTGAAAATGCTCACATCCTCTGCCCTTAAAACCCTACTTCTAAGAATATTCTACAGAAATCCTCCCTGAGGTGTCCAAGAATGTTTATACCTGCACTGCTCATCATAAAAAAAAAAAGCTGGAAAACCAAATGCCCATTAATAGGGTATTGGTCAAGTCACAAATACAAATTAATATAAATAATATGGTGTCCACCATATTACAGAGTACAATGTAGCCATTAAAAAATGGCAGATTCTAGGGTGCCTGGGTGGCTCAGTAGCTCATTCTCTCTCAAAAATATTAATAAATAAATAAAAAGAAGGTAGATCTAAATAAGATATTGATACAGGAAAAAATCTCGGCTACAACAGGCAAAAAAAAGGTAATTGGTAAAAATGTACATAGAATATGATTTCATTTTTGTTAATTAGTAATATCTGCTTATACTTACACATAAAAGATTTCACAGGATAATACACCTAAATGCTAATGCTTTGGTGACGAAAAATACAAAGATATTTGGTGATTAAAACATATAAAAAAAGAGGAATGCCTGGGTGGCTCAGCCAGTTAAGCATCCAACTCTTGATTTCTGCTCACATCATGATCTCATGGTTTGTGAGATTAAGCCCACGTTGGGCTCTGCACAGAGCCTGCTTGGGATTCTCTCTCTCTCCCTCTCAAAATAAACTTTTTGAAATACAATAATAATAATAAATGCAGACATCAGCCTGTGAATGAGTATGAGATACTCCCATTTGATGAAGGAGGATTCCACAGCACAAGAAGTCGGTGTAGGAACAAAGCTCAAATCCACATGAAAATTCTTTTTAGCCCTGTGGTACTGAGACCATCCAACCCACTGCATTCTAGCCCTTCTGCAAGAATCATACCCATCTCTGGCCTGGCCCCTGCCTCATGGCCTTGGCCATCCCACATCTACTGTGTTCTCCTCCATAAGAAGCCTCTCATCACTTACGGTCAATTCAGGTCAAGTGACAGAGGGCGAGATAAGATGGCATTTCCAACATCTTTCCCAAGGTGGGAGAAGTAAATGTTTCATTGGCTCCTGCTAAAAGCCATCAGCAGCACCTGATACAGGTGAGATCAGTACTTCCTTTTACCCAATACTGCAGAGCCAAGGACCTTAGCTTCCCATGTGCTTTTGTGATGTTATAGGCGGCCTTAACTTCTGGGGCTGGAACTGTCCAGAGAATACCTCCACCTGCCCTAAATGAAGAGATATCCCCAGATACAGAACTCTAGGCCTGGTTAAGACACCACTCTGTGTGGGGATGGGAGCAAGAATGGGACCCTAAAATGTCCCTAGGAAGAGCAACAACGTGTGGTCAGATAGGGGCGCTGGATATCATAAATACGGCATGAAAGGGCACAGCTATACTCCATCAAAGAAAGAGCTGTCAGCAAATTATGCCTTAAGTAATCTGGCTGATACCATACAAAAATCATGATACTCATACTCAAGGATAGCATTTATTAAGCGCCTGGCATTGTTTCTAACTGTGTCACATCAACTCATTGAATCTTCACAATAATCCTATGATGTGGTATTTTATTTCCAATTTACAGATGAGGAAACTGAGGCATGAAACCAGCCCAATATCACACATCGGCACAGCAGCTAAGTGGAACCATGGTGCTCTGGATGTAGTGCCCATGCTATATTATCAGCTCGTTATGTGTGTGGTCATCACTGACAACTCGTAAGCTCCTTCATTCATCCCTCTGTACTCCCCCATCTACATCAACACTCATCAAATGAACCAAGCAAACTTGTTCCCACTGGAGAAAATGTCTAGCCATAGGTCTTGATCTAAGACACCTCCAGGGGTACTGAATAGGGCAGGAAGTGCACACAGCCTGCAGAGCCCACCGCCCCTTCTGAGGAAATCCCCCTGGAAGGCTCTTTCTGCAAAAGTCCCTGAGGCTCCCATCATATGAAACTAACAGCGTTTCTGTGGTCACAAAAATTAGCCTAGGAGGGCTTGCCTGATGCTTCCTTCTGCTCGTGCACCCATATCCCACTTAGTAAGTCTTAGATTTATGTATTTCCTTAGTCCTTTTATAGCATTCATCACATTTAGTGTCTGACTGCCCTCTGACGACAGACTCTGAGAGCAGTGACTGTATTTGTCTTCTTCATTGCTATACTCCTGGAATCCAGCATGGTGTTCGGTACATAAGTTTGGTGCTCAGTTAACATCTGGTATGAAACTGGATGGGTGGATGGATGAATGGTGCATGGCTGAATGGATGGATGGCTGAATGGGTGGATGGTTGGATGGCTGGGTGGCTGGATGATGGATGAATGGATGGAGGGGTGTATGGCTGAGTAAGGTTGGATGGTTGGATGAGGTGACTTGGCATACATTTTCCATACCAGACAGTGCCAAATTAAACCGACCAGGGCCTCTCTTGGGTGAAGAGATAAGGAACACCAGCAGACAACGTTAGTGGGCTAGAGTACCCATGGATAGATATCCACAGTCTTAGCTGTGAGGGTCAACAGAGTACATGGTCTTGGAATAACCATGTGGCTGATGAGATCATTTTCCCCTCCTTCCCCTCTCCTCATACACACTTGCAGCTAACCCTCACTCCATATAAGGTATTCTGAACAAGCCTTCTTTCGCAACTTGAAAAATCCAGCTAGCACTTGGGGATATTTCACTGCCTTCTAACTTCAGACCAAGCTTAGGGCCAAAGGAATAATTCTAAGAAGAGAATTTCAAGCAATGGGAACACCAGTAGGGAAGTCTTTCTAAAAGTCCTCAATTCACACCAGGAGGGAGGTGATCTACCAAGCCAAACATAATAAAGCTAGACTTGACTATAAAAGGACCTCCACATCCCCCGATGCTGCCCCCAGATTCAGTTCTAGAGTACCCTGCGGCACTATCTGCCCACCAACCCAAAAGCCCTGTGCCCAGCAGAATTTGGTTCAGGAGTTATGAGCGACGGTGTAATATACCTACAGACTGGCTCAATCCCCACTGACCTCTCCAATGCTAAGACTTGCAGTGCCCGAAACACAGACACACACACACACACACACACACACACACACCTCCAAAGCCATACTGAACTCTCAGGCATTGCCCACATTCACCATGCTCTCCCCTCCCATCCTTTGTACATACTATTCCCTTGGCCTGAAACATTCTTCCCCTGGTTATTCTTTGCGTGGCTAACAGTATCCACCTATCCTTGAGTCTCAACAGGTATCACCTCTTCTTGGAAGGTCTCCCTGACCTATCCCCAAGATTTGAACAGATGTCTTCTAATATAGTCTTAGAATTGCCCCAATCATGGCATCGCTATGGCCATTTTGTAATGCTTATTCTGTCTCCCAGTTAGATCATCAGCTCCTTGAAGGAAAGACCAAATATCATTCATTGTTGTAACTCCAGCACCCAATGCTCAATGAACATGCTGAATGAATGAATGTACTATATAGATTGAATGCACTAACACACTGCGCCCCCTGCTGTAGCCTTCCTTTCCTGCCATGAAGATCACTCAACCACCCACAAGCTCTTGAGACCACAGGAAGATCAAAAAAATCTCAAAAGCTCTAATCGGCAAATGAAAACAACAGCTAAAATTAAGCATAATTTCTAACAGGATGAGCTCTCAGCAGACAATTCTCAATTAATTAAAACAGCCCCTGAGTGTGATGCCCAGTGCTTTCTCCCAGCTGCAGCGGGGCTGTGCCCAGTGCAGGCCTGAGCACTGATGTCCCTGCTAAATGGGGTGGCCACTGGGGAGCAGCCGCTAGGGAAGGGCAGCCCCCAAGGAAGGGCAGACCCCATCGGTAGCCAGATCATCCACACTTCCAAGAGAGGCTGGAAACTGTCCATGGTTTGGAAATCTCAGCGGCAAATTCAATAACGAAAAATAAAACCTCCGTGGACAGCTAGCTAGCTTTCTCTGGAGTAAATCATGGTGAGAAAGATGGCTTCTGCCATTCACCGACCGAGTACCTTGGAGGTAGTTTGCGAACTCTGTGCTTCGGAAAACCAAGAGGACGATGGCATTTCAGAGGGCAGGGGTGAAGATGAAGCATGTGCAACGAGGCGTACAGAATGCTCAGCCAGTACCCTGCACGCAGTAAGCGATAGACACGTGCCCTCTCCGTACAGCTGACTGGGGACCAAGGTCTGCGGCCTCAGCCAGTTGTACTGTGACACTAAACCCACCGTGCTCATTCCTACCCCTGCCAATTCAGGTGGTATCGCATCCCAGTGCTCCCAGAGGTCCTGGGCCAGCTTCCCTCCATTACCCAGATCTGTGTGCGGAGCATTTCCCTGGCAATTACCTGCTCCACAAAAGGTATGGGAAATATTTACTACTTTTTCACACATCACAGATTATTTGGGTCTGACAATCTCACTGGCACTCTCCACCAATTCAGAAAAATGACAATGGAGAAGCCAAGCCTCCAGGGAACTAAACGGAAGTGCCTTCAGTAACAGAGACATGGGCCGCCCACATGGGCAAGCAAGAGCATCACGTGGCCACAGATCCAGAGACTTCTGGGGGCCTGCTCACAAGGATGTCCCCAGAGCTGCTTACTCCCCTCCAGCCGCCCCATCCTCCCAGCGGCAAAGGCATCACACTGCAAAGATTGTTAACACCCCCTCATCCCTCTCTCCTTCTCTCCTCAGCCCCCAACACCCACACACATCCACGGGGCCTCTCAGAGATTTTTAAAGCCTTGTTCACACATTCACAGAATATGATACCACTCAGAGTTCTAAATGATAAGCCCTCTACATGTGCGCGCGCGTGCACACACACACACACACACACACACACACACAGCCCTACTGTGCCTGCTCAGGAAGGGAGAGCATCCTCTGGAATAAGGGGAGGGGGATGCTTCTCTGCTCCGGGCTTTTGAAATGTCAGCTGAGCCAGAGAAGAGCTTGTGATTCACTCCCTGACTCACCCCCATCTCTGCAGTGAACACAGCACACAGCTTTTCATTCACTCCCTCATTCAGGCATGAAACCTGTTTTCAGGAATAAAAAATAAAAAAGGGAAGAAGTGAAGAAGGAAGGAAGGAAGGAAGGAAGGAAGGAAGGAAGGAAGGAAGGAAGGAAGGAAGGAAGGAAGGAAGGGAAGAATAAGAAAAACCTCATTCAGGCACAAAACTCTGCACCCAGCCTTGCACCAGTCCCTGAAGAGACATAGAAAAATAAAATGCAGTTCCTGCCCTTGATTTTCTCACAGTCTGATGGCTGGGCAGAAAAAAAGCTCACCACCAGTGTAGTAAGTGCTATGGCACAGGAGAAACAGCTAGAAGCTTTGTGGAGGGCAATACACTTGACTGTACAAGCATGAAACATTTGCATGACAAAAGAACTCATAAGCAGAAAGGAATGACACAAGACTGACCAGCGGGACCTATTTCCAACATATATCACAGATAAGGGATTCATATCCACAACATATAAAGACAGCTACTATCAATCAATAAGAAGCCCAGTAGGAAAAGGCAAGAAAGTAATACGAAGAGGAAATTTCCAGAGAAATACAAACGGGCAAGGAGCATATGAAGATATGCCCAATTTCACGAATAGCTGGGAAACAGGATTCAATACAAGATCATTTTCCACCCATTAGACTGGCAAAAAAATGGAAAAGATTAGCCATGCCCAATGTTGGCAACCTTGTGGGTTGAATGAATGAGGAGCAAATGAAAGAATGCAGAGTTAACCCTTGAACAATGTGGGGGTTCAGGGGCGCTGATCCTGACACAGTCAAAAAATCTACATATAACTTCTGACTCCCTACAACGTAACTACTACTAACCTACCATTGACGAGAAGCCATACCGTAACATAGTCAATCAACGCACATTTTGTATATATATTGTATACTGTATTCTTGGGATAATAAAGGAAAGAAAATGTTAAAAAATCATAAGGAGGGGCGCCTGGGCGGCTCAGTGATTAAGCATCCAACTCTTGGTTTCAGTTCAGGTCATGATCTCACGGTTCGTGGGATCGAGCCCTGTGTCAGGCTTGGCACTGACAGCGTGGAGTCTGCTTAGGAATTTCTCTCTCTCTCTCTCTCTCTCTCAAGATAAATAAATAAACATTTAAAAAAAGAAAATCATAAGGAAGAAAACATACATTTATAATACTGGACTGTATTTCTTGAAAAATAATCCACATATAAGTGGACCCACACAGCAGTTCAAAGTCCTGTTGTTCAAGGATCAGCTGTACAGTAAGGCACCTGACTTGTTACCTCACTCTTCCCTTCCCTCCTCCTGTGTGCCCTGCACAAAACAGACACTGCAGAATAGTGTCAAACAGGGGAAGTACTGCTACATAGTGGAGCTTCGGGGGATTGTTATTATTCGAACCCTTCCCCATGGATTTTCTGGGATATGGGGGATGATCGCAAGTAGCCCAGTGGGTCTGGGAGCAGGAGCTGGGGACAAGGCAAGAACAGGGACCCAGCTACCCAGGGACCAAAGTGCTTCTTGGATGACAGCCACTCCTCATCCTCACCAGAGGCAAACCGGGGGTGCTCAGGCATTCCTCGTGCCCACAGACAGAAATGGGGAACAGGGAGAAGGGAGGTTTGCATGTGATTGCTCCCTGTGGAGAATAGGGAGGAAACAGATCAAGGGATGAGAGGCAAAGTATCGAGCAAGGTGGTGCCTTTTGCTAAAAGTGAAACTGCAGGCAGGTACCACCATACAAAGCAGAGCCAAGCCTTAGAGGAGGGGGCTCGAAGGGTGTGCAGACACTAGGAGGCCCCTTCTGTTCTACCCACTAGTGGAAAAAGCCAACACTTACTATTTACTGTGTGCTGGGCACTGGCCTAAGACTTTCAGGTGCCTTATCTCTATAGCCCTCTGACATAGGTACTCCCGTGCCTATTTTACAAAGGAATTCAGAAAAGTTAATCAACTTATAGGAGGCCACACAGCTTGGCAATGGCAGCACTGGGATTTGAACGTAGGTCCATCTGACTCCAAAGCTCCTTGCTCTTAACCACACTCTTGGCTGGCCTAGTGCTAGTCAGTCAACTTTCAAGGAGGAAGTCCCGCCCAGTAATGGGTTGGGACCAGACAGGGGTTTATCCACCAGTGGGAAAGGGGAAGTCAGCTCTCAAGGAGGAAGTCCCGCCCAGTAATAGGTCAGGACCAGACGGGGGGTTATCCACCAGTGGGAAAAGGGAAGTCAGCTCTCAAGGAGGAAGTCCCGCCCAGTAATAGGTCAGGACCACTTGGGGCTTTATCCACCCATGGGAAAAGCAGGAGCACAACTTAGGGGAGAAAGGTCCAGCAGACCAGACATCCAGGAAGGGAACCACTATTATCATTTGGGGCACAAAGAGTTTGGAACCTGGGTTGCTTCTGGGCTTAGGTGAGTGTAGGTGTGTCTCACCATTCTCCACACCCACATCTGTTTCCCCTAGAGGGATCAACAGGAAAAAAAAAAAGCCTTCAAATCAGAAGAGCCAATGCCGCTGTAGACAGAAGCAGTGAGGAAGTGGGCAGCTGGGTGGGCCACATCCGCCGTGCAGCTGGGCTCCTTGGGGTATCATGGGTGGTGCCGATGCTCAGAGAGTGAAGGAGGCTGGTCCCTCAGCCCAGGGGAGGAAGGGAGGAGAGGCTCCCATGAGACACAATGTGTCCATGAGACACAATGCAGAGTCAGGTCTAGCTGGATTCATGTGGCTCTAGCACTCCTAGATGTCACAGAGATCTGAGACCTAACCATGAGACCTCAGGCAGTTGACTCAGTTTCTCATGAAATGGGGATAAGAATGGTATAGTCCTAGGGAATGGGCAAGGATGGAGATAGCCCTACTTAAATCAACTTGTACCTGCCTATACCTCGAGTCCACCAGACCACCCCTCTGCCACTGATTTGGAAACTCTCTAAGAGAAACTGTCTACTGTATCTCCAGCACCTAGAACCATATGTGGCACATAGTAGGCACCCGTTAAATATTGCTTGAATCGATATATACTAGGTGCTCAAAACTATTTGTTGGGGAAAAAATAGAGAGGTAAGAAGGAATGAAAGCAGGTAAAGAGAGAGAGGAAGGGACGGAGGAAGCTGGACCCCCTGGAAGGCTCCTGGCCCAGGAGAAGCAGGTGAGGTTGACCAGTTAGTCAACCTGCCTCATTTGGAATTCTAGTCAGAAATATTAACTATTTTGTCCCAGTTAATGGGACCAAGTACTACTGATCAGTAGGTGATGGCTGGGCCCATTCTCTAACCAGTCTCTGGGCTTGAGCCAAGGTAGCCTTTATTTTCCTTTTCTAAGGAGGCTCAGATGAGAGTTCTTGCTTCCTCCTTTGTGTATGAATCTCATTCTCTTTCCCCAGCATCCACCGTTAAGGCTCCTGTAGAGTACAACACTCAAATGGTCATCTGTGGTCTCAGGAGTGCAAACTCTGGGCCCAAACCACATGTGTACACCTGAATCAGTCACTAGAACAGTCTGTCACTGTCACTATCACTAGAACTGTCTCTATTCCCACTCCTCAGGAAAAATGTGTATTGTCAGTAAAAACCCAAGATAAGAATGTGTCAGGCAGGGTGCTAAGCGCTTTATATGCTTATCTCACTTAATCCTTTTAGCAGTCCTTTGAAGTAGACTTTCAAGGTCCCATTTTACAGATGAGGAAACTGAGGGCTAGACAGAAGATGTAACATACCCCTTCATCACTGTGTCTACCTGGTAACCTACTCTACTCATTCTTTAGTTGGCCTCTTGGCAAAGCTGTCCCTGAATGAGGCCTCTCTCCAATACTGTCCTGGCAGAATGAGCCAGGTCTCAGAACCAGCCATGCTATTCTCTGGTATTAAAAGGTGCCTTGTGAAACTCATCCTTGGACCTTTGACAGCCCAGTGAAGTGGGCAGAGAGGGTATGGCTCCTAGAATCCACTCTGCTACTGCTCACAGTAATAGACACATTATTAAACCCCTCTGAGCCTTAGCTGCCCCACCTGTAACATGGGGAAAGGAGTCCTGGATTCCGGAGTTGCTGCAAGGGTCAAATGAGAAGATGTATGTTCCACCCAGAGCACTGTGAGCTTCTTATTGCTGCTCACTGTTGCCCCATTTATATTCCCTCCTGTGCTAGAGCCAGCTCGTGAGCCAACTGCACACGTCCCTTCTCAGCTCTGTGCTCAGCACGTCACCTGAAATTGACCCCAGTGGGATATTTACACCCTTGGAAATCGGCCCTCAGCAAGCATTACACACCAGGGTTTTGTTTTTGTTTCTTTACCAGAGAGCGAATTATTAGATATTTATCAGCACACTGCTCCTCCATCCTTCCCTGATCCACAGGCCAGGAGGACCTCTCATCACAAAGATTCTACAGCTCCTGGTCTACGATTCCCAAGAAACCAAGAGGTTGCTCAGCATCTCCCCTAAAGAAGGTCCACAGGAGACTCACTCATTCACACTGAGATTTATTGGACACCTATTATGTGCACACACGGCCCAGCATCTTTTGGCAAGGGATGTAGGAACCCTCTCATCTATCATTCATCAGATCTGAAGGATTTTCACAGCGGTGACAAGTGGGAGAAGGAAATTAATAATAAGTCCCAAAAGTGGCAGGGAAGGATCACATATATCATTTCTGTATCATCCCCCCATCAATGGCAAATTACCTCCTGACAACACGATACCCATCCCCCGGGCTCGCCCACATCATCACACATAGCAGGAATTGAGTGAAATAAAGACCCAGTCTTTCATGCTCTCACCGCCAGAACTGTCAGGGTGCCGCCTTGGGTACCTGGAATGTCAGAAAGCTTGGAGCTTTGGTCATTGAAATGAGGAAGCTGCTGCCCCGTGCAGAGCCCCGCTCTCTGCATCTCAGTCGGCCATGCTCCTTCGTCCTCCTCATCTCCCCCCATCTTCTTCTCTGCCCTTCACTACCTTCTCTTTTTGCTCATGAGTACCTCCTTCTCCCCACCCCCAGTCCCCTCCAGTCTCTGCCCCTCATTCTGTTCTGCCCATTTCTCCTCAGCTGGCAATGACAGGAAGTAGGGATGGAGACAAAGCCGATAGTCCTTAAAATGCTGATGTGAAACTAGCCAATTCACATGCATTTTGGCACACTGGCTCTTGGAAGACTAACCTAGAGCTACACCATGAACTAGATCCCCGTGAGAATTTATGAGCAGGTGGTGGAGGGAAATTACTCAACTCCCAGAATCTGGCCCATCAAGACCTGTCTCTGACCCTGACACTGTCACCCTCTGGGGCCCTCCCTCCAGCCATCGAATGACAGATGTCCTGTCAGCAGGAAGGGGATCTGGCTTGAGTAAGGCATGCACTCCAGGGCCCACCTGTGCCCCTAAGCTCTGCCAAGAGGAAATGTGGGCAAAGCAGAGAACTATTCGAGACCATGGGGGACCTTGACTTCCCCAGAAGGGCCAAAGGGCCCTAACATTTGACTTTGATGACTCAAGCATCTGTCATTCCAACTCCCCCACAGCAGGGTGAATTAAAAAATCTAAAGATTTAACTTAAAAAAAAAGTTTAACAAGTTAATTTTCTAAATTTAAAATGTTTCAGAAAGAAACAACCTACAGAAGGGTAATTTTAAGCTATATTCAAGCACAAGGATGACATCATGAAATTCTAATTATATAGACTTTGAGGCAATAGAGTCAGGCAATTCTTCTGGAGGCAGTTAGAAATTTCTCACAATATGTCAACAGTATGTGGGTACCCCATCTTCTGGACATACTGAAAGTCCTTTCCATAGATTACTTGAAAAAGCGAAAATAAAGGCACCCTTCCGAGACCCCAGGCAAGATTAGAGCCCTTCATTCTCACCGTTGACCCGGAATTTCTCTCCTAAGATAAGATTATTTCTAAGACCATATTTATAAAGATGAAAGTTGGGACCAGACCAAACCTATCATCAGTTTATAAGATCCATATGGAACCAAGCTGTTACTTCTCCAGAAAAGGGACAGCAATGACCTGGGGCAAAAATCTGGGGGCTCGGTGCCTTCCGCAGGTGATCTCTTTCTCTCTGCTCTGGGAGAAGAAAAGTGAATTAATCCATTAGCAAAGTGTCCTAGAGCAGCGCCTAACACATAGTAAACCCATACATATATGTATATATGTTAAGAGTGATGACATTTGTGAGGAGGATGAAGAAATGCACTCCAAGCTGCCCGTTGCTATTTCTCCCCAGTGCTATGTGGCAAGGTGGAAAAAACGGGAATCACTCCATTTGCTAACTTTTCCTCTAAAAATGCACCCTCTGTTTCTGAGGCATCTTACGCATCTCAGAAACCTTCACATTTTTAAAGGCACAAGGTCCGTATGTTATACAGGATTTATATGTGTGCATAATATATTCAAAGAGAGCACATTCGCACACGTGGAGTCTTTACAACAACACCCAAAGGTAGGGTATCATCATGTGTCTCATTTTACAGGTGAGAACGCTCTGAGGCTTCAGAGTAGTTAACGGGGCACCCACGCAACCCT
The DNA here is from genome assembly GCF_003009895.1 of Hyaena hyaena. Taxonomy (NCBI): domain Eukaryota; kingdom Metazoa; phylum Chordata; class Mammalia; order Carnivora; family Hyaenidae; genus Hyaena; species Hyaena hyaena. The sequence goes on along the minus strand of NW_024080720.1, from coordinate 2,210,909 downwards.
GGTGGATGGTTCAGCAAGGACTGGAGCCCTGATCCTTCCTCCTCACCACAACTTCTCCATTTCTTCTGTCCCTCTCTGTCTGACTTTGTCGCTACATTCCTATTCCCAGAATTGCCCCGGATGCTCCAGGGGAAACAAGAAGAAGTGAAGAGAGACAGCCTCTGCCCCCAAGAAATGAGAATTGTGAACATCGTTTTGCCCCTTTCCTGAAATCACAGCAAAACTCAGAAGGAGGTGGCAAGTGGACCAGAGGTGGAGCAGAAGTTAGGACCCCTCTAATCCTAGATTTGGTTTCTGAAAAGGAGCTGAGTGTCAGGCTTCTTGGTGTTTTTATTTATTTATTTATTTATTTATTTATTTATTTTATGTTTATTCATTTTTGAGAGAACGCGTGCGAGTGGAGGAGGGACAGAGAGAGAGGGGAAGAGAGGAGGAAGCAGGCTCTGCATTGACAGCACAGAGCCCGATGCAAGGCTTGAACTCACAAACCACGAGACCATGCCCTGAGCTGAAGTTGGGTGCTCAACCGACTGAGCCAGGTGCCCCACAAGTTTCTGGGTATTTTTTAAGGACCAAGGGAATGAGCCTATCTAGGAATGCAGCAGAGAGGAAATTAACTTTCAGTGAGCATTTGTGTAGGTTCTTTAAACAAACAAAAAAACCTCGTATTTAATGCTACAGCGAGATTGAATTATCTTCATCATGCAGGCAATGCAATGGAGGCTCAAGGAAACTGAAGAACACAAAATTAGAAAAGAGGACAAAAATGGAACATGCACCCAGCTGCTGTCCATAGTCTCCCCAGCACATCCGAATGCCTCCCTCAAACCACTATCCAAACCCCAACTCTACAAACTCCAGGGTCACACGCCTTTGAAGGAACACGCCACTGGCAAGAACCTAATTCTACACAAATGCCAAATATTTTCCCTGACACGGTACGCCCACACTCCGTCCCTCACTTGGGTATGATCTGATGGCATGAAACACTCTGTTGTGCCAAGTCTGACTTTTGTTTTTAATCCTCACTTTCCTACAGACCCACGGCCAAGGTGGCTCTGCCAATCCGTGCTTAATAGTCAAGGTTCCTACATTTCTTTCTGTCGTAGAGCTAGAGCACTCTTCTCTGGCTTTCCACCAAGCATGCAGAGGGAGAGAAGGAGCCAGTGGGCAGGGGGGTGGGCAGGGAGGTGACGGCTAGAGACTGAAGGGATTATTTTTCCTATGTCATCCAACTAGTTAGTTAAGGTTGCTTTCTAAGTTATTGCTTTGGGCTGTTGGTTGATGTTTTGTAACCAGCTCCCTTACCTAACGGTTTTATTTGCAGGGAAGGTTTTTCCAAGTGATCCCTTTAGAGCTTCCGAAATTAATAGTAATGTAATTCGTGAATACTGTTAATGTGACATTCTTTTTTCCGATATGTAATTACTATTTATATGTTCCTTTTCTTGTTTCAGTGAATAGAACAGAAAAAACAACAACAAACAACACTGCTGACAGCAGCCATCCTTCATTTATTCTTGACTTTAATGGGAATGACTCCAGTATCACAAAATTAAGCATATTTTTGGCTACGAGTTGGCCATAGATTGTCTTTATCAGGCTGAGAAAGTGTATTTCTATTCTTAGTTCTTTCCCTGAGTTTTTACCAAGCATAAATGTCAAAATTTTAGCAAATACTTCTTTGGCATCTATGAAGATGATCATATTTTTCTTCCTTTGACATATCAATGGGATTTGTTAATAGATTTCCTAATAATAAACCATAATGTATTTCTAGAATGGACTTTCCTTGACCATGACGCATTGTTCTTTTCATATCCAAAGGATTCAATCTGCCAAAGTTTTATTTAGGATAATTTTCTCTGTGTTTGTGAGATTAGAATATGCCTTTATTTTTTTGTGCTGTTTTTGTCAGAATTCTGCATCTTTTTATAAAGCTAGGTCAGAGAGAAAAACAGATTGTTTTCTTCTTTTTCTATGGTTTAGAGAAATTTTTTTAAAAATCAAAAGGGCTACTAGTCCTGGAGGTTTTGCTGATGGGTTTGAAAACTTCCATCGTTTCCTTCTTTGCACTTAGTCTAGACCGGAGGTCAGTAACCTATAGGTTGCAAGCCTGCCACCTGCTTTTATAAGTAAAGTTTTATTGGAACACAGTCATGCCCACTTCTTTACAAATTATCTATAGCTGCTTTCATGCTACAATGGCGGAGTTGAGTAATTGCTACAGAATGTCCCACAAACCTAAAATAGTCACTATCTAGCCCTTTAAGAAAAGCTGTTCCAACCTCTAATCAAGACAGGCTCTCTTTTATGGTAAATAATTTGAGGATTTCTGTTTTCTTAGACTTTCAGAATTAATACCAGAAGTTAATAACTGCTACTGTCTGAAATCTACAAAGTGCCCAGCTCTTTGGCACTTTGTAAATGAGCTGAGCTCTTTACATGTATTTTTTCCACAGAGTCAATACAATCACTGCATTATTATCCCCATTTTACAGTGGAAGAGAGTAAATAACTTGGCTAAGATCAGGAGAGGGGAGTGGAAAAGCTATGATATAAATCCACATGTACTTGTGCTAAACACCATTGTAGTATTATGTCATCTTATAATTTTTCCTATCTCTGTGTTGATATCCTTTCTCATTCTTAATTTGAATATTGTGGAAGTATATTCATTATATGTATTACATATTCACTTTCACATATATATGAATGAATATATATAAATGAATAGTTAAAAGATCTATTTTATTGGCCTTTTTTTGTTTTGCTTTATCCTATTTTCCAGGACTAATTCTTAGAAATATTTGTAATACATTCTATACTACATCAGAGTATAAAATATTACATCAGAGTATAAAATATTCTATATATACTGTATTCTATTTTTTAAGTTTATTCATTTATTTTGAAAGAGAGAGAGAGAGCATGAGCAGGGGAGGGGCAGAGAGAGAACAGAGAGAATCCCAAGCAGGCTCCACTCTGCCAGCACATAGCCTAATGTGGGGCTTAAACTCACGAACCTTGAGGTCATGACTTGAGCCAAAATCAAGAGCTGGACGCTTAACTGACTGAGCCATTCAAGTGCCCTTCTAATGCTATATTCTAATTCTCCATTCTTAGTTTTCTCCTGGGGAGTGTTTTTTTCCTTCCCATTACCTCTGCAGTGGAATTAAGCTAATTTATAGTCATTCTGGTTGTTAATTTTTTTTAAATTTTTATGTTTTAAGTAGGCCCTACACCCAACATGGGACTTGAACTCTCTATTCTGAGATCAAGAGTGGCATGCTCTACCAACTAAGACTGCTAGGCACGCCTGGTTGGTTAATATATTTTATTTTTAAAACTATAAATTTGGGATACAGATTTGACACTATCTCATACACTGTGACTTATAATAATACTTTATCATCAACTATACTATAGAGCCTAAAATAAAACTTATCATTTTTTAATTAAACTTTGTATTTGGAGATAATTGAAGAGTTTGATGCAATTATAAAAAATAACGGAGAGATCGCCTGTATCCTTTACCCAGTCTTTCCCAAAGGTAACATCTTGCAAAACTTACCACATCACAACACAACCAAGATATGTAACATTGATACAGTCAAGATACAGAACATTTCACAGGATCCTCCATGGTGCCCTTTTTCAGTAACACCCACTTCTGTCCGCCCCCACCCTTTCCTCACTCTTGGCAATCACTAATCTGTTCTCCATTTCTATAATTTTGACATTTCAAGAATGTTACATAATTATAATCATACAGTATATAACCTTTAGGGATTGGCTTTTTTTGCTTGGCATAATTCTCTGGTGATTCATCCAGGTTGTTGCTCATGTCAATAGTTCATTCCTCTTTATTCCTGACTAATATTATGTGATGTGGAAATACCAGCTTGTTTAGCCACTTACCTGTTGAAGAACATGTGGGTTGTTTCCAGCTTCTGGCTATTATGAATGAAGCTGCCATAAACATTTGCATAGAGGTCTTAACGTGAGCATCTAAGTTTTCATTTCTCGGGGATAAATACCCAAGAACATAATTCCTGGGTCATATCACAATGGAGTTTTTAGTTTTTTTAAAAACTACAAGGCTATTTTCCAGGCTGGCTGTCCCATTTTACATTCCCACCAAATAGGTAAGAGTGAACCAGTGTCTCCACATCCTCGCCAGCATTTGGTGTTGGCATTATTTTTTATTTTAGCCATTCTGATAAGTGTGCAGTGATATCTCATTGTGGGGCATGTGTGTGTGTCATTAAATATCTTCTTAGGTGCTTGTCATCTGTATCTCCTTTTCCGTGAAATGTCGGTTTATATCTTTTGCCCATTTTCTAACCACATTGTTTAGTTGAGCGTTGAGTGTTCTTTATACAGTTTAGATAATGGTTCTTTGCAGATATGAAGTTTGCCAATATTTGGTACAGTCTGTAGTTTGTCTTTCTCTTAAGGGGGTCTTTCACAGAGCAATAGTATAAAATGTTGACGAGGTCCAATTTGTCCACTTTTCCTTTTACAGTTCATGCTTTTGATGTCAAGTCTAAGAACTCTCTGCCTGACTCCAGATTCCAAGGATTCTTCTCCTGTGTTTTCTTCTAAAAGTTTTATAGTTTTATGTTTTACTTTTAAGTCCATGATCTATTTTGAGTGAGTTTTTGTATAAAGCACGAGACTTAGGCCTAGGTTCATTTTTTTTTTTTTGTCCATACAACTGCCCCATACTACTTGTTGAAAATGCATTTCCTCCATTGTACTGCTTTTGTGCCTTTGTCAAGAATCAATTAGACATACTTGTGTGAGTCCATTTCTGTGTTCTCTATTCTGTTCCATTGATCTATCTATCCCTTCACTGACACCACACAGTCTTGATTACTGATGCTATGTAATAAGACTGATTCTTCCCACTTTATTCTTTTTTTTCAAAACTGTTTTATCTATTCCAGCTCCTTTGCCTTTTCATATAAATTATTGAATAATCTTGCTTACATCTACAAAATAACTTTGTTGGGACTTTGACTGGAATTACATCAAACCTGTGTATCAATTTGGGGAGAACTGACATCTTTGTTATGTTAAGTCTTTCATGTTCATTGCTAGTATATAGTAATTGATTTTTGTACGTTTATTCTGTATCCTGCAACCTTGCCAATTGTAGTACAATTTGATTGTGTGTGTGTGTGGCATGTTTTTAAGAATCCCTGTGATTTTCTGCATATACGATCATGTCATCTGCAAATAAGGACAGTTTTATTTCTTCTTTTTTTTGCCTGTACGCTTTTTAAAAACTTTCTTGCCTTATTATAATGCTTACAACTGGTTAGAACATAGAACTGGACTATGTTGAATATGTCCCAGAATTATTAAGTCAAGTGTTTTATTTTTAAGCCCTTGAGTTTTATAACCTTAGTTACTAACTTCTAGTTTTATTTCATTTTGATCAGAGAAAGTGATGGCATGTTTTCTGATTAAATATTCCATATATAAGACAATAAGTTACATAAATTTCCCTTATCATCACTCCCATATTATCTACTTTGTAGTCTTCATTAACATAAGCTGGGATTTTAAACTCAAATGGACTATGAAGTTATTTTTATACCATATGGCTTTTCACTCACAAATATTTTTTATATCTGCCATCTATTTTATTTTTAAGACTTTATTTTTTATTTTTTAAAGATTTTTTAATGTTTATTTTTGAGAGAAACAGAGAGTGCAAGCTGGGGAGGAGCAGAGAGAAAGAGAGAGAGGATCCAAAGCAGGCTCTGATCTGTCAGCACAGAGTCCTAGGGAGCACTCAAACCCACAAACTGCGAGATCATGACCTGAGCTTAACCAACTGAGACACCTAGGCGCCCCTAGACTTTATTTTTTCAGTAAGTTGAAGGTTCACAGCAAAATTGAGAAGGAGGTAGAGAGATTTCCCATATGTTGCTGCCCCCATACGTGCACAGCCTCCCTTATTACCCCACCCGACACCAGAATGCTACATTTGTTACAAGTGATGAACAATCTGCCATCTATTTTAATACAAGATTTATAACAATTGTCTGGATTTAATCTTATGTTTAATTACTTGATGAGTTTCCCCAGTTCCTCTATACCATAACTTCTTCCTTGTTGAGTTCTTAATACTGGGTCTTCTCTCAAGGACATCTCCAAATAACTCTTTCATTGGTGGTATATTTCCAGAACCTTTTTATATCTGAAAACTGTCTTTCTGTTGCCTTCACACATTAACGACAGTTTGAGAATCAAATATGTAGATTACAACATTTCCCTTCAAAACTGCTGATGCGGCTGCATTGTCTTAGGTCTCCTATTACTCACTGCAAACACGTATCCAGACCCTGGATTTGCCAAAAGATGTATGGTGTGGATTATCCTAAGCCCGGCTCTCTGCCCACTTTGGTGATGATCAGATCCACTTCTCAAGCTGAGGCTGGAGGCCAGGAAAACGTACACAGCACCAGGTTTCTAGCAAGCACTCATCCACGGCTGCTCTGTGGTCCTCAAACAGACTCCTCTCTCCTCCACGACCTGGTTCTCCGATCCCAGGATGCACTCACACCATAGTTCCTCTGGCCTCTCTTCGGCACCTTACCTATGCAAGCCATGCCACTCAAGGTTCAGTTCACCACCAAAGGTTCCCTACACAAACCAGGGCACGATTAAACTGCCTTGTTTAACTCCCTGACTTCTCTCAGTAAATGCAGGAAGATTAGGGGTTGTGAGAAGCCTCTGGTCATTTCAAAAGTGATTCCTGAGCAGAAGAGGGTGGACTTTTTACTTGGTACAAACTTGGGTCTCTTAGTCTAGGAGTAGGACAGCAGAAGAGGCACAAAGGGTCTTTCTACTGTTTCGATTCATCTTTGCCTCCAGAGGTGATGCCTAGAGTTGAACGGGCCCAATCTAGCCCCATCTGCCTTACAGTTTATAGAGATTTCACGGAGATTCCAACAACTGGTTATCTATTTCCAGTGTGGTCAATAGTGTCGCTCCTATTCTATACCATCATAGGCATTTGAGGGCAAAGTTAGAAATGCTGCATTAGAGGCTGATACCCAACTGCTATCTTCAACCTGTGCCAAGACTAAGTCTTTACTTGGGGTTATAGAGCTTCCAGTGTTCATGGCAGTTGCAGGTCCCGTCCTGCATGAACCAGTGTGGCCCTACTGTGCCAATCAGATGGGAGGGTTTCCTTCCAGGGGACACCACCACAAGTCCCCCAGGACAGTCGTTCTCAGACTTCAGTGTACAGAAGCATCGCCTGGGGAGCTTATTAAAAATTGATCAGGCTCCGCCCCAAAGATTCTGATGGAGTCCAGGGTCTACATTTTTAACAAACACCAGGGGATGCACACCGGGGTCCAAGAACAGCTCTTAGAGAATTGCAGCACCAGAAGCGCCTCCTCTAAAACCATCAGACATGAAATTTTCAGCTGCCCCGTCTGGTAGTTCCTCAAAGCCACAAGTGGAAAGAGGTAAGTATAGGCCTCCTGGTTGGCTCAGTCGGTTAAGCGTCCGACTTCGGCTCAGGTCATGATCTCACAGTTCGTGGGTTCGAGCCCTGCGTCGGGCTCTGTGCTGACAGCTAGCTCAGAGCCTGGATCCTGTTTCAGATTCTGTATCTCCCTCTCTCTCTCTGACCCTCCCCTGCTAATGCTCTCTCTCTCCCTCAGAAATTTAAAAAAAAAAAAAAAAAAAGGAAAGACGTAAGTATAATTCTGCACCTACTACAATTACTACAGCAGAGATGCCTGGTCCAGCAACATTAGATAATGTGAAACGTTCTCGAATTTTTTCCCTGCTTGTTAGGCTCCAGCAAATGCCCTTTCACCAAAAAAAAACAAAAAACAGCACTTAATGGGAATTCTACAGACGAATTTCCACACATCTGAAATGATACATTTACCACATTACTCTTAATGGCATTGTTTGTAATAGCCCCAAATTGGAAATAATCTAAAGTTCACCACTAAAAGACTGGTTTAATAAATTATGAATCATCCATACAATGGAATACTCTGCATCTGTTTTTTTTTTTAAGTGTAAGAAAGCTCTTTTTGTTACTGATATAGAAAGATCTCCAAGGCAAACCATGAGAGACTCTTGAATGCTGAGAACAAACTGAGGACTGATGGATGTGGGGGGAAGGGGGGAGATGGGCATGGAGGAGGGCACTTGTGGGGATGAGCACTGGGTGTTATATGGAAACCAACTTGACAATAAACTATGAAGAAAACAAAAAGGAAGAAAAGAAAGATCTCCCAGATGCAGGGTGGGAGGGGAAAGGGGAGTAATTCAAACATGTAAAGATTGGCACGGCGTGAGCCCCTGCCAATCAGCGAAGATACCCAACAGATCAGAACAAATGCCGACCATTATGCCATACTGGAGTCTACTGACCAAACATTAGCAGGAAAAAAACAGTAGAGAACGTGGGTTGTAATATCCCACCTTTTCCAATGAAAACAATGGGGGTAGGAGAAAAAAACTTCTGCAAGGAGATGGGGAAAAGGGGTGGGAAGTGGATAAACAGAAGACAGAAATAAATAACAGACTTTAAAACTGCATACTTTCTTTTATTTCTTGAACTACGTGAATATATTACCCCCCAAAAATTACATTTTAAAAGATTAATTTTTTTTTTTTTTTTACTTTATGAGATTTTTGATGTGGAAAAGGGAAATGCATGCCCAAGGCTGGTATGATTTAATTTTAATTTTATATTCCTTTTGGGTCCCTGTGGTTTGGTATTTGTCAAATGTGCCCATTAGCAAGCAGTTTGCTGCAGTATGGAAGGTGGGGTAAGCTTGCCTTGCCTATACTGGTAAGCAGCTATGTTCCAATCAGTGATGTTCAAGAGACTGACTGTATCAGGCTTTATAAAAAAGTACAGTAGCTCTCAGTAGCTCTCAAACCCGACTGCTCGCCATAATCACCTGGGGAGACTTTAATAAAGCCTGCTACCCCTGCCCCAGATATTCTGATTTAATTGGTTTGACGTAGGGCCAGACCACTGGGACCTTTAAAAGCTCCCTAGGTCAATCTAACATGCAGCCACTGGTGACAACCTCCTCATTTGGCAGATCTGAGGTGAGATTCCAAATCCATACGTATAAACACACCCTCCAGGTGATTCTGTTCAGCCAGGTTTGTGACCATCAGCTCCAGATTTGCCTGCCACCCAAAATAAACCCTTCCTTGTCACCCCAACCATCACCACACTCAAGCAAGAACTCAAGCACTTGCAAAGGCTGGTTTAGAGAAGAAAAGCCAACTTTGTTCAAGACGTAAGAACTCCATTTCCTACATGAAGTCAAATACGGTTATTTCTGAGAGTGTGGCTCACACTCCTACAGCCCCGGTTTCTTCCTCCTCCTCTTTCCTCCCCACACACAACTCCAAGGGCCTTGATCGGAAATCTACCAGTGCTCACATCCCACCCTCTAGTACTCCAGTAACAAACAGACCAAGAGGGAGGAAGCACACTTGCAAACACTTTCCATTTCTAACCTGAAGTGGATAACGGTCCAAGGTGGGTGAAAACTCTGTAAACGGAAAATACTTTATAGAACTGATTGTTGTAACAAAGACCAATGGTGAAGGAGCACAATTCCTAAGAATCAAAAAATAAAGATCTTCCTCTTAAAATTACTATTAAAGAATTTTTTATTTTTTTAAATTGTATTTCAGAGAGAGCATGAGAGTAGGGGAAAGTGGCAGAGGAAAAGAGAGAGAGAAAGAGAGAAAGAGAATCCCAAGTAGGCTCAATGCTCAATTCCATAGCCCTGGGACCACGACCTGAGCCGAAATCAAGAGTTGGATGCTCAACCAACTGAGCCCCCAGGCGCCCCCAAACTACTATTTATTTTTTTATAGTTTATTTATTTTTGAGACAAGGGGAGAGAGAACATGAGTGGGGGAGGGTCAGAGAGAGAGGGAGACACAGAATCTGAAACAGGCTCCAGGCTCTGAGCTAGCTGTCAACACAGAGCCCGACGTGGGGCTTGAACCCAAGACCCGCAAGATCATGACCTTAGCTGAAGTCGGACACTTAACCGACTGAGCCACCCAGGCACCCCCCAAACTACTATTAAAGTAAGTTACTATTTCATGAAGGAGGAGCTCCTGATGCAATTCCATAAGATTTCTCTGCAGACATACCCGAGCTCTTTCAGCCAACAAAGTCAGGCCTTAAGCTGAGAGGGCTTAAAGATGTTGAATAAAGCTCCAGGGAGTAAAATAAAGGGAAATGGGAGCCTTTAATGTCCTAAAAACTGAAGAAGCACTTTTTCCCCCAAGGTCTAAAACTCAACACTTCTCTTAAAAATGCTAGACACTTTGGAAGGCAAGGTGTCCCTGGAGAGAATTGCAACAGAATTTCCTTCACACCCCCTATGACCACCTAATCCCATTTCTCTACACATGACCTAATTGGAAAAAGAAAAGCTTTTATACTGAAATGATAACAGACAGAATCAAGCAAGGCTGGTAAGGAAATCCACCATGGCTCAAAGGGAGAGTTCCATAAAAAGAATGTCAAATGGAGGGATAGATGGACAAGTGAGTGGGTGGGTAGATGGATGGGTGGATGGACGGACAGATGGATGGATGGACGGATGGACTGGTGGGTGGGTGGGTGAGTAGATGGGTAGATGGATATCAGTTCACACAACTCTCAAAATCAGAGCTCTTTATACCAGAACTGAAAGACTTCATGTGAAAAATGGTTACTTCTTTCCTTAAAAAGATTATTTTCCCAAACTGTACATGCTCTATCACCTTGTTTTCCTCCCAAACCTGCAAACTATGAAGGCTAGCTATATCGGTTAAGATGGGTTTCATTGACAGAACAGCCAACTAAGTGCTGCTTAAACAACAGGAGCTTATCCATAAATCTCACACACACAATGAGTTTGGAGCAGGAGGTTTCTGGGACTGTATGAGTGACCCAAGGATGTCAGTGCTCTAGGCCAGTGTCACTGCAGCTCTAGGCATCTAGATATAGTCACAACGCAGTGGCCATAGCACCAACCATTATTTTCGCATTTGACAACCTCCAAGGCAGGAAAAAGGGGGTGGGGTGAAAACAAGAGCTCTCTTATCTAACACTGACCAAAACTGTGTCTGATGCTCGCCTCTAGACCAACCACGGACATGGGAAATAGAATTATCATGAATCGCTCATATCTCATCCCTTGGGCACACTACCACTAAACAGAGTTAGGAACAAAGGGACAATGGCTGTAAGAGGGGCCCATGTCACCTGCCACAGCAGCTGTTCCCACTTCTGAATCCCCAGATACCTACAAGGCCCCTTCCAATCAGAACTGCACCCTAATAATTCCTTAAATGTGCCCCCCACAGAGATTCCAATAATCTCTTCCATTTATGGCTAAGTTTTGTATCCTCATCTCCTCAGCCTCTTACTCAGGGCACTTAGGATTGCAAGCGACAGAATCCCACTAAACCTAGCTCAAGCAAAGAAAGAAGTCTGTTATAAGGAAAGAAAAGTGCCTCACAGAAAGCAGGGGCAATAAGTGTAGTTTGGCTTCAATGCAGGACCATGAAGAACCAATGCAGCCACTTGCATCCCCCTCTGGTCCACACAACCTCCGAGCCTGCCTCCCCCGTCCGTGTCTCTGCAGTTAAGCTTTCTCTGCTTACTGGTGTGCACCGCACAGTCACCGGGATGGCACCCCCTTCCAGTCTGGTATTGATGGAGGCTAGCTGGCATCTCTCAAATGCAAAGCCCAAGTCCCCAGAGGAAGACTCAGGGGTAGCCAGGCCCGGTCCATCATCAGTGGGCAGGGAAGGGCAGGTCATATAGTTCAAATATGGTTGCTACAGATCACTCCTTGGGGGTCTGTTTGCCCAAAAGTAGGGAAAGCATGGACCTCAAAGTCACTCCAAAAGGGTCCATCTGAGCCCTCTTTGTAGGCTCTTCACCCTCTTCCTGGGACATCATCCGCCAAGACCCAGCAGGCCAGAAGGATGGGAATGAAAAAAGCAGCAGCCATCTCTGTCTGACCACTTGACCCTCCCATCTCTCAGTGGCACAGCTGGAGAGGAGGGGGGAAGCCATAGCGATTCATACCACATCTTGCCTGGCAGCCACCCTCTCTCTTCCCTCTTTCCTGCTGTGCCTCAGGTTGGCTCCTTCCCAGATCCCTGCTCACACCCTCACACCCACCTAACTACACTCACCCTCGCATTCAACACTCCCCTCTGGGCTTCTCGTTGCCAAAATTCTTTCCCACACAGGGGTCCCTGTCTTCCAGCTCACTCTCCACGCACATGTCTACCTCAGAAGTGAGCTCGGTCTATTTTAAACTCCTGTAGCTGTCTGCCATCTGTCTCGTCTGGAGCCCTCGTGGTCTACTGAGAGGAGAATAGAACCCATTTGGAAATCCGGAAATTGAATTTTGGTCCTTGCTCCACCATCAGCTCCAGAACCTTGGAACCATCATGGCATCCTTCTGGTGGTTGACAGAGAAAACTTCCCCTTGGTTAGTTCCTAGGACTACTGGGAGCATCAAAGAAGGTGAAAGATAAAAGTCTCGGACTGTGAGGTGACAGTGGACAGGTCTTTGAGGGTGTCCTTGCTGACCCGAAGCCGTGGTGGGCACTGTTTGGGAATTAATGGCTTCCTTTACTACCCTGACCAGACATTCTCAGTGTTCTGGGAGACCAGGCAATGATGGATGGGGAAATCCTCAAGTCTATCCTTGGGCACTGATGCCTGGAGATGGTTACTATGGCAATGAGCTCTGCCACTGGCTCTCTGAGTGATCCTGAGCAAGTCATCAGCCTCTGTGAGCTTCGCATTCCTTCCAATGTGACTACACATTTGCTCAGAGTCATAAGGTGTGACTACGATATTGTCAAGGTGTGTCTCTCAGGTTGTCACATAATAGTACCTACCATGTGACGTTGTTGTAAGAATTAAATGGACCCAGTGCTAGCCGAGAATGGTAATAACATTAAGTGTTTTCTGTGTGTCGGGTACTAGGCTAAGAACTTCTCATGTACAAATTCATAGCAAACCTATGAGGCCCATAATAAAGTACTCAATGTTTTCCTTTGGAGACATCACAGCAATAACAAGTTAGAAGAGAGAAATCTAGAAAGACACACACTGAAAACCAAATTTAACTCCTTTCCTAGAATCTGTACACGAATTGTTGAAATGCTCTTCAAAAGAGCGACTCCATAAATTCAGGTGGGAAAAAAACAATCTACCTTGAACCCCAGCCCATCCACAAAAAAACATAGCTGCTTTGGGGGTTCAAAAGACTGGCCTCTCAGTATTCCCCCCCACCCCCCACTTCCTGCCATCTTTCCTCATATCACTACCCTCCCCCAGATGAAAGCTTCCCGCCTCCAGAAGACACCAGCTGGCTGGGAGACAGCTGCCTTCCCGTGTAAGGAGAATTACTAGGGGGCTTGACAGTCACATGGGTCTCTACAAATCCCATTTTGACCACAGCAGATGGGAGAGAGAAGCATTACAGATGTAAAATGTTACAGAAGATATTTAGGGGCTTCCACGGTGGTGGGGGGGGTCACATTCCACAGAACACTGTCTCCCACCACCCCATCAGTGCTCGGCTCCTCACTCGCCTCCCTCCCAGATGGTCTCAGGAACCCAACACCCACTCTTATTTTGCAGGAGGTCAGCCTCTTTTCTTAGAATCCCAGGCACCAGAAGAAAGGGAACCTCACCTTCTCCTGTAGATCTTATCAAGGTGTCAAAGAACTTTCCCATGTAAAAATAGGCTCTTCCAAATGAAGCTGGCACAAGCACTTTTTACCCGAGTATTTACTGACCATCCACCAGAGGCCGGATGCTGTCCCAAGCTCTGAGGCTACAGATATGAGCAAGTTGCTAAGGTGATACAACAGTCTCTGCATTTTTGTGGGTCTGATTATGTAGTAAGTATTATTACACTGACATGAATGAAGGGATTAGTGTACTGCAGCCTCTGCTGAGTGCTTTCTGTACCTTATCTTACTTCCTTCCTCACAACCACCTAGGAGGTACTTCATTCCTATGTGACAGATGAGAATACCGAGGCTCAGAGAGGTAAAATCTGCCCAAGGCCACATAGCTAGAAAACAGCTGAGTTCAAATGCAACCATCTAATTCAAGAGTTCACGCTTTCAGCCACAATCCTCTGGAGGCCACACCAGCCTCTAAATTCTAATTGTTCAATAACCCCCCTCGGCCTCCACAATGGACCCCAAACTCTGCAGCGTGGCATTCAAACCTTCCCACAACAGTAGTCCCCCTCATCTGTGGCTTCACCCTCCCCAATTTCGGTTACCTGGGGTCCTCCAGGAGCCAGAGGCAGGTGATCCTCAGGCATGTATCATCAGAAGGTCACCTGCCTCCATCATTCCCCTCGCTTCATCTCATCACATGGGCATTTTATCATCTCCCACCATCACAAAAAGGAGGGTGAGGACAATACAATCACATACTTTGAGAAGAGAGAGCACATTCACATAATGTTTTTACAGTATACTGTTACACTGGTCCCATTTTATTGTGAGTTCTTGTTAATCTCTTACTGCACCTAATTCTGTCTGTCTGTAGAGGGGAAAACCCTGGTATATATAGCAGTCAGTACTATTCCCTTGTTTTGGGCATCCTCTGGGGGTCTTGGAATGTATCTCTTGTGGATAAGGGGGGACCACTGTATTTCCTATTATGATCTCCCACAAATCTCTCTCAGCCACCTTGATTCCTACCATGGCAAAAAACTAACCCTTCCTGAAAACCTCCCTCATACTTTCTCTCCTCTGGGCTATCCCTTACTCTGATCCTCCTACCAATCTGTCCTCCATCCTGCGGCTCCATTCCAAAACTCCAGCCCCATCTGACAAGACCTCCTGAAACACTAGATACAAAAGTTACCTTCTTACTTTTCTTGTGTGAGTACAGAGAACCACTATATTATTCATGTCCAATGTCAGGCCAGAGTGTCAAAGTAAAATCATGTATTGAAGTTAGTATTCCAGGTTTGGGGGGTGAGGGGAAGTCACCTTCTCTAGAAAACCCTCATAGTCCTTCTATGTCCATAGAGGTGTGTTTTCCACCCATTTGGCTCACTGCCCTTTTTATCTTCCTTGCCCCCAGCCCTTCTCACCGCCCCTTCTACATGGCGGGCATTCACGGACAGCCTCTAACAGAGATCACTGCTATCTACAATGCCTGACATGCCCTTGGCAGAGAAGTCCCCACAGCCCACACTGCACTGCCTTGCACAAGCTCTTGCTTAATACGTATTTGCCGAAATAACTCTGCAATTTCTTACATTTCTACACATTTCAACAATATTTCCAAAGCCGGTGTCCCCACCCAGAGCCCACTTCACCTCGGAACATGGCTTATGTGAGCGTGTGGGGACAGCTCATGACACTCCATGGCTACAATCACCACTGATATGCAAGAGAGTCCCAGATCTCTGTCCTGAGCCAAAATCCATGCCCCAAGCTCCAGGTCGAAGACCCACATGCCAACCAGACTGTGCCACATGGACATCAGCGAGGCACCTAAAAGGGGAAACTCAGGATTCCCTCAAAACGTGTTCCTCTTTTCATGGTCCCCCACTCTGCGAACGGCACCACCACCTATACAGAAGACTGAGAACCATGTCTGTCTCCTCCCTGTCCCGCCCCCCCATCCAATCAATCACCAATTCCCCTCAATAACACCCCCTCCAAATAACTCTCCAGCCTTCCACCTCGCTCTCCTTCCTCACTACCAACGAGACATCCTCTAGTCCTACCCAGACTATTACAAGCCCCTCCCAACCCAAGTCCCTTCCAGCCCTGCCACCTGGAAATTCATCTTTCAATTGCAACCCGAGTGGTTTTGTAAAAGGCAAATTGAATCATGTAATGCTAAACAAACAAACAAAAAAAGACAGACAGACCTCTGCACCCTCTGAATAAGATCTATGCTCTTTAATTGGACACATGAGCCATTTGTGATTGGATTCCTGCCTTCCT
Source organism: Hyaena hyaena (assembly GCF_003009895.1). Lineage (NCBI taxonomy): Eukaryota > Metazoa > Chordata > Mammalia > Carnivora > Hyaenidae > Hyaena > Hyaena hyaena. Next base: position 2,194,877 of record NW_024080720.1, on the reverse strand, counting down.
TTCCCCTAACCACATCCTCACCCTATAAATACACAAACACAGATGCTCTGCCCCAGCATGCCAAATTGATTTTGCTCCCTCATCCCTCCTGTGCCTTTGTTATTCTCTCTCCCTGGAACCTTCTTCCCCTTCTTTCCACGCCCTCCTTTACTTAATTAAACCTATCATCCTTAAGGCTGGACTTTGATATCACTTAGTCTGGAAGCCCTCCTGATACCTGCCGTCAGGAGCCCCAACTCTGCACACCTCAAGGTCTTGCGGTTACAGTGACCACACCACACAGACACTGTATGTGCACCTGCCTGATTATCGGTCTGTATTCTGTACTAGATGATGTTTTCATAATGGCAGAGACTGCGCCGACTGTGTTCACTGTTAAACACCCTACCACCGCCACCGAGCACAGCAAGTATTCAATAAATACTTCAATGAATAAATAAACCAACTAATGTATACATTGAGGCTTTTGAGAAAACTCTTGACAGAAATAATCCTGCAGGGCGATATTCTGATCCCTGGGAGCTGTCTGGCAGACTGAGATCCTTTATTTAAGCTTTTAAGAAGGCTTCACATTTGGAAGAGAGACGGGGCAATCTTGGGCAGGGAATGCTGGAGTTCAGCATTCCAGGGCTAATAAGTGTCAAGAACAGAGGCCCTGGCACTCTACTAAAAAGTGTAAGGACACGAGCGCTCTTTCCAAGGAAAGAATCAAGCTCAAGAACACACGTATCATGGTTAATGGGAGGAGAGTCATGCCCAGGAAGGGAATGAGCATCCATGGCCACAGATGCCCAATGACCAGCCTGGCCTGACAGTGCCCCAGTGGGCATGTCCTGCAGAATGAAAACAGAAACTGGTGCCTCTTCCTGGGTGGTGATCCAATGAGCCAGTCCCAGGGCAAAGGACAGGGATCCCAATGGAAGGCACCTGAGGCAAGGATCTTATAAGAAGAAATGGTCAAAAAGGGGCAATTTCAAAGCTTTCCTATTCCTGGCACTTTCTATTCCATTCTCATTTTCTCCCATATCTCAACATCCTTTCTGGAAGCTGTATATCGTTCTTCCTCCACAGAGGGCTCAGGATTTGAGGTATATAGGAAATTGGGTAAATAAGTGTACCCACAATGTACTAACCAATGGCCAGATGTTAACCCAGAAGGTCTTATCTAGCGGTCTGTAAAAGAGTCCAAGGAAACAGCCAACCTTTTTATTGCCTATTAGTTTTACCCAGATCCAGAATGAAGCTACATGGGGTCTACTCATTTAAAGAAGAAGATGATTTGTGACTGGAGCCTTTAGATTTTAGAATCAAGATCTAAAGATATCATGCAACTGTAGAAAGTAACAAAACAAAGACAAATATTAGAGCCTTGTGTTCAGGTCTTTAAAAATAATTATTTTTTCTTCTTATTAGAACAGAAATGGGTTAATAAAAACACAGAAATATAAAAGCTTAGTTGTGTGGTGGCCACTAGATCAACAATTCTGATTCTCCCCTCCTCTGGAGCACAAAGCAGTATGGTACCTGCCCACCCCTGTTTGAAGTTAGCCTGCCCACAGACTTACTTTGATCAGCAGTATGTCTTGAGCAGTGCTGGGTACTTCTTGCCAAGGTCCCCTTTCCCTCCTCAATGATTAAGAAAGTATGCTTCAAGCTTGAGTGTCCATTGGCCAGCTCCCTTTTATGATAACCAGCAACTTTTTCCCCTTGCATCCTAGCCAAACCATGCTGATCATGGTTGGGACCTAGAGATAATGTCAGGAACTCCAGATATGACAACATCAGCTTAGCATTAGGAGAAACTCTGTCATTACCATAGCTGCCCCAGCTTCAGGAGCAGAATGTTAGTTCCTGAAGATTGGATGGTTACCAGCGATATGCCGGGAAGGGGACTCAAGCATCAGGTGGTGGAGCTAAGCACTTAAATTAATCTTCTTTTAATAACAATACCACATACCCTCTGAAAAGCTATTTCTTTCCCACTCTTTGTCCACAAAGTACCACCCTGAGTTCCAAAAGGGCACAAGGCTGGTTAATCAGACCATTATTTCCTCACTGGCCCCCGTGGCCAATTAAGATCCAGTGAGATGCAACCACAAAGATTCAGGTGCTCTTCCTTGCATGAACTTGAACATAGAGGAAATGTAGGTAGAGCTCCCATGGTCGTCTTGGCATATTAGTGAGGGGAGCCTCTTTTATCTGAGAGTGAAGTAGAGATGGAGTAAGAGAAATCGTGAGCTGATACCATGATGAGCCCCTGACTCAAACTATACTGAAGGTAGATACCCTTGGACTTTTCCGGTATGTGAAGCAATGAATTCCCTTCCTAATTAAGCTATTTTAAGTTCTCCATCATCTGTCACCAAGATTTTTGACTCATACAAAGGGCTAGTTGGAATAATGAATTTTCAGGTTCCGTCCCATCCTGAGATTTTAACATTCAAATGTCAGCATTAGCTAACTACCTTCAGCATTAAAAGGTAGATATAGCTAGGAGAGAGAGAGAGAGGGAAAAGAAAAAGATTACTTTAAAGAGCAAGTGGATCCTGTAAGATCAGTCAGGTCTGTGCAAATCTAAACTGTGTTTGCCAACACTGGCTCCTAAAATAAATGGCTGCCCTCTGGACGTTAGCCAGCGGATGTGGCTCATGTAGACATTAGCGCAGCCACAACTGTCCATCAAACCACATTCCCTGATCCTTCAATAAGGTGCAACACTGGGGCGCCTGGGTGGCTCGGTCGATTGGGCATCTGACTCTTTTTTTTTTTTTTTAAATGTTTTTTAATGGGCATCTGACTCTTGATTTCAGCTGAGGTCAGGATCTCATGGTCTATGGGATAGAGTCCCACATCAGGCTTCACACTACTTGAGTTTCTCTCCCCTCTCTGCCCACCCCCCAGCTCATGCACACACACACTCTCTCCCTCTCTCAAAACAAATAAGCTTAAAAACAAAATAAGGTGCAACACTGGGTTATGGTGGTAGAAGCTGGTGGGGCTAAAGCCCTGGGACAAGGGTGGTTTGCTGGTTTTCTTTTTGAGAATGTGCTTTCAAAGCAGACAGGTCATGTAGACAAAACGCGATGGAGATTCCTGCAGAGACCATGCCACAATGACCACCACAGTCAGTGTATGGGCTTCAATATTGACACATTCAAAGGTGTCATGGGAAAAAAATAAACATAAAAAGTAATAATAAAAAATAAAAGATAAAGGGATCACAGCCCCTTCAGGTGCTCTCACCACATGAAGATTTCACAAAGTAGCTCTGCAAAATGTAAACACAGTTCGTATACAGCCTCCAATCTAAAGGAGTACAGATGGGGCGTTGCAAGGGGCCAGGAGGCAGGCATCTTTGGTTTGGGCTACATTGTGTCTTTAAGAGAAAAAAAAAACACACGGAATTTTACATAAAATCCAGATTCTCTTGAGAAACTACAAGAGCTGGCAGCCGCGTCTCAGACTCCAACAGAGCAGAGATTACTATTAGGTGCTCGTCTTATAAGGCAACCACTTCCCTGTTTGACCAGGGCCTTTCACCACCACTGATTTACCCCCAGCTCGGTTACTCATTAAGTCTCCTGCCTGGGTCCTGTAGGGCTTGAATTTATCACCCCTTTCCATTTACCTAGGTGTCCACGGAGAGCTAAATGTATCATTTTAATCGGCCAGTGTCATTTTAGAACACTAGACTTAAGTGTCTCCATGAACTTCCAGTAGTATTCTAGGCATCACCACACCAAATATCACATACACAAACCATCAGCCCCCAGGCCTTTTGCTCATATCGTCCGCCTCGCCTGCCCTTTCTGGAAGCCTTTGCCGACCGGAACCCAAATGAGCCCATTAAGATTCAACTCAAATGCCTTCATCTTGTGAAGCCTGCCTTGATGCCAGCCCAAGAATTATGGTTCAGAATTAATGGCTCGTTTCTTAAAATTCTAGTAATGTGAGGGCAAACCACATCTTGGCCCTTATTTCAACCCACTTTGCTTACACGTTTGTAAGGACCAGGCTGTCTCCTCAAGAGACCAACGTCTCTCTAAGGACAAAGACTAAGCTTCCAGCCCCTCAGTCATGACTCACAGTCACTTGCTAGGTGCCAGCACTTTACCTTCCTCTTCTCATTAAAACCCCACCACAGCCCCTACAGGGTAAGTCTTATTCATGTGCCCATTTGAAAGATGAGGGAACCGAAGCCTAGAGAAACTCTGAGTCCAAGAGTGGTTTTCTTAACCACCGTGCTGCCTGGGCATGCAGCCTCTGCTGACCTGCACTTGGAAGGCAGTGGAATGTGCTAGGCAGAACAGAACCCTTCCACCCATTGCTGCAGGACTCTTGAAGGCAGTCACCTCCCCCCACCCCAGGCTCAGCCCCAGCCTGCAGTGGGCTGGGTGGGCTGTCTCACCCACTTCTCTCCCCCAGAGCCTGTAGAGAACGCCACTCTCTGCTCCCACACACCGCGCGTGACAGCGGGGCTGGGCAACTTTCCCTCATCACACGACCCTTTCCGGCAGCTCTGCTTCCCTCTGAAATTACATTAAATTGTTCCATTAGTGTCAAAAAAAAGGAAGATGCATGATACTTTTATGAATTTCCTTTTTTAAAGAAAGTTATCTTCAGAACTGTGCTGGTGCTGACAGCTTCCAGAAAGTTGGAGGTTATTTGGGGGCAGAATTTATTTGCAGAAAAATCACAAAATCAGTCTAAATACCAGAGTTTATTCCAGTTGGCTTGCCTGAATCAATACAGATATGATAATGCAAAATCATGGAAGTCGACTTCAATCGACATTTCTCCAAAAAATGATGTGCAAATCGATGATAAACGCATGAAAATATGTTCAACATCATCTGTAAGGAAGTGTAAATCAAAACCATAATGAGATACCACCTCACACTTATTAAGATGTGTACTATCAAAAATAAAAAGAGAAAGAAAGAGAGAGAAAAGAAAAGGAAAAAGAGAAGAGAATAGCAAATGTTGATAAGGATGTAAAGAAATTGGAACCCTTCATAGACTGTTGGTGCAAATGTAAATTGGTGAAGACTCAAATGGAAAACAGTATGGAGGTGCCTCAAAAAATTAAAAATACAATTAACATATGACCCAGAAATCCTACCTGTGGGTATATATCCAAAAGGATTTAAAGCAAGGATATTTATTTGTATATCCATGCTCATAGCAACATTATTCACAATGGCCAAAATGTTTCAGAAGCAACCTAAGGGTCCATCAATGGACAAATAGATAAACAAAATGTGGTCTATACATACAGTAGAATATTATGCAGTCTTTGAAAGAAAGTAAATTTTGGGGTGCCCGGGCAGCTCAGTGGGTTAAGTGTCCAAATCTTGATTTCAGCTAAGGTCATTATCTCAACATTCATGAGATCAAGCTCTGCATCAGGCTGTGCACTGACATCGCATGGCCTGTTCGGGATTCTCTCTCCCCGTCTCCCTCTTCCCCTGACCTGCTCTCTCACGCTCTCTTTCAAAATAAATAAATAATTTTTTTTAAAAAGAGAGGAAGTAAATTTTGACACATGCTACAATACAAGTGAACCTTGAAGACATTATGCTAAGTGAAATAAACTGGCCACAAAAATACAAATACTGAGGTACTTTTGTATTATCTGAGGTACCCAGAGTAGTCAGAATCATAGAAAGTAGAATAGTGGTTGCCAGAGACTGGAAAGAGGGAGGAATGAAGAAGTGTTGTTGAATGGGTACAGAGTTTGCGTTTTGCAAGATAAAAGGAGTTCTGGAGATTGGTTGCACGATAATGTGAGCGGACTTAGCATTACCAAACTGAAATGATAAAATGGTACAGCCTGGAAAAAGGACCTTGGGGAGAGTTTTGTCGGTATCTTGTGGAGCAGAGGAGTTTTGGTTGGAGCTGAAGGGAGGTGGAGACCAGTTGTCAGGAGCAAACTGCTATTCTCAATGAGCCTGTCTCCCAAACCAAAGACTACAGGGGTCGGGATCTCGCAAGAGTCCGTGCAGCTCCTCTCTGCACTGCCCGTGGTAGAAGGGGGATGCTGAGTGGAGCAGAGACACAGCCAAGAAACATCATGCCCATGGCGAGGATCTGGCTGCTCCAGGGCAGAGGAAGGGATGGCTGCCGGGAGATGAAGGGAAGCATGAAGACATGGCTGTCCCCTATCTGAACTCCCTCCACACTCCTGCGTATATCCTAAGCTGCCAAAACAAATTTCTAGAGACTCAAAGCCCTCCTTCTCCTTTACTCAGAGACAGAAAAAGGTGAAAATGCTCAGACTCCAGCAAAATCCCATCCCAATAGTTAGTAGTGGATAAACACAGACCATTTCTGCAAGAGGAAACAGGAAAACCCTCTGTAGATTCATTCAATCAAAAGCATTTATTATCTCTGATTACAAGTCAGACACAATCCCTGTCTGATGGGAAAACAGACAAAAATTTGTCTGGTAAAAATTAATAGTTATAAAACCACACTGTTAGAAAATGTCACGAAGGATACAAATTTGTCAGAGTGATGATGAAGACTAAGGTTGGGGGGGGCGGGGGCTCTCTGGCAAGTCTGGCAGTTGCACACCCAGTGTCCATCCCTCCTCTCTCTCTTACTAACAGAACCTTGATATTGTTCAATATTCATGGATAAAAATGATCCAACTCCCAACCTCATTTTCAATTCTGGACAATGAGATCTCGATGGACTCCTTGGGTAGAGGATCACTGCCCCTTCTCAAGTCAAAAAGACAAAGCTTTGCCAAGAAAAGAGTGTTGATCCTTCCTTATTCTTCATGCCTGGTATGTAGATTAAAGGCTTGGAGGGCCACCTGAGTGGCTCACTCGGTTAAGCGTCCCGACTCTTGATTTCTGCTCAGGTCATGATCTCATGGTTTGGGAGTTCGAACTCTGCGGAGGGCTCTGCACTGATAGTACAGAGCCTACTTGGGATTCTCTCTCTCACCCTCTCTGCCCCTCTCCTGTTTGCACAAACAAGCTCACTCTCTGGCTCTCAAAATAAATAAATAATTTTTTAAACATTTTAAAATAAATAATAAAAATCATAGTAAAGGCTTGGAGGTTCTGCAGCTATTTTGGGACCATGCCAAGGCTGAAATACCTGCCAATAAGCTGGTGGACCAGGAAAACCAAAGGAGTTTGATGGCTTCATGAATCATTCACCTGCTCTGCAAGTTCTGGTTTACCTACAGTCCTCTCTGCCTTTTTTTTCTTTTTGTTTGGTCCTACTTTCTTCTTCCTTTCTATTTTCTAAAGATTTTATTTTTAAGTAATCTCTACACCCAACGTGGGGCTTGAACTTACAGCCCCGAGATCAAGAGTCGCATGCTCCACTGATGGGGCCACCCAGGCGCCCCTGATTCAACTTTCTTGATTTCTTCAATGATGGCATATTCCTTTTGCGTAATAAGAAAAACTAATAAAATATACTTCATTTTAGGGGCGCCTGGGTGGCTCAGTAGGTTAAGCATCCAACTTATGCTCAGGTCATGATCTCACAGTTTGTAGGTTTGGGCCCCACATCGGGTTCTGTGCTGACAGTTCAGAGCCTGGAGCCTGCTTCGGATTCTGTGTCTCCCTCTCTCTCTGCCCCTCTCCCACTCATGCTCTGTCTCTCTCTCAAAAATAAATAAAACATTAAAAAAATTAAATATATATGTACATATTTTGAAATATATAGCTATCTGGTTATATAGCAGAGATCATAAAAATATTTTCATGAGCTCTAATATTTTTGTCAGACTCCAGGAAACTTTGGTGATTTTTTTTCTAGATTTTCCACGACTATTCTATCAGGAACTTCAGTCTTCAAAGCACCTTCATATAGTATCTTCTCAAGACGTGTTTTATGAGTAGTGTTATTCAATTATGTTTTAGATCCATCCTAGGAAACATTCCAAAGGTAACAGAGCTAAGTTACTTTCCCTCAGAAACAACTTTCTCTCTGGATCTTCAATAATTTACAGCCCTTCATCACAATTACATCAAGGCTCAAAAATAATTTAACGGATAGCACAGTTAACATGGCTTTTTAAACAAAATACATGAATTTAAACAGTAAGAGGAATGTTTCACCTTCAAAATACTCATGTTAGAAGATTTAATCAAGAAAACTGTGTCTGAATGGAATTCCCAGAGAGGTGGACCGGAAATATTTCCAAACCATGATCAGTTAGCATAAGTGAACAGCTAAGTCATGTTCAAAGCACAGCTTCACACAGATCTTTAATCATGCACATGTTGAGGCTATGAACTACTCTCTAAGCACAGAGTTGGCTTGTCTCATAAGTTTTTATTTATTTATTTATTTATTTTTGAGAGAGAGAGAGAGCAGAGGAGGGCAGAGAGAGAGAGAGGGAAAGAGAGCCCCAAGCAGGCTCCACGCTGTCAGCACAGAGCCCGATGTGGGGCTTGAACTCACGAACTGTGAGATCACGACATGAGCCGTAACCAATTGAGCCACCCAGGCCCTCTGATCTCGTAAGTTTTTAGATGGCACTCTATCTTTCTTCATGTATATCTCTCTGCAGTTGTAGTTTTAAATTCTTGACCCAACAGTTATTTTAAAATGTAATCTTTTAATTGCCTGATGGTTAGGTTTGGTTCGATATTTGTTTCATTTCATCCCTCACAAAACAGATCACATAATAAAAGAACGGGTATTTAGGGTTGACCTGATTCTACTCAATAATGAAAACTTGGTCATATGGAATTGACTGAAATTAGGGAGAAAGTAGTAAAGTAAGTTTCTTCCACTGGATTTAGCCTAATGCACCAAGGACAGATCATTGCTTCCCTGGTTTTCCTATAGAAATCCTCTCCACTTCCCCATTATCACCATCCCAGGTTTCTTTATATCTGATGGGCTCCCTGCCATCCCTCCAAGTGTGGAAAATGCCCCATTCCCAGGTTAGATCACCCCTCCTATTTAGAAGGTCACGACACTCATTACTTATACAAAATGACCCAACCTGGCTCAAGGAGGAGGCTATCTTTCATCTTTGCTGACAAAACTTCGTATTTCATCCCATTTCAGTAAGGTCAAGTGTTTCCTCAACCCACTGAAAACATTCTGGGCTAGTAACCTAAGACCACCGAGACACAAATACCACAAATGTGAAATGCTTTGATGAGTCCCTCACATGCCTTGATTTGGAGGCAAGCAGGCTTTTCTAAGGCAAACACAGAATTCTTTCTCACGTTGAATTGGCTTTCTGAGATCACTTACCCTCGGATACCTGTCAACCTCATGCCAGAAAGTATAAGAAACATCTGATCCTCTCTCTGGGCCTCTGAGGAAACATGTTTTCAACCAGGTGTAAATGAAGGTCACTGCCTCTGTTTTAAATGTGGTCCCTCTGGAGAAGTACAGATAAGTCACAAATGGCCTTTTGCCAGTGACCACCACCTGGCATGGGGCTCACCAGCTCTGCTCTTTGTCCTTGTCACTCATATCTGTCTGGGTCAATCCCATTCATAACCTGGACCTGCGGTTCCTCCTAATCTCTGAAAGAGTATCTTTTCTTTAGTTGCTCAGAGCCAACCTGTATAAACAAGGAGCCTGGACAAAACCACAGGGAAGGTTTCTCTGGGTCAATGCATCACAATTCCAAAACCACACCAGGAGCATCCATTCCATGGACCATGATGCAGTCGTTAAATAGAATGAGGGCATCTTTATGTACTGGTATGGAAAAAGCTCCAAGTTTTATTGTTTAAAAAAAAGCAAGGTACACTAAGATGTGAATGTGTTCCTTTTGGGAGAAGAAAAATAAATGCATGTGATATGCATGTATATTATGGACTGGTTCCAAAAGTATAAAAAAGAGGTCAGTAATATTTCATAGGGAGATAACCTGAGTGAGTAAGGGTCAAGGGTAGGAGAGAGCTTCTCAAGGTAAACCCTTTTGTACCTTTTTAAATTTCGAACCAGTGACTGAAGATCACTATTCAAAATGTAAATTAATTAAAGCTTTCCTAAAAAGGGATCAGAGACCCAGCCATGTAATAGGAGACAAAGGTGCTTGATAAAACATGCCATTGGGCACCTGGGTGGCTCAGTCAGTTAAGCGTCTGACTTCGGCTCACATCATGATCTCATGGCTCATGAATTTGAGCCCTGCATCAAGCTCTGTGCTGACAGCTCAGAGCCTGGAGACCACTTCAGATTCTGTGTCTCCTTCTCTCTCTGCCCCTCCCCAGCTCACGCTCTCTCTCTCTCTCTCCTTCAAAAATAAACAATTTTTAAAAAAATTTTTAAAGATGCCATTGATCTATATTTGTTGACTTGGAAAGATGTTTACAATATCTTAGTTGTGAAGGATGAAGAGAGATTTGAGAATAATATGTTTTAGTTTGGGTTTCTAATTTAAACTTAAGATATATATAAATGTTGATTAAAATCTACAGGAATATAAGCCAAAATGTTAATGAATGGCATTTTTCTAAGTAGTGGAATGATGGGTGATTTTTACTTTCTTCTCTCGGTAATATTTCACTTTCTAATTGTTCTATAATAACCGGCGAGCTTCTGAGCATTTTAAAACGTATTTATAATTTTTTTTTAAATGAAGAATCCATCTTCTGCTTTTGTTCTACACCCTCTGCTCCTTCCTAGGCAAAGGCAGCGGCTTTGGGGCCACAGGACTTCACCATGAATGCCTTATTTGGAGGGAGGGCAGGCGGGCTGCCAGGAAACACCCCTGTGGCCAGAAGCAGAGTGAGGGAGGCAGGATTTTAAAAGTCAGAACTGTAAACCTCGGCATAAAATAAGCAGCCAGGCTCTCATTTCAGCCATGTAAACAGTAATGTGTATTCATTAAAACTGCATTAGTCTAAGGAGTCCCCAGAGATCAGGGCGAACAGGAGGGGGTGGGGAGAGAGGCTGTTGCTGCTGCACCTGCTATTTGCTACACAGTGTCATGGACAGAGAAGGGCCACCCAAAGGGGCTTCGTGGCTCTTATCAGTCTTGTTAAAGGTAAACAGGCACTAAGAAAAGGGAAGTAGCCAGGAACCCAAACATCTGGCTTGCCAGGCCCTAACCTGCCCTGCGAAATGATTCTCGAGGAAAACGTACACCCCAAAGTGGAGCCTGCTAGGTATCACCAGGGAGGTCTGCTGCGGAGCTGGGCCACGAAGAGCTTGGCACAGCAGGCTCTGGCCCCTTCCCCTGGAGGCCACACACAACATGACTGTGTGAAACCAGCCAGGTAGAGGAGAGTGGCGGCCAGCATGTATTAAGGGCTTCCTGTTCTAAAGGCTGTACATGTCGTAACTCATTTAAATCTCCCAAAGGCCACAGAAGCTGTGTACTATTACCATCCCCATTCATGAATAAAGAAAAGGAGGCACAGAAAAGTGAAGCAATCTGCCCAAGGTCACCCAGCTAAGTGGCAGTGTCCAGACTCAGGGGCAAGTCTTAGGTCCAACACCAATCTGCTTCTCCCAAATCCTGCCTAGCATCCAATTAAAACCCAAGCTTTAAAACAGCGACCTGTGGTCCTGGCCAAGGATCTTCTGGGCAGCTCGTGAGAGTAGGAACCACAACTGTCAAACCCACAAATGCCAACGGTAGGTGGTATTAGCCCCCATTGTACAGATTAAGTAACTGAGGCTAAAGAGGTTGGGACTGTTTCCACATTCTCATTTCCACAACAGAAATGGAGACCAGGGCCACCCTCTGACCCCAGGCAAGTGACACAGAAGGGACACAAGTTAAGCTAAGGAAACACAGAGAAGTGGTAATAACCCCCAGAAGCAGGGAACAAAGTTTCCTTTCCTTTCTTGCCTTTTTTAATGTTTATTTTTTTTACTTTGAGAGAGAGAAAGAGAGCAAGTAGGGGAGGGGCACAGAGAGAGGGAGAGAGAGAATCCAAAGCAGGCTCCACACTGTCAGCGCCGAGCCCGATGTAGGGCTCTATCTCAGGAACCATGAGATCATGACCTGAGCCAAAATCAGGAGTCAGACGCTCAACCTACTGAGCCATCCAGGTGCCCCTGAAGTTTCCTTTTCATTTTGCACTGCACAAAGCCCAAAATTACCCGAGCAGGAATTCTGAGATGAAGACAAAGAAAAGGAGCCAGGAGACTCCGATAGATGCTCCAAACCTCCCTCCCCCCATCCCCCACTGAGCTAGAGAAGCTAGAAGAACTTCCTTCCCAGAATTGGGAGCAGATCAGCAGCTTCATGCTTACTTCCCCTCTCCTAAACTATCTTTATTTAGAGCTTTCAAGATTAGCAAGTCTGATGTTAACTGTTTTGGTCGCTTCACACTCTTTTCCCACACTCACAAATGACTTCCCTAAAGCCTGGCGAAGGAGAAGCTGAGGTTCATGGCCACAAATCTGCCAGTGGGACACCATTGAGGGCTCAGCCCCCCGCCCCCACAGAGTTGGTGTTACAAAACCCCACCCCTCGCTCCAGTTCATTGGCGACCGGACCTGAGCTGAGCCAATCAGATTCTTTCACAGACTTTAGACTAGAGGCTGAGAGTCAGGGGCATGGCCACCAGCATCTACACATCTCACATGCAGAGGAAGAAACCAGGAAGGCAGATGTGCACAGAGGTGAGAATAATGAGTACAGGCAAGAAGAAGGAGAGGTGAGAGACGGAGAGCATCTTCCAGCCCCCAGTTTCCTCCCCTCTCCCGTTAGCCAGACTGACCTTCCCCTTGGTCCCAAGCAATGTCCCTGCATTCCTACACCCAGATAACCTTTCTAGCTTTAGCTGACTTGAATTGGTTTCTGTTACTTGCAACCAAAAATGCTTAACTGACACACACCTCACCCTCACTGTCCTCACACATGAAGACTGCTGGCTAATGCACTCAAACAGTGGGAAATAAGTTAGCTGATGGGCAAACAAGCCAAAAGTCACAGCAAACAGGACGACAGTGAGGACAGCAGGGCTGGCCCCAGGCCGAAGGGAGGCTCCCAGTGCCCATTAAGCACCTATCAAGCAAAGCTGCCCTGTGAAGCAGGGGGCCACTCAAATATAGACCCTGCCTTCAAGTAGCTTACAGGGGAGGGGAAAGTTTTACCAAGAAAGCCATTAGCGAGAAATAAGGGGGGGGGGGATGTCATTAAGGGTTAATCTGTTGATTCTAGGTGAAAGGGGAGTTCTGAGTAGCCTTGTCCCGTGGGGGACACACGAAGGGGCACATCCTGGATGGGCAAAGGGCAGCATCTTTGAGACAGGAGCTCCCTGGGGATGAGAAGATCAGCTTGGCTGCGCTGTGGCTCCAGGGAATGGAGGGTCCTAAGACTAAGTAGAGGAATGAGAATCAGGTCATGGAAGGGAGCCGCATCCAGGTAGACATTTCCTACCTGCTCTTCCATCATCATACACCACCTCCACGATATCCGCCATATCCACACACCATTCACAACACTATGAATACTTCCCTTCAAATTAGAGTTAGATTATTTTTTAACTTCTAGTGTTTTTAAAATGGAAATGGTCTGAAAAACATAACCCATATGACCCAGAAATTCCACTCCTAGGTAAATACCCAAGAGAGTCGAAAACATCTTCACGCAAAAATTGTACATGATGCTCATGACATTACTCATAATAGCCAAACGGTGGAAACAACCTAAATGTCCATCAGTGGATGAAGGGATAAACAAAAATGTGCTATATCTTGATGGGATATTTTTCAGCCATAAAAAGGAATCTTGATACATGAACCTTGAAAACATTATACTAAGGAAAGGAGCCAGTCCCAAAGGGGCACACATTGCATGATTCCATTTCTATGAAATGTCCTGAACAGGCAAATCTAGAAGCTGAAAGTAGAAGAGTGGTTGCCAGGAGCGGGGGGAGAGAAGTGGGCAGTGACCGCTGATGGATGTGGGTTTCTTGGGGGGGGGGGGTGATGAAAATGTTCTGGGATGTTCTAGAATTAGATGGTCGTGGCTGTACACCATCATAAATATAAAAACCACTGAACTGTACATTTGTAAATTTTGGAAATGGTGAGTTTTATGTTATGCGAATTTTAACAAATGTCAATAAAATCTAAGTAATAAGTTAATTTTAAGAATAATAATAAAGTATGTTTTAAAAGGAAGTGAAATGGAAAAAAAACAGCATCTCTTAACAGAACTAGGAGTCAACCATAAAAATAAACACAACCAAAACAAAAAAGTGTTAGTTCATTCTGGCTTGACACCATTGCCTGCCTGGCCACAGCCTGAGGTGGGTCTTGGTTAGGGTGGGGGTTGAGGGGTGAGTGAATGTTAAAGGCACACTGGTGCCAACCTGAGGCTTCCTGCCTAGCCCAGTCAGAGGGTAAGAAGAAGAAAAAAAAAGAAGAGGAGAGGAAAGGAAAGGAGAGGAGAGGAGTGAAAAGAAAATTAGAAAAGAAAAAGAAAAGAAAAGAGAAGAGAAAGAAGAGAAGACAAGAAAAGAGACTATGTCTGCCACACTGTGATCTAATGTTAATTAGTGTCAGGTCTTAAGCAAACTTGTTGTCTGCCCCAAGCCCCCCCTGGACCTTTGGGACACTTTGCACTAAAGGATGAATCAAGGTTCACGTGTTGCCTTACCATTTGCCAACTAATGTACTAGACACTCAACATCAGGTCATGTCATTAATCTATCACAGCAAGCATGTGGCCTGAAGCCCAGAGCAAGTAGAGGCCAGGAGGAAACTCAGAGTGGAGGGGTTGTGGGGCCACATAACAAGGAAGGTGACAGTGACCTCAGGCACATCAGTAGACAATGGAGAAGGAAAAGGTTCAGAAAGGGGACAAAGATTTCACCACACACTCTTCCCCTGGCATCACATCCCCTGAATGTGTCCCTCTAAAATGTACATGTAGGAGTCTTATCCCCAGTGTGATGGTATCTGGGAACAGGACTTTGGCAGATAATTAGGTGATGAGGGCACAGCCCTCATGAATGGGATGTGTGCTCCTTTAAGAAGAGACCCCAAAGAGCTTGGTTCCTCTCCTCTGCCCCCTGTCGTGTGAGCACACAACCAGAAGTCAGCCATCCACAAGCCAGAAAGAGAACCTGCTGGCTCTCAGACCTCCAGCCTCCAGAACCATGAAAATTGATTCTTGTTGCGTAAGCCACTCCATCTACGGTATTCTGGAAGAGCAGCCCAAACGGACTAGGACCCTTGTGATATAGAAATACAGAAGAAAACTCACAAACCGCAGGAAGGCATGGTTGAACAGAACATGGCCCACCGGCACCATGTAAAACCTGTGTTCCAGAAAGGTATTTATCGACACATAAGGATCGTGATCCAGGAAGTGAAAGGACATGTGACGTCAAGTTTGCAGTGTGGATCTGTTGGTCCCACAACTAGGTATTGAGGGTCCGCTGTGTGCCAGGCACTGTTCTAGGCACAGGGCAGGAAGCAAAACAAGCCCTTGACCTTGGGGGGCTTCGATTCTCGTGGATGTGAGGTGCGCATAGTACTGACATGCAGGAGAAATGGGAAGGTGCTTGGGGAGCGGTCACTGCCCTCCTTTTGCACACTTCTACTTTACAGTTTTCCTTTTCTTTGAGTTTTTTTTAAAATGTGTATTTATTATCAGAGAGAGAGAGAGAGAGCATGCAAACAGGGAAGGGGCAGAGAGAGAGACAGGAGAGAGAATCCCAAGCAGGCTCTGCACCGACAGTGTGAAGTCTGATGTTGGGCTCCATCTCACGAGCCATAAGATCACAACCTGAGCGGAAATCAAGAGTTGGATGCTTAACCGACTGAGCCACCAACGCGCCCCTACTTTAGGGTTTTTCCATACTGAGTATGTGAGAGTGTTTTGAAATAAAGGGAAAACCCAAACATCTCGGCTCAGCCAGGCCCGTGAGTTCTGGCTCTATCTCTTGTCACAAGTGTGTTAGAACCGCACGTGGTGGAGCCTGGTGCTGGTCCCGTATACTCCACACAGGTGCCTCTGCAAAGCTGCCCGTGTGCCAGGGCCATCCTCCCCATGTTCCCTGTCTATAAAACTCCCAATGGGACCCCTTCTTCAAATCACTCGTACCACATCCAGGCCTCAGCAGCAATCATCTCTGCTTTGCCTGAATAATCCGAATCCACCTCTAACCGGTTAATCTCCAGAGCCACTGCTCAAAGCTCAGCCAGTTCCCCCTGGCTCTTCCTTCTCCCTGGGATTCCAGCCCCCTTCCCTCTCATCTTTATTCTCACTCACACCCCTACCTATGCTACATGGAATTTCTATCCTCACCTGCCACCCCCTATCTCCCAACACACTTGCTTCCGTGCTGCCCCCAAGGACAAGCCCACAGAAAGAAGGCAATGAACTGACACTTTGTTCAATCACAAAACTTCTGCCACCTCAGGCCTCAGAGGGCTTGCTCCTGGAGCCACGGGCAGGTGAGGTCCCTTTGCCTGGGAGCACGGCCAGCGGGGGGATGGGCTCAGGCTGGGAGATTTCTGCAGGGCTGGGTGGGAATCTCTTTTCCTCCCAGAGTCCGCTTGGTAGTCCCTTCCCCCACAGACTCCATACTCACACCAAAGCTAGGGTCTCTGGTCTCTGAGAGAGAAAGGCACCTCCCTCCCTGGCTCCTAGATGTCTGGAGCCTTGATAATGTGGATGACCACACTTCAGAACATAAAAGGGCCTCACGTGCACCTGATCAAGAGTCTGTTCAACCCAGACCTGATAAAGCAATGGTTCTCAATCACCTAGGGGCGATCGGGGGCCCCTAGGAACATTTTGGCAATGTCTGAAGACGTTGTTGATTGTCACAATGTGGGGTGAGGGTGGACACTCACATCTAGCAGGTAGACGACAAGGATGCCACTAAACATCATACAGGACACAGAACAGAACAGCCTCTAATGAAGACTTATCAAGTCCAAAATGCCAACAGCACCAAGGCTGAGAAATGTGCTCTAACTAAACCCCTCCCAGCTCTGGGAACTCACTGTCCCCTCCCACCAGCCCAGCCCCATCCAGGCACCCACTGCTCCTACACACAGTACTTCTGGCTGGCTGAATAGATGAGACTTGGCTCCATATCCTCCTTGAGGTCGGGGCCTCTGCTTCTACTCAGCTGAAACTCCCTAAAAATCCTTGTCGCCTAGCTGCCTCTGGCGGCTCTCAAAAAATGAGTCCAAAATCCCTCCTCCACAATTTAATATATGATAAAGGCGGCATTTCAATTCTGTGGGAAGCGATGGATTATTCAATAAATGGTATTGGGACAACTGGCTGGCCATCTGGTAGAAAATAAAGCTAGATCCTCACCTCCCTCCTAAAACCAAAATAAATTCCAGATGGATTAAAGATTTAAATGCAAAAAAAAAAAGTTTAAGTAGTAAAAGAAAATCTGGGAGAATTGCTCTCTAATCTCGTTGAGGAGGAGGCCTCTCTAAGCAAGACACGAAATGTAAAATACATGAAAGAAGTCCATCAGTTTGACTAAAAATTTTAAATACCTACAGAGTAAAAGAGTCCATAACAAACTGATTTCTCAAAGTTAAAAAACCAACTTTACATACTATTATATATAAAACACATGCCAAAAAACATGTTCTTTAACCGAAAAAAACTGTTAAAATCAGTAAGAAAGTAGGAAAAAAACAGGCAAAAGACAAGAGACAGTCACGGAGAAATACAGTTTTCAAACATAAAAAGGTACTCATAGGCAACTAAGATGGGTTACCCCAATGAGGCACCAATTTCTCACTGATGAGGTTGGAAAAATGAAAAAACTTCTATAGTGTTCTGTGCTGGTAAGAGTAAGGGCACACACACTGCCTGACGAAAATGCAAACAGACCCAGTCTGTCAGACAGGTCAGCAGCATTAATATTAAGGCACATGCCCTTTGTCCAAGAGATCTCAATGCTTGGACATGAACCCAAACCCACAAAGATAAATCCATACAGGAATGTTCATTACTGCCTTGTCTACAATAGCAAGAAGACTGACAGCAGCATCAACGCCCATCATCAGAGAACCAGTTCAGTACGTTATCCTGCATTCATAGAATGTTATGAAACTCTTAAAAGTAAATGAGACAGCTCTATGTATCAATCCCCAAGGGACATTATTAAAAGAAAATGCCACGGATGAATGGGTATCACATAGATTTCCCATTGGACAAAGAAATATGGACAGGTGCCTATTTGGTCATTCTTGCAACCAATATTTATGAAGCACCTACAATGTGCTGAACACTGTCCTAGGTGCTGAAGACTCTGCCAGGAGAAAGTCCAGCAAAGTATGCATGGTTGCACACGGCTGGAGGAAGCCTGGGAAACTGTCAACAGTGGAGGCTTTGGGTTGGTAAATTTGGCAAACAAAACAACAGGGCAGGTGGTTAAATCGGAATTTCATATAAAAAGTGTCTAATTTGCTAATATAAGTTTGTCCTATGCAATATTTGGGACACACTTATACTAAAAAAATATTATTCCTTTAGCAACCTTACTCTAGAGGTGCAATGAAGCCTCCAGAAGAAAAGAAAGATTTCCTTTGGATGCTGCTATATGCAGTAATGTAGTGCACTGCTTGGAATTATAATCAAGTATATGCATTGCTTTTTTTTTTTTTTAAACTGACACAAATGAGTAAGAAGAGAGAAGAAATTCCAGCTTACACTGCAAAGTGCTTTCCTGGCCAGCTCGGCCCTCAGAGTCAGCCTGGCAGCGGGGCGGCCGCATTCCAGGCCCGGCTGCTTCTCTAAATGGAAGCACTCATCCCACACGCCCGGCAGCAAGCTAGCAAACAAGATTCCAGGCTGTGCTCGTTTAAAAAAAAAAAAAAAAAACCCAACAGGTTCGATGCAAAGAAAGAAATATAGAATGCACTGGGGGAAAGAAACACCAGGTATGGTAGCAACTGGCCTTTTCCAAGAGAATTGAGAGAAATAAAAAGTGGCATCTCTTGAACAGCCTGGTTTTAAAGATCTCTGGGGCCTGTCAGCTCATCTCCATCTGTCCTTCTCTCTTTTAAGAAAGATCTTACCCCTCCAGGAGGGAAAGTGCATTTTGGGTAAAGATCCCACCCCCAATTATTATGTCCCAAATATTTTTTGAGCACTAACAATAATGATACTTATAAAACACTATATGCCAGGTCCTCTTGAAAGCACATTAACCAATATTAACTCATTGAATTATCTCAGCAACCCCAGGTGATAGATGCACTTGGCATCTTTCATACCTACGTGGACACTGAGGTGCAGAGAGGCTCAGTAGCGAATGAAGACCACACGGCCGGCAACCAGAGGACCCAGAATTTGAGCACAGATAATCTGACCCCAGAGCGCACCCCCTTCACCCCAGGGTCGTAGGCACTGGGTGGTGAACCAGAAACCGGACAGACACATTCCTGTCTTCATGGAGCTTATGGGTTGTGAGGGAATCCATCTAACATTGGGCAGATGGCGCTAAGCTCCAGGACAGACACAAATAAACACTGGAAAGGACCACTCACTCATTTATTCAACAAATATTTAATGAAGGCCTCCTGTGCACCCAGCGCTGGTCCAGGATGCGGCAGAAACCAGGCAAACACCCCCAGCCTCGTGAGGCTCACAGTCCAGCAAACACACAGGAGGAGTTTCAGAAAGGATGTCACCAAAGGCCTGTCTGAAGAGGAGACATCTAAGGCAGGGTGACATTTAAAGCCGAGACAAAGAACAGGAGCTTAGCATCTGAAGAGGAAAGTATTCAGGGCACAGGGAACCAGCCGCAAAAAACCTGGTTGGGGAAGGAGTTCAAGTTCATCCTCAATCTCCAAACCCTTCCACGGAGGCCTCGGCCCACTCCCCGCCCCCCACCCCAACCCCAAACAGCTGCCTGCACAGTGACCTCTCCCCCCAGCTATCCACACAATCTAAGGCAGAAACAACTTAGCCCCTGACAGTTTCGAGGCCTGTGCTTGCTGAGTAATTGAAGTATTATCTTTTTTAACTCTTGAAATTAAGGCATTTCTGACTGTTCACGTTCTGACCAAGCTTCAAGAATCGTTGCTGCTGCTGGGAGAGAAATGATGTGGCAAATCCAGTGCCCAAATGTACAGAGTAGATCTGTCTAAATCCAAGTGGAAAAAAACTAGGCCAGAAACCAGCAGAATCTTCAGCTTGCTCACTCTCTCCTCTCTCCCCCTTTCTCTCCCCACCCTTCTCTTCCTCTCCCTCCTTCTCCTTCTTTCTCTCCCTCTCTCTCCTTTTCTCTCCCTCTCTCCCTCTCCTTCTCTCCCTCTCTCTCTCTCCCTCTGCCTCTCCCTCTCTCCTTCTCTCTCTCTCCCTCTCTCTCCCTCTCCCTTTCTCCCTCTCTCTCTCTCTCTCTCTCTCTCTCTCTCTCTCTCTCTCTCTCTCTCTCTCTCTCCCTCTCTCTCTCTCTCACACACACACACACCAAGGTTCCCTTCCTATCCCTACTCATCACACTTCAGGCCATGTATTTTTGTCCTAAGCATGACAGCAAAATTCAGTGCTCTTCACCCAACCATCTGAGTGAGAGAAAGGGTTTAGAAATAATACATGTAAAACTCTGAATCCGGGTTCTGAGCACATGTCATCAACAAATGATACCTATCATCATGCAGGAAAAATGGTGAAGAGGGAGAATCTGGAGCCAGACAACTTAGGTTGTAAATACTAGCTACAGGCCAGCTGAGTGACCCCTCTGCTCTGCCTCAACCTCCCCATCCGTAAAATGGGTACTGTTATGACAGGGCCTACACCTCACAGGGCAAAGAGTTACTGCAGCGGCTGCAAACAGTGCTTGGCACTGAGTCAGTACTATCTTCCTCGCCACCCTCTGCTACAACCACTACTATTATCATCATTTCGTTGTTGTTAGTAGTAGTAAGACCCAAACTGAAATTACCCATGAATTCTTTCTCAAAGGACTTCCAACTGCCCTACTAAAGAGCATAAGCAAATGTGCTGTAGTTACAGAAGATTCGCAGCAGGGAAAACTGGATGAGGGGTACACCCAAACTCTCTGTATTAACTTTGCAGATTTTCTAAAAACCGGAATATTCCAAAATAAGTTTGTTGGTTGTTTTGTTTTGTTTTGTTTTGTTTTTTTAAGGCAGAGGCAAACATTTTCTCCCTGTCACCCCCGCCCTTCTCCGTCACAAGCAGAGAAATCCAAGTCTTAGAAAGGACATAACATCGTCCACACAGATAAGAACCACACCCCCACCCCACACACAGCCTTTCCTCTGCCCTGTGAGGCTGTTTATCAACTGGCAGGGAGTTAAAATCAAGTCCTCTCCCCAGGAGCAAAAATCCTGGACCTATGTCTCCCAACAAGTTTTCTCTCTTTTGAGTGACTATTTATTGAGTGCCTACTGTATACCAGGTACTGGTTCCAGGAGCCAGGGAATATGGTGAACAAGACATACACACAGGCAACAATGGGAACTCAGAGAACGTATTTGCCAGGGCAGGGTCCTTCTATGGCCTCCAGTGCTGGGGAATGGTCACTGTAGCGTTTCTTTTTGGCCACTTGAATTTTTGGGACCTCAGGGAAGGTGCTGCTACCAGCAAATTCCTGCAAAGGAGACTTTGGGGGCAGGGAAGAGGGGAGTGGGTTCAAAGCTCAGACAAGAGTCTGCAGCTCAGGAACCCAATCAGGAGGGTTTCTGGGCAGGACTGGCAGAAGCAACCCAATTTCCCATTTAATTCCTACTTGGTATTCCAAGGAGATGGGCAGGAGAAACCTGCCACGCCTGTCTTTTAAAAAAGACATTTCTCCCACGGCTTCCTCTTCTTCTAATTTCCTCATCTATCCATCTACTCTCCCCTTCCGCTCAAAGCTGTTTCCTGCAGATAAAAACACCCTACAACTTCCAGTCTGCAAAGTGAGATTGCAGCCAGCAGGCTCTAAATGCCGCACGCTCCCAATCAAGCGGCAGGCGCCCCCGTGGAGCTAACGATTTTTCTTTTAAGCAAGAGAACCCATGCCTTCTACTTACCCTTAGGAGAAAGCCCACTGGGGAAGGGGGTGCATGCGACCAATCGTGAAGGATTGGCTGCAGAGAGAGGAGCTCCTGCTGCGCCACACGAACCGTGAGCCATTTGGAAAAACTATACCCCAAACCCTCACAAGATCAGAGCCAGAACAACAGACACAACTTGTATTTCCAACCCATCCTTGGGAATTGCATTTTGATTAGGGAAAAAAGTTCATCCTGTGGATTAGTCAGTTCCAAGCAGGGGAGGGGGGAACAGAGGTACCCCCTTTCAGTGCAGAACCCCCACAGGAGATGGGGGAGCGTCCAGCAGGACCAGAAATGGGGACACAAAGGTGTGGCACAGGGGACCAGAAGTCTCTAGCCAAGTTGAAAATGCACATGCCTTTTTACCCAGAGCAATTCCATTTGCAGGACCCCAGATTACAGATGTGCTCATACATGTGAGTGCACAGCTAGGTCCAAGGTCATTCTCTGCAGTCTTGTTTGCTAGAGCAAAGGACTGGAAATAACCTTATGCCCGTCACCAGGAGGCTGCACGGGACATCCACAGAAGGGAGCACTCTGTGGCTGTTAAAATGAACATGGCCGCTCTGTTCGAAGAGCTCCAAGATACATCGTCAGGTAAAACTCAGCAACAAGCCGAAGAATGTGTATACAGTGTTACCAAGGGTATAAAAAAGATTCATATATGGACCATCTCTTTACTAATAGTCACAGTGCTGTCCCCCCAGAGTAGAGAATAGAGCGCCTGGGGACAGCAGTCAAGGGGAAGATTTGTTGCTGCTGCGTATCGTGTTATACCTGGGGGATTTCAAACTTCCTATTACATATTTATTTTTGTTAAATATTTATTTATTTTTGAGAGAGAGAGACAGCGCAAGCAGGGGAGGGACAGAGAGAGAGGGCGAGAGAGAATCTTAAGCAGGTTCCACACTGCCATGAGGCTCAATCCCGTGAATGGTAAGATCATGACCTGAGCCAAAATCAAGAGTTAGACACTTAACTGACTGAGCCACCCAGGCACCTCTGTGTTACATATTTAAAACAAACTATTTTAATGCATAACAGATAGATAAAAATACTTAGGAAAAAGAAGACAAAGGAGGTTATTATCAATGACGATCAGCACATGCATCCGTACGTGCACACAGTTCCCCATAAGCAGTGATAACTGCTAGCCACCTCCAATCGGCTTTACAAAATTGGTACGTTGTAGAGTGACATCAGGGTTTCTCGACCATGACACGTTGACATTTCGGACTAGATGATTCTGTGCTGTGAAGCTGTGCTGTGCATTATGGGACATTTAGCAGCATCCCTGGCCTCTACTCACTAGATGCCAGCAGTAAATACACCCATTTGTGATAAACCAAATGTATCCAGACATGGCCAAATCAAATATCCCCTGGGCGCAAAGTGCCCAAGTTAGATTATGGGGTCCCAATGAGCATAACTTTCATCTTTCTTTCTTTCTTTCCCCATATGTAATTACATGCAAAGAGTTCTTATGGACAAATAACTACAAATGAACAAAAGTAATTTTACAAGGCTTGTTTCAAATATTTACACATACACACACACACACACACACACACACACACACCTTTGGCACTGGGGCTATCTGAATGCTGCAAAAGTATCACTCAACACAGTAAGTTGATGCTTGACTTTTGTAGCCAGGAAAATGGCCCGAGTTCTTAGCAGAGAGATCTGGAGGAAATATCTATCCAAGAGAGATAGATTTATATCCAGAGAATATGACTGGCCTTACCAACAGACGAGGAATGGAATCACAGTTTCCCTTCAGCTGTCTGTCCTTCCATAATTATTACCCCTGACCTTCTGTGCCTTCTGCAATGCCAACCAATGTTGCAAATGCCAAAAGCCAGTTCCCAATGTCCCTGCTGTCTGAAGGCCAACCTGTGGCCATCAGCTCCACCCCTTCTTCCTTGGGAGCAGATGGAGAAACAGTGTTTCACATGCTTGGCTCTGCTGAGCATGCAGATTTCCATTTCTGCAGAAAGTCCAAGAATGACCTCAGATAAGAAACTGTCAAGGACCAAGGCCAAGTCCTGAGCCCCAGTGAGAACTATCTCTCACCCAACACTATTCATAAAATGAAGAGTGCCAACTACTGTCTTCTAGACACCTACTATAGTCAGGCATAGAACTAAAGAATCACAGACATTACTTCATTGGATGTAGTAACCCAATAAAACAACCCAATAAAGTACAGTCATCATCACCCTGTTTTACAGATATAAAAGCCAAGCAAAGAGGTTGAATGGCTTGATCAAGATCACACACTTAAGGGCCCCTGGCTGGCTCAGTCAGTAAAGCATATGACTCTTGATCTTGGGGTTGTAACTTCAAGCCCCACATTGGGTAAAGAGATTACTTAAAAATAAAGTATCTTTAAAAAAAGACTGCACATTTAACAATTGCATAGTGGCTGGCAGACAGTAGGTCTCATTAAGTAGTAGCTACTATTATTACTAGTATTATTATTTTATTATGAATTTTAACTTTTGTCAATGTTGTCATACTCCTTTCCTGTCTTAGGGCGTTTGCACACGCTGTGCCCTCCACCTGCAATGCTTTTCACCTCATCCTCACCAAGTTTTTATTTAAACTTCACTTAGTCAAGAAAGACTTCTCTGACCACCCCCCCCAAATAAGAGAGATCACCTTGACGCACACTCTCATCCACCTATTCTTTTCATTGATAGAACTTATCATAGCTGGAATTATACTATTATCTGTATAATTATTTGCTTGTCTGTCTCTCCTGTGAAGTGGTAAGCTCCATGAGGTAGGGACTATTCTGGGCATACAGCAGGCATCAGTTAAGTACTGGATGACAGGAACAGGGAGGAAGAGGAGGAGGGAGGAGAGGGGAGGAAGGAACAAATAAATCACTGATCTTTAAAGATAGACAGGGTCTAGGGCACCTGGATGGCTCAGTTGGTTGACCATCCAGCTTCAGCTCAGGTCATGATCTTACGGTCTGGGAGTTTGAATCCCACGTCAGGCTCTGTGCTGACAGCTCGGAGCCTGGAGCCTCCTTTGGATTCTGTATCACCCTCTCTACCTGCCCCTCCCCTGTTTATGCTCACTTTCTCTCTCTCTCCCTCTTTCTCAAAAATAAATAAACATTAAAAAAAAATTTTAAAGATAGACAGGGTCCCAAAAGGTCAAGCCATCCAATACCCTCCTCAGCTCACAGTTGAAGACAGGAAGATTCGTGGAGGTCAGGGTCAAATCTGACAGGATCCACTATTAGAAACTGGTCAGGTGCAGAAACTCCACCTAATAAAATGTGTGCATTTAAATTCACCTCAAGAACTTTTTTCCAAGCTTATAAAATCGGTCTGATTATCCCTTCACAAAGTCTAAAAAAGCAAAAAAAAAAAAAAAAAAAAAAAAAAATTCTTCACACATCAACGAGCAGTAGTCTTTAGATTCAAAATGCCCTTGCAAACCCACAGGAAACGCTGCTCTTGTGTATCACATCACAGCACGAAGTCCCCACTTCCTTCAGGGGGAAGAATGAAGCCATCTGGCAGGAGTTGCTCTCAGCTCTTTCCCGCCACCCCCCTCCCTGCTCAGGGCTCTACAGAGCTTTTCACTCATGCCTCCCCCACCCCCCTGATCCATCCACTCTAACAGAAGCACAAGCTTCATCCTCATGGGCCCTCCAGCCCATTTATACAGTTAGGCTCTCCATTCCAGGGGGTGTCTATACTATTTATATGGTCAATACCTTGCACAGAACCTGGCACATAGCAGGCACTCAATGTTGACTGGATGGATGGATGGATGGATGGATGGATGGATGATGCATAAATTTATGAAAGGATGGATGAGTGGATAAATCCAGAATGGATGGGTTTAATAAATCAAGGGATGGTTGGATGGATGGGTGAGTGGATGAATGAATGGATGAAGAGCATTCCATCTGACCTTCAGATGTCCTTTCCAACCTTTCATTTGATAGTCTATAAGAGATTAACTGTGCTTCAGTGCATTGCTTTAATCCAAAACTTAATTGTTGAATATTTTTAAAAAATTAATGGAAGCAATATTAGAATAAAGCTATTTATTTCCTTTCTCAGGGCCTTTGCACACACTGGTCCTTCAACCTGCAATACCCTTCTTCCTCTCTTCTCTTTTCCTTAAAGTGCCAGCATAAATATCACCTGCACAAGAAACCCTCCCTCATTAAACTTCCTAGATATCCCCCCAGAAGCTCACTATTCTCTTGAGTCCCTTATCTATTTCCTTTTTTTAATGTTTTTTTAAAAATATTTATTTATTTCTCAGAGAGAGACAGACAGAATGTGAGTGGGAGAGGGGCAGAGAGAGAGGGAGACACAGGATCCAAAGCAGGTTCCAGGCTCTGAGCTGTCAGCACAGAGCCCGACACGGGCTCGAACTCATGAACTACAAGATCATGACCCAAATCAAAGTCAGACACTCAACCAACTGAGCCACCCAGGTGCCCTTCTTATCTATTTCCTTTATACTTGTTTTAACTTGCAGTCTATTTTTCTGCTTACTTCTTTTTTGTCTCTCTCATGCTATAAATGTAGGTTTGATGATCCATAAGGAACTCACCAAACTCCACACCTGAAAAACAAACAACCCAGTGAAGAAATGGGCAGAAGATATGAACAGACACTTCTCCAAAGAGGACATCCAGATGGCCAACAGACACATGAAACGATGCTCAGCATCCCTCCTCATCAGGGAAATACAAATCAAAACCACACTGAGATACC